>NC_091123.1:47009443-47331943 GCF_040183065.1 Periplaneta americana
TAGAACTATAAATGATTGGAATAACCTACCTGCAGCGGTCTTTGAGGGCTGTCCTTCCTTAAGGAGATTCAAGAATAACTTAAAAAGTTGTATATAAAGTGCAAATTAAAATTAAGGTGACATTTAACATTTAATTTTTTAAGGTGACATGTATTTATTTAGCCTGACGAGTTACTCCCTTGGTTCGAATTGTGAATTATTTTAAAATAGCATGTAAGAGGGCCGTAGACCAGAAATGTTTAGCTTAAATGTAGTTCTGTTTATAAGTATGTATAAGGGTGTAATTATTTGTCTTATTTGAGCTGTTGTATCAGTGAAGCGAGGTGAGTCAGTGAAGTTATGGTTTTATAGTGCAGTGAATAGTTCCGTCAGTGATAATTTACAGCGTCAATGAAATGTGTTCTATAGTGTCAGTTAAATGTGTTATAGAGTGTCAGTGAAATGCGTCATAGTGCCAGTACAGTGAATGAGATGAGAGTAAAGTGAAAGACTATTGAAACTTATGTAGGGGCTATACATAATTATGTAGGTTGTATTGTAAAATTAGGTTATTTGATATTTTATTATTAATTGTAATTATTGTGTTAAATTGTATTGTGTATATAATTGTATTGTATATTGTATAATTATATTGTGTATTATAATTTTATTGTGTATTGTTTATATTGTGTATACCACTGCCACTGGGTGCTTGCCCACTTGCAGTGTAAATAAATACATACATTATGAATCCTAGAACTCCTCCCACCTAATACAATCTCACTACTACCGATTCCACCGATAATAGATAATGTCGCAGGTGATACAACGCTGTTAAACAACCTAATAAAGACACGAGATATCTTGCATAAAGCTACAGCTATTCGTTGGAAATGGAAATCAAAGTTGTTGTTTATTGACTTTACTGGCTTTGAGCCAGAGGCCGTTTTAGGGTCTTATACGCGCAGGACGCCCTCTCCAGCCATTGTACATAAATAACAATAAATATATATTTACATATACGACACTATTTCTGACATAAGTGCCAGTAGGTGTGTGAGTGCAGTGATTGGTTCCTTTTATTTTGGTGTAGACCTAATTTGTTAATTTGCGATACTTAAGGAATGGTGAACGGGACAAGAGTTCGGGGAACAAGATTGATAGACAACGTTAAGGTGTTATATGGGGAGATTAAGAGGAAAGCAAGAAATTAGAAGGAATGGGAAATGCTGGGTTTGCAGTTAAAGACCTGCTCTTGGGCAGAACACTGTTCATACATACATACATTTTTTTTTTTTTTTTTTAGATTTTTAAGTTTCCCCTTCCGGTGGCAGAAGCGTCTGAATGGTTATGGAGACTTTCATGGTGTAGAGTTATTTTATTGATCTGCCCTCTGTTGTTGTCGTGTGTCCTCTCACACAGTATTCAAATTTCCAACATATGTTTGCGGTTTTGTTTGTGTGTTTTAGTTTGGTGGTTGGGGCTGGTGGTAGTTGTAGAGGAGTTTCTCCAGTGTTGTTCTGTTGTTTGTGTTCGGTGGATTTGCGAAGATGTGTTCTATATATACGCGAATGTGTGCATTTCCTGTTTATGTTGTTTAGGTGTGTGAAGAGTGGCTTTGTTTTTGTCGTAGTGTAAACTGTGTTGTTTCTGGTGCGTCTGTGCAGGTGGAAGATTTGGCGCAGAAATTCTTCTTTCGCGGGCTTTTAATTTTGATTGGGTCGTTGGAAGGGCTTGTGTGAGGAAAATGGACGGATGTATGCATAGGGATCGAACCAATGCTTTGTATATGTGAAGGAGTGTTTCAGTAGAACGTTACCGCATGGATACAGAGCAGATCTGACTTCATTGTATTTCCCCAAGTGAGTTTCCTTTACTCCTGTATTAATTTACGGTGCTAGTTCACTCAGATTGTTCGCAATTTTTTTCCATGTAACCGTTTCCAATTCCATTCCATTTCAGTCCAGCTTTTGTAGATCAATTTAAGCTTCCGATTCATCCGTAGAATATCTTTTCCTCTACTTCCAAAGCACATAATAATGTACGTTCCCTCCTTGTACCCACGATTTGGCCACTCGAGTATGCAAAATGAATATTCTGTCTGGGCCTGTCATAGGATGTAGGCCCACTCCCACGTACTTCCTTCCTAGGCGGCATTCTGTTCCCTGAGGTTCAGACGGTGAAATGCTCGCCTCTCGGCTCAACCAAATCGGCTGTAAAGTTGGAGGAATAGGCAGTTGGCGGTATGCAGAGCCGCGCTCAAATCAAGAATCATGTTTCGCTCGCTGCAACTTCTCTTCCAAATGGCTGGCCGCTTGGGGATTGTAAGTGCATCACATAAATTATCCTTTCCACGTCAGACGTGAGGAAAACCTCAGTTTCTAGAGATAAATTCTTCTGCGAAAATATTCTTTTCCTTTACTGAAGTTCTCAAGTTCAGAATTTAAATAACATATTACTGTTTGGTAAGGGCAGATCCTCTGCTGACGGATATTTTAGGCCTACATTAAAGTTATTAATAGAGATGAAACATTTCCTTCGTAAATAAGATATCAGCATAACCTGGCACGAGTTAAGATACATGACGTCAGGGGGAGGAGTGAGTGAACAATTTCATTTCAGTAACAGTATTAAAGTGCGTACATACTAAGAGTTTAACAACGATCGACAAAGTAAGAGTAACAGCGCCCACAAAGTCGAAAACCCGCACGACAGTATTGCCTAGTCGTTGACTACTTAAGCAAACTTTCAAGATATCGGGGATGGTCAACTCTCGAACGTCAAGCAGCCTTGAATCGCCACAGTTTATACCAGACTGAACTTTTATCTATTTTGGCAGCTGTTACATATATAGAGTGTTTCCGAGGTGGTGTTACAAACAAATGGTGGCGAAGGGCACATGTATCAATTTGAGATAAGGAACCCTGGTCCGGAAAAGTCTGAGTCGAAAGTTATAAGCAAAAATAGTTGTGTGGAAAAGGAATTGTAATTTGGCACCACGTACCCTCCTTCCCTTAACTTTTGGAACAGTCGTGGAAAAATGATATGTGCCGGATGTCTCCTACGTGGGTACTTAGCCCAATACAATCTGTGAGCTTGTTTACTGTTCCCATTGGCTCATCCGTATTCGAAAATCGGGTCTGCTTATTCCGCTCTCGTGTACTCCTCCATTTCACTAGGACTGATCGACTGGACACTGCAACTTGTACACATACACTGCTGTCTACAGACGTGCATATCAGGACCGACCATGTCACACATTACGCTATCTGCATTGCTTTAGTGTAGTTCCCTGTCCCCATCCCTCAGACAGCGCACTGAATGGAATACTGTAAGTAGACAACGTAAACAACGTCAGATGAATACAGTATGTGTAAGATGTACAGATAAATACATATAAATAAGGTGTACAGAGGAATAAAATTATTTAATTTCCGCAGAACTATTTTTGCTTGTAACTTTCGACTCGGTCATTTCCGGACCAGGGTTCCTTATCTCAAATTGATACATGTGCCCTTCGCCATCATCCCTGAAAGTTTGTAACACCACCTCGGAAACACCCTGTATAATGTAAGCAATCAAGTAACCTATTTGAAACATCTCTACATTTCAGTTTATAGTCCACACCTGTGGAGTAACGGTTAGCGCGTCTGGCCGCGAAACCAGGTGGCCCGGTTTCGATTCCCGATCGGGGGAAGTTACATGACTGAGGTTTTTCCGGGGTTTTCCCTCAACCCAATATGAGCAAATGCTGGGTAACTTTCGATGCTGGACCCCAGACTCATTTCACTGGCATTATCACCTTCATCTCTTTCAGACGCTAAATAACCTAAGCTGTTGATAAAACATCGTAAAATAACCTACTAAAATAAATAAAAATTCAGTGTATAATAATGCGTTTCTCAATCTTTATTTAATTACTAGGCCCTTATTAAAAGGCTAGAAATATTCTTTTCATATGTTTTGAAATCAAATGTGCAATCTGAAGTAAAAAGATATTAACGTTATGTTCTATGTTTCTTATAAATTAAAATTTATTTGAGAATTGTTTTTTTTCTATTTATATAACCAGAGGTAATATCATTTAATAAAACCAGAACATTTTGATAACTTAGATACTGTTGTTTTGTTTTTTTTTTTGTCTCATTTAAACATTTATAATGTTATTTATTTCAATGATGTATGTTATTCAAAGTTACGAAATCTTTCCACTCCGACCAAATGCTATTTCGAGAATGATGAGCGAGACTCGAAGCGCACGAGAGTTACGAGACGAGACTCGAAAGACAAGTGCAACGAACACAGAGCGAGAGCGACAGTTAGATTTGTTCATCTCTAATACATACAAATCTGGCTTTCAGGTATAGGGTAAAAGTTGGTAAACTGTGATACAAGTAATATTGTGATAGTTCTTTTTGAGAATTTATTTACAATTTTACTGCGCGAGAGAAGGACCGGTTTTGTGCAGCAACTTGTCCACGAACATTCTCTTAATACGTTGACGCAAAAAACCGATCTTCCTCTCGCTCAGTAAAATTGTAATGGATTCTCAAAAAGAATTATCATAATATTATTAGTATCACAATATTACCAACCTTTACCCTAGCTCTCTGTAAAGCTAACGAGATTTAAGCAGACCTAGGAAGCGATGGGCTGAAGTCAGAATAGGTTTCAATAATCTAAACAATGAATTAAGATGATAATGATAATGATGTTTATTATTATTATTACTGTAATTTTTATTATTACTATTACTGTAATTTTCATTATTATTACTGTAATTTGTATTATTATTATTATTATCATTATTATTATTATTATTATTATTATTATTATTATTATTATCATCATTCTTTTGTCCAAATTAGATAATATAGGACTATCGGTAAGCTACGTAAGCTGGTTTGAAAATTATGTACGCGATAGACAATCTAGTGTACGTATTTCGAATACTCTCTCTGATCCATTTAATATTATTTGTGGTATGCCCCAGAGCTCAACTTTAGGACCTCTTCTATTTTAAATCTTCATTGACGACATTTGCAAAAGAATAAGTTCTGACTATCTATTATTCGCTGACGATCTTAAAATTTTTCGAAAAATGAATAGTGTTGCTGACTGTCAATTTCTTCAGGATGACATTAATTCAATTACCAATTGTTCAGTTGATAACGGGATGGTGATGAATGAAACCAAAACTTACGTAATATCATTTTCAAGTAAAACCTCTACAATAAAATATAAGTATCATCTAAAAAAAATGTATTAATTAACAGAAAAGATCGTATTAGAGATCTCGGTGTATTAATTGACAATAAATTATATTTTCACAACCACATTGATTGTATTTATAACCATGCAATAAGAATGTTAGGCATAATTCGGTCAATTACTTATTATTTTTCAATATCTGATCCTCTTTTAATTATACTATATATTAGTGAGATCGAAACTCAAATATGCATTTGTAGTTTGGAACTCTATTACTAGTTCTGATTCGGCAAAACTGGAAATTATTCAAAGGAAATTTATTTCATTATGTTCGTACAGATTCCTGCCTAATAACTCTGGTCAAAAATGCGAACACTTTAAATGTCGAAGCCTGTATGCCAGACATCATGATCTCAATTACTTATTCTTATGTAAGGTCCTTAAAGGTGACATTAATTGTCAATCTTTCTTAAACAGTGTCAGCCTTCGTATTCCTATGAAGGACATGAGACATCACAAACTCTTCTATATTAGAAATTCTAAATCCTCCTCGCCGGTCTCCAGATATATTAAACATGCTAACTTACATGTAGGCGATTTCGATCTATTCAATGTATAGAAGTATTAGAATATGGCAGTGTATTTGCTAATATTATTTGCATAATCCTTATACACAAATTGGTAGTATGAATCAACTCCTTTCACTAATATTTTATAGTTTTAATTCTTGTAAATTAATTATTGTAATTTATGTTCTTTATTTTGTTGTTAACACAAGTATTTAATTTGTACCATAGTTGTTCATTTTAATGTATTAATTGTATCACTGTGCTGGACTTTTATTGGCCAATGGCAGTTGTCCAGCACATAAATATCAATAAATAAATAAATAAATTATTATTACTTATAACCAGGGAAAGGATTTATATGTAAATACATATTTACTTATAAAGCTAATATAATTTATATTTTGCATTATCTTTATGTTTCACAATGTGTAGGGTTGAAAAATCCTACTTTTATTTTCCATATTTTTCCATATTTTAGAGTTTAGTACATATTTTCGTTAATTTCCATATATTTTCCATATTTCATATAAAACAGTCCATATTATATTAGGTTTAACAATAAAACAAAACAAAATTCCATTAACTTTTAAAAATACATTTCAACAATAGAGATTTAAACACATGTTCAGTAATCCCTTTAACATCAGAGTTATTTGAAAATTAGCAGTCCTATCAACAATGGGAAAGTAAGTTACAAAACTGTATTAATTTAATTTAAAATTTTTAACAGACTTCAGTTGTGCAGCTCAACAGTTAAATGCCAGTCAGAGTACACATAGGTTCAGTTTTGTAAATCATACTATAAAGACGGTAAATATGCCAAAAGTACGTCATTCAGTCAATTTAAAATCAAAACTAACAAGTTACATTTCAGAATTTAAAGAAGATGGTTTATCAACTGACAATAAAATGTTATTTTGTAATTTGTGTCAGTGTGCAGTATCATCTACACAAAAGTTCCTGGTGCAACAACACATTACAACTAGTAAACATCAGGCCAACAAACAACTAAATTCCAAGCAGAGACAATTGTTTTTAACACAACCAACAACATCGAATGTAAGATCTGAGTTTAACATCGACCTGTGCCGTTCTCTCATCTCTGCTGATATTCCTCTCTACAAACTAAAGAATAAGGTCTTCAGGGAATTCCTTGAAAAATATACTCAACATACAATCCCGGATGAGTCAACACTTAGGAAGACGTATGCTCCATCCATCTACGATGAGACAATACAGAAGATAAGATATGAAATTAAAGATAGTTCAATTTGGGTTTCCATTGATGAGACTCCCGACAAAGAAGGTAGACTTGTTGGTAATGTAGTTATCGGTTTGTTAAGTGAACAATATTCTGAACGAATTCTTTTACATTGTGATGTTCTAGAAAAGTGCAATAACAAAACTATAGTTAAACTGTTCAACGAAGCTATGGGTATCCTGTGGCCAAAGGGTATTATGTACGATAATGTGTTATTCTTTATTAGCGATGCTGCCCCTTATATGGTCAAAGCTGGACAAGCATTATCTGTTGTATATCCTAAATTGACTCATTTTACTTGTGTGGCGCATGCATTTCATCGTGTGGCAGAAGTGGTCAGAGACAATTTCCCTAAAGTAGATTTGTTGATTTCATCAGTGAAAAAAGTATTTCTCAAAGCTCCCAGTAGAGTTAACGTGTTGAAAGAAATGTACCCTGAAATTCCATTGCCACCAAAGCCAATTTTAACTAGATGGGGTACATGGCTAGAAGCAGTTGAATATTATGCCGAACATATAGACTCTATTAACAATGTTCTCCTTGCATTGGACTCTGAAGATGCAGTCTCAATTGATACTGCGAAAACAGTTACCTGTGACATAAGTGTGAAGAATGACTTAGCTCACATTCAGCATACATTTTCATGCATCATAAAAACGCTCAAAAGTCTCCAAAATAGGCACCTTTCACTATCTGAAAGTTTTGAAATTATAAATAGTACTGTGGAACAACTGAATCGTGGTAGAGGTAAAGTTGCAGATGCAGTAAGAGCTAAGGTGGACACTGTACTTTCAAAAAACCCTGGATATGAAGAATTACAAAAGGTTGTTGCTGTGATGAGTGGTGAATCAACAGTGAAGATTAACTTGGACTTATCCCCAGCAGACATTGTGAAATTGAATTATGTACCAGTTACTTCTTGTGACGTCGAACGCTCTTTTAGTCAGTATAAATCTATCCTCAGAGACAATAGAAGAAGATTCACTTTTCAGCACTTGAAAGAAATGTTTGTAACCTATTGTTATGGTAACAGACAATAAAAATTGTGTTTTGTTGAAACTACATTGGAAGATAAGGTACGTCCATTATATTTTTTGTTTAGTTTGATTAAAATGTACCAATATTTAACGTACATAGTCATTTTTTTATAATTTTAAGTCCATATTTAATTCCATATTTTGGTAAAAATCCATATTTAATTCCATATTTTGGTAAAAATAACTACATATATATTTACATATTTCATATATTTTTAGTCCATATAAATCCGTTCCCTGCTTATAACAGTAGTAGCGTTAACACTGTAGTAGTATTGCTGCTTCTATTCTCAACATCACAACTTTACTAGATTTGAAGAGACATTCATCTCAGTCTCCTGTAGTGACAAACTTCTCCGCAAAGTAACATCCTCGCAGAATTACTGCTGCCTTGACAGGTATAAGTAACCCATCTTGGAAGATTTATTGTTTTCAGGTGTTGTGTGAAGTTCTCTGTTATAACTCCTGCAGCAGATATGACAGCATTACTTTAACTGGATGTAGTTTCCAGACTGCCAGATATTTTGTGTAATATGTAGACTTACATTTTGTTAATGGTATAATTAAGTAAAAGTTTAACATCAGTTATTAGCGTAAAGTTGATCATAATATTGTCAATCACGACTCTGTAATGATTAACAGATGCGAAAACAGAAGAACTTTTTTAGATTGTGCTGTTGCTGAAACGTATTTTTAACGCTTCTGAAAAACTGCTGTTAAGTAACATTACGATTGGATATGAAACATCTTATGTTTCCCTATCAATATAAATAAGCATAATTACATATTATAACAAATCATGCAGTAATTTAACGATTTGTGCCTGAAAGTCTCACTATCGGTATTTTGTCTTTTATTATAGTTTAATCACCTATCAGTGATCATTTATAGAATTAAATTTGTCTTGTATTAAAATGATAGATATTTACTCCCTAGATGAATTTTATTACTGAAATATCATAACAAATTTATTGTTGTATTATTATTGTTATTATTATTAATATTATTATTATTATTATTATTATTATTATTATTATTATTGCTGTTACATATTTTCATTGCTAGGCCTATTACATTACAATACTCATCGCTGTCATCATTGTCATTATTGTTATTATTATTATTACTATATTTATTATTATTATTATTATTATTATTATTATTATTATTATTATTGCTATTATTATTATAGCTGTTGTGCATATTGTCATTGCTATTACATTACAATAGTCATCGCTGTCATCATTGTCATTATTGTTATCATCATTATTATTATTGTTGTTATTATTACTATATTTACTATTATTATTACTATTATTATTATTATTATTATTATTATTATTATTATTGCTATTATTATTATAGCTGTTGTGCATATTGTCATTGCTATTACATTACAATAGTCATCGCTGTCATCATTGTCATTATTGTTATCATCATTATTATTATTGTTGTTATTATTACTATATTTACTATTATTATTACTATTATTATTATTATTATTATTATTATTATTATTGCTATTATTATTATTATAGCTGTTGTGCATATTGTCATTGCTATTACATTACAATAGTCATCGCTGTCATCATTGTCATTATTGTTATCATCATTATTATTATTGTTGTTATTATTACTATATTTACTATTATTATTACTATTATTATTATTATTATTATTATTGCTATTATTATTATAGCTGTTGTGCATATTGTCATTGCTATTACATTACAATAGTCATCGCTGTCATCATTGTCATTATTGTTATCATCATTATTATTATTGTTGTTATTATTACTATATTTATTATTATTACTATTATTATTATTATTATTATTATTATTATTATTATTATTATTGCTGTTACATATTTTCATTGCTAGGCCTATTACATTACAATACTCATCGCTGTCATCATTGTCATTATTGTTATTATTATTATTACTATATTTATTATTATTATTATTATTATTGCTATTATTATTATAGCTGTTGTGCATATTGTCATTGCTATTACATTACAATAGTCATCGCTGTCATCATTGTCATTATTGTTATCATCATTATTATTATTGTTGTTATTATTACTATATTTACTATTATTATTACTATTATTATTATTATTATTATTATTATTATTATTATTGCTGTTGTTACATATTGTCATTGCTATTACATTACAATAGTCATCGCTGTCATCATTGTCATTATTGTTATCATTATTATTATTGTTGTTATTATTACTATATTTATTATTATTATTACTATTATTATTATTATTATTATTATTATTATTATTATTATTATTATTATTATTGCTGTTACATATTTTCATTGCTAGGCCTATTACATTACAATACTCATCGCTGTCATCATTGTCATTATTATTCTTATTATTATTATTACTATATTTATTATTATTATTATTATTATTATTATTGTTATTATTATTATAGCTGTTGTGCATATTGTCATTGCTATTACATTACAATAGTCATCGCTGTCATCATTGTCATTATTGTTATCATCATTATTATTATTGTTGTTATTATTACTATATTTATTATTATTATTACTATTATTATTATTATTATTATTATTGCTGTTGTTACATATTGTCATAGCTATTATTATACATTACAATAGTCATCGCTGTCATCATCGTCATTATTGTTATTATTATTATTATTATTATTATTGTTATTATTACTATATTTATTATTATTATTATTATTATTATTGCTGTTACATATTGTCATTGCTAGGCCTATTACATTACAATACTCATCGCTGTCATCATTGTCATTATTGTTATTATTATTATTACTATATTTATTATTATTATTATTATTATTATTATTATTGCTGTTACATATTTTCATTGCTAGGCCTATTACATTACAATACTCATCGCTGTCATCATTGTCATTATTGTTATTATTATTATTACTATATTTATTATTATTATTATTATTATTATTATTATTATTATTGCTATTATTATTATAGCTGTTGTGCATATTGTCATTGCTATTACATTACAATAGTCATCGCTGTCATCATTGTCATTATTGTTATCATCATTATTATTATTATTGTTGTTATTATTACTATATTTATTATTATTACTATTATTATTATTATTATTATTATTATTATTATTATTATTGCTGTTGTTACATATTGTCATTGCTATTACATTACAATAGTCATCGCTGTCATCATTGTCATTATTGTTATTATTATTATTACTATATTTATTATTATTATTATTATTATTATTATTATTATTGCTATTATTATTATAGCTGTTGTGCATATTGTCATTGCTATTACATTACAATAGTCATCGCTGTCATCATTGTCATTATTGTTATCATCATTATTATTATTGTTGTTATTATTATATTTATTATTATTATTACTATTATTATTATTATTATTATTATTATTATTATTATTATTATTATTATTGCTGTTGTTACATATTGTCATAACTATTATTATACATTACAATAGTCATCGCTGACATCATCGTCATTATTGTTATTATTATTATTATTGTTATTATTACTATATTTATTATTATTATTATTATTATTATTATTATTATTATTATTATTGCTGTTGTAACATATTGTCATTGCTATTACATTAAAATAGTCATCGCTGTCATCGTTGTCATTATTATTATTATTCGCTATACTGGAGAATTAGCACGGTCACTTTGAACCGTGCCGTTACGTTTACCACCAAATTTAAGTAAATACACAATGTCACCAACATAAGAACATGACGTTGGTGTGTGGCGTAGTTGGCGGGAGAAATTTTTTCTCTCTCTGTCTACCTCCTTCGTTCTGAACATTATTGAGAGATAGCACCACTGTTAGCGACAATGTGTATTTGCGTAAATTGCGAGTAAATTATGACGAGTGCCTTAGATGAGAGGCTCGGGACAGAAACAGTTTTGCTGTAGCTCATGTGCGGACCTCTCATGCAGTGGGAGCGTGATCCTTACTTGAATTTATTTTTGCGTGTACTTGCAGATTAAATGATTGAGATCCCTTCTTGCTCCGGTTACAGGCCTTGCATTTACGAAGGTTATGTTATGTTAGGTTAGCTTAGATTAGCTTAGCTTAGGTTAGATTAGCTTTGGTTAAGTTAGATTAGTTTTGGTTAGGTTAGCTTAGCTTTGGTTAGGTTAGGTTAGGTTAGGTTAGCTTTGGTTAGGTTAGGTTAGCTTTGGTTAGGTTAGCTTGATTTGATTCGTCCATGTAGTAGTTAAAATTATATAATATGACAGTTTTTGATTCGTAATATTGTTAAAAAATAATAGGCCTATAATGAAAGCGGTGAATAATTTCATGGTCCTTAAATTTTTTTTTCGTAAAAGGCTAGGTATTTTTCTATAGGCCAGAAATAAAACAGCAACGCCGTCATAATTACGTACTTTTGGCTTTGGCGAACATTAACCGGAAATTTACTTTCCGTCATTTTAATTGTATTCCGTGAAACACACCTTTTTCCTGTTAATTTCCTTGTGATAACCTAGTTTATTATCTTATTACATCTTCATTTTCTTTTAATGCATTCAAAAAACCGCCGTTGTACTACATAAAACCTTGAACTTGACTAATGGAGTGAATTATTTAAGAATATAGTCGCGAATTTGACTACCACCATTTCGATTATATTTTGTTTGATACGGCTCGGTACGGCCCGGTGACTAGTGGCCAGCGAGTAGAGTCGACTATCGATATTGGTCTGCCGTGCGTATTATCCAGTTGTTCCTTATTATTATTATTATTATTATTATTATTATTATTATTATTATTATTATTATTATTATTATTATTATTATTATTATTATTATTATTACTATTATTATTATTATACTTATTATTATTATCATTATTATTATTATTATTATTATCCACTTGTAATAGATCGTTAGAGTAGATGCCTATTATTCTAAAAATCTTGGAACCTTTCCCATCTGTTCTGAACTTGTAGGTCTCTCTCAGAGCCGCATATTCCATCATTAACATGGCAAAGAAGGCTTTTGAGAGTCCCTGAGTTACAGCAGAGGTTAGTAATGAAAATTCTAATTTAATATTAACTCCGTTTTAAAAAGTGAAATGCAATTCTGAGCTGCAGAAATGTAAATTCCTCTAGTTTGATATTTAATGTATAAGGAAGGCGATGCGGGAACTCTTCCCGTCGACGGCATGCGGTGGCTTGTAAAGGGGCTGAATGCCGGCTTCAACCCTCACCTTTAACGTGACCTTTTACATTTGTCATGACGCGAACAATGATTTTTTCCAGTGCTGAACCGGGCTGCTATCGGCCAGCTGCCCCACGCAACAGCGTTACCAGATTCAAGTGTTAATTAGGAATGCGTGGCTGTGAAATACTCTGTTTACAATTGGCAACTTATAATTAACTCAGGGTTTATACTCTCGCGGCGTCCGCTCCGTACAATGTCAAATACACTGATTTTTCTAATGGGAATTCAGTACAGGTATACATGCGATTTTTTTGTCGACTTCAGGAACACTCAATATTAGATTTTTTTTGTCTCATGACGAGGCAATTTCGTAACGTAAGCTTTTACTTCGTTATTTAACGATACTGTAAAAACTACTAGGACTTCTAGCGTCAGTGAAATTATTATTAGTGCTAGCAAGATATTTGGATTTGGTCAGATGAAGCTAAAGATGTATAATAGTAATAATAATAATAATAATAATAATAATAATAATAATAATAATAATAATAATAATAATAATAATATATTTATTTATTTATTTATTAATATTTGTGTGCTGAACAACAGCCATTGGCCAATAAAAGTTCAGCACAATACACAAACAGAAGATACAAAGGTGCAAGAACAAAATAAATAATATCTTAAATAAACAAAAACATACATAAATAAAATTGAGAACAAGAATAGTAAATACTAATAATCATAACGAAACCATACCTTAAAAGGATCTAAATTGTGCCCATGCAAATTAGCATATTTTATGCATCTACAGACTGGAGAAAGTGATTTTGAATTTCTGTTATAAAAACACTTATAATAATAATAATAATAATAATAATAATAATAATAATAATAATAATAATTTATTTTCATTTATTTATTTACTAATATAATAATAATGATGATAATAACAATAATAATTTATTTTTTATTCATTTATTTACTAATATTTATGATAATAATAATGATGACAATAATAATAATTTATTTTTTATTTATTTATTTACTAATATTTATAATAATAATGATAATGATGATGACAATAATAATAATTAATTTTTTTTTATTTATTTACTAACTATTTGTAATAATAATGATGATGATAATAATAATTTATTTTTTTATTTATTTATTTACTAATATTTATAATAATAATAATTTATTTTTTATTTATTTATTTACTAATATTTATAATAATAATAATTTATTTTTTATTTATTTATTTACTAATATAATAATAATAATAGTAATAATGATAATAACAATAATAATTTATTTTTATTAATTTATTTACTAATATTTATAATAATAATGATGATGACAATAATAATAATTTATTTTTTATTTATTTATTTACTAATATTTATAATAATAATAATAATAATAATGATGATGATAGTAATAATTTATTTTTTATTTATTTATTTACTAATATTTATAATAATAATGAAGATAATAATAATTTATTTTTTATTTATTTATTTGCTAATATTTATAATAATACTGATGATGATGATGATAACAATAATAATTTATTTTTTATTCATTTATTTACTAATATTTCATTTATTTACTAATAATTTATATTATGATGATAATAATAATAATGTATTATTTATTTATTTATTTACTAATATTTATAGTAATAATGATTAGGGAGCGGATTTTTATGTGCTAAAAAATTTAAATATATTTATTTTTATGTGCTAAAAAGTAGGAAAATATTCGCTAAAAATAAAAAAAAAAATATTTTTTTTGTATGACAAAAATACCTTACTTAGCTTGAAAAAAAAATGTTACTAGGCACTTATCAACCACACTTGAGTGCTAGTAGTTTGCCAAGAATTGCAGTGAACAGCAATGGTGATCTCCAAATTCTCCATCACAAATGCATGCCGATTATCTCCGAACAACGACTTATACTGTGAAAACGACCTTTCCGCATCACAGGACGTCAGACGTGCATATTTAAAAAGAGGAATGTCACAAACACATACACGGTCAATTTTACCTACAGGCACACCCTCCAATACTTGAGCAACTTTACAATTTTTTTTTATATACCCTGTTTTTCCCAAACACTTCCTGTAATTTGTCCCTTAGTACTTGTACTTCTGAACCTGGTAGCGAGACTAGTTTAATATTCACGGCATTCATCTCCCTGTTTCAGACAACAGGTTTTTGGCTGTTTCGAGTTTTTTTATGGTGTTACACAAAAAGCTTAGATTTGCTAATAGGAAAGCCAAATCGTTTTTTAAACAACCATCTTTCAGTATGTCTTGCAGGATATCGATCGATAACAGGGAATCACAACAAGATATATTGCCTTACTTGATAGACATGAGACAGAGGCGAGAGATTTGTTTAAATTAAATAATGTTCATACCCAGCTCTTATCTGTTGTTTCACAAAAAAGCATGGAATGAAATCATCTTCAGCAACAATAAACATTCCTAATTATGTGTTGCAAGATCTCTCCTCCTTGTCTATGTTAATTTATTCTCTAATAATAACACTGATATGTTGCCTAGCAGTTCTCAGAACTTGAGGCGATACTATTACAAAGATGGATCGCGGATACACCACACAGCGCTTAGAAACACGAAGCAACCAAGGATTCTTAAAAAGATCAAGTACTTCTGAGTGATATAATTGATATAGTTTTAAAATATTTAAAAGTTCTTGTAAAAAATTATTTAAGTAAAAAAAGTCCAAGATTTATGTGTTTATAATAGATTTCCTGAAAATTTGTATTTACATAAATTTTTTGTGAAAATATGTGTTTTTATGTCAAATAAAATTCGGGGTTTAAACTTGAAACTTCATGTTCGGAATTTTTAACTTTGTTAATTGTATTTTATCACACACAAAAAGAATATTTAATTACATAGGAATCCGTTCCTTAATAATAATGGTGATAATAATAATAATTTATTTTTTATTTATTTATTTACTAATATTTATAATAATAATAATGATGATGATAATAATAATTTATTATTTATTTATTTATTTATTTATTTATTTATTTATTTATATTTAATTTGCTGTACAACTACCAGGGGCTAATAATAGTTTTGTCTGTGTGTCTGTCTGTCTCTCTGTCTGTCTGTCTGTCTGTCGAAGAAGAAGAAGAAGAAGAAGAAGAAGTAAGAAGAGGAGGAGTAGAAGAACTTATCGTTTAAGAGAAGGATAAAAAAGCAGAAAAAAATTCTCATAATAGTACATTATACAACGAGCCTATAATGAAGGTAATTAAGAAGCGAGTATGGATATTTATGAAACGAGCGCAAGCGAGTTTCATAATTTTCATACGAGCTTCTTAATTACCATTATAGCCGAGTTTCATACGACTTTTTATGCTCGACCATATTTCTAACTTGATATTATTAATTTTCTTTGTATCTGACCTGGAGCAATGTCCCGTATGTTGTGAGATGTGCCTAGACGCGAAAGTATTGATTTTTTCCGAGGAACAGATGTTCACATTGACCTTGCTAGGCCATAAGAACCTACAGAGATAACATTGAAATTGAATTAGACATTGAAAAACGAGATGACAAATTGAATTTATTTGAATATTATTTACAATTAACGCTAATTATTATAGTAACAGAACATAACCTTCTGCGACAGTATTGGATTTCCAGCCTCCGTGACTTTTCGCTAATTCTCTTTCGATTGCATATCCGAGAATAATCGATACTTGCGGTTTTATAACGGTACAAAGCTGACTTGTCATTGGCTGAACACATGTAAGCTGAGTTATCATTGGCTGAAGACCTGTACTTTAATGAGTAGGTGTACTTTAATGAGTAGGTGTACTTTAATGACATGCATTAAAGGACTGGTACCAGAAGTATAATTAGTACATTTCGGCATGGTCTAGCATAAAAATATAAAAAAGATAGGAATAAAATAACAACATACAGGCTAATACTGTTAGAGAGAGATGTTAGATAAAAGCACTAGTAAGAACAAAAAAAATGGAAACTAAATGAGAAGTAATGAGAAATTACATTGAAGACAACGTGCTAAACTATTACAGTCCCATTCAGGCTACTGTCTGAATTGTCTGTGAATTTCTCCCCCTTAGAGGCGTCTGTACATCAATGAAAACAACTCGTTATCAGTCCTCGCTCTGAAGAGCTTCTTGCACGAAGAGTCCAGTAAATTAACAATGAACCTACTCTCCTGGAAACAGGGAAGCAAGAGAATGTGATGCAACGTAACAGTTCAAGCGCCGAAAGCTTTCAAGTCTCCTCTGAATTATTACGCATTAATTAATACTAAGTAGTGAAATCGCTCTTACAACTATAACAGCATCATCATGCATTGTTACATCTGCAAGAATCCGGAGTAGCATGTAACCTCGTTGCAACATAGCATCTGCATTGTAATTCCTTGTACCTGCATGTTGAACACTGAAGATGCCTTCGAGTGTTATTCATATGAAGATTTGGTGAAAGTTGTGGTTATGATAATTTGTAATAATAACACGCCTGTCTTGAACGAGTGGGCGATTTGAGCTATTTTGTTTTTGTTGTGATGCTTATAAATAACATCAGACATTCAGAAATAAAATAACTCTCGGGCATATAATCAGTAGAGAGCGGAATTTAAGCAAAAACCTATTATTGGCCTTGATACATACAGGCTTGAGATCTAATATTTACATTTTTCACGGAAATATAGGTATAAATAAAGGGGTTTTATCGTATCTAAAATGCCTATTTCGACGCTACTGCCTATTTTAAGCTTTTTTTTTTAATTTTTGCATTATTTTTCGTAACAGTTTTATTATTATTATTATTATTATTATTATTATTATTATTATTATTATTATTATTATTATTATTAAATAAACAGTGGAGTTCGTCAAGGATGCCCCCTCTCACCACTTTTATTCAATATATACATCAACTCCATCATCAGACATTGGCGACTAACAATTCGTGGAAACATCCCGCTCTTCCGAAATTGTATTAAAGATACATTATTATATGCAGACGATCAGGTTCTTTTTGCTACAAATGAAGACGAGCTGCAATACTCCATACATCACCTGAATATAATAGCACAAAATTTCAATATGAAAATTTACCCAAACAAAATAAAAATTATGGCGTTCCAAGGTAAACAGCCAGTTAGGAGTAAAATTTACATTGGAACCCATACGTTAGAACAGGTAAACTCATTTAAATATTTAGGTTATAATTTGACATATTTACCTGTTATTGATATAGTATATCTGAAAATATTCAACATTTTAATGGAGCCTTAAGAACCATCAACCAGGTTTTCATAAGCACGAAAACCCAAAAACATAACCAGTTTAAAAGCATATAAAGTTCTAGCAAGACCTGTCCTCATGTATGGTAGTGAGGCGTGGACTGTCCGAAACTCAGATGTTCAACGCCTAACAACCGCGGAAATGAGATGTCTAAGGAGGACTGCCGGCTACAGCTTGCTTGACCACAAAAGGAATGAACTAATTACAAAAGAATTGAAAATTACACCTATTTATGAACATCTCAACCACTATAGACAAAAATAGCTTAATCATGTCAATAGAATGGACCGTTCCAGACTCCCAAGATAAATTCTCCGCTATATACCACATGGAAGACGATCTTTGGGACGCCCCCTAAAAAGTTGGCCACTACGCCTAATACCTGCAAGGACGATGATTATTATTATTAATACTATTATTATATCTTCCTCTGTCTGTCAGCAATTTAACACAAACTGGCTGAGTTGTACCCGAATAAGCATTCTCTTACATTCCAAGACAGATAACAACCCCTTCCTTTCTTCTCACCATTTGTAAGTACAACAGTGAGCGACACAATAGCCACAATAGGTGCTGATCATCTACTGTGAAGCAAACTATGGAAATGTGATTGGTGAATGATAAACTCTGACTTAAAGACAAAATGTCTTCATTTTGTGTATGCATGTGTAAATGTAAAGGTAAAAGGTATCCCCGTCACACGCCATGAAGGCACTTGAGGGGCATAGAGGTACAGTCCCATGCTTTCCATGACCTCGGCACTAGAATGAGGTGGTGTGGTCGGCACCACGCTCTGACCGCCTTTTACCTCCGGGAAAGACCCGGTACTCAATTTTATAGGAGGCTGAGTGAACCTCGGGGCCGTTCTGGAAGTTTGGCAACGAGAAAATTCCCATCACCATTTGGGATCGAAGTACCCTTGTAAAATATGAAATTTGTGAAAGTTTCTTTTAGTCCTAGAATTTTGCATTAAATAAATGTTGAATCTTATATTGGTTACATTCTTTAACAAAAAAAACCTACTTTTTATTTTATAGAGCCGAAATAAAGGAGTTTAAGAGCCTATTTTAGGCGTCTAAAATGCAACATTTTAGGGCCTAAAATTCCGCTCTCTAGTGATCAGAACGGCTGAAAGTTCACCATTTTTAAAAGACTGGGTCATTTCATATATTCCGTTCGTGTTGTGATGACTATGTATAAACATAATTAGACATTCAGAAATAAAAGAACTTTTAACTGGTATATTGTATATAAGTACATGACAATATCCCATAAATATTGTTATTGTTATTGATTCATCTGTATTACCCTAGATCATATATGTAACAGATAACTCCTCGCTACGTTAAAATCGGCAGCACTTTGAAGAGAACAACCGCCAGGATCGCCACCCGTCCACCGTAAACGAACACGAGATGGCAGCACAGTCGCCAATGTAATTCAAATGGGTATTATGACGTGATTCCTTATGTAACAACTAGATGGCAGCGCAGTAAACCTGACAAGAGTTGTTAATCTCAAAGCCTATAACCCCGACATATCTGTTACATATATGATCTAGGGTATTACTCGACCGAGGCGAGTGGAGCCGCGGACGTAATGTGAACTACGCGATGCGGTATTACGAACGCAGGAGCAGTAGCGCCACGGCCCCGGGCTGCAGGACTCCACTGGCCTCGGTAGAGTAATAAGTGAGTAATGGTCATTCTTTTCATCTAGTGGCTAGGGACGCTGACTCCTAACCAGGAGATGTCTAATTCGATTTCCGACTGAGCCATTAGCTTTTCCTTTGTATGTATGGTTTGAATGTATGTGTTATCCTTTAGTTTAAATTAGACTAAGACAGATTATAAGTGTTAGAAGATAACTGGCGCATCCTACCAAAAATCCGCTTCTGTGAATATCCCTCTAAGTGACCACCCGCGACCCTATGGATTTACATCCATCTGTATGTGAATCATACAAAGATTGTTCTAATGTTCTGTACTTGCTCATGTATTGCCCACGACTCTATTTCGCGTCAATGTCAAAGTACAACTGAGCAAGAAAACTGTATTTTGAAATATATTGCAATCTCATTGCCGGTTATTATAATACAGGAATGGAATAGTTTACATTCTTCTTTTGTCACTTTATGAGACATGACGTATGCATTTCCATGACAATCTAAATCGAATTTCAGTTCCAGAAAATATTTTTAAATTTTTATATTATATTTGTGAAGCCGAATATAGACGTTACACATAAAAGATTAACTGCCCATACTAATTGCAAAACTTCGAAATTGGAGCTTATGTAAATCGCTATTCAAAATTACATGTATAAGATTAACTGTCCATAATAACTGTAAGACTAACTGTAAGGCTTCGAAATTGAAGATTACGTAAATTATTATCCAAAAATTCAGACGTTACACATAAAAGATTAACTGCCCATACTATTTGCAGAACTTCGAAATTGGAGCTTATGTAAATCGCTATTCAAAATTACATGTATAAGATTAACTGTCCATACTAACTGTAGGGCTTCGAAATTGAGGATTACCTACGTAAATTATCATCCAAAAATTCACACGTTACATGTAAAAGATTAACTGTCCATACTAACTGTAAGGCTTCGAAATTGAAGATTACCTACGTAAATTATTATCCAAAAATTCAAACGTTACATGTAAAATATTCACTGTCCATATTAACTGTAAGGCTACGAAATTGAAGATTATGTAAATTATGATTCAAAAATTCAGACGTTACATGTAAAAGATTAACTGTCCATACTAACTGTAAGGCTTCGAAATTGAAGATTACCTACGTAAATTATTATCCAAAAATTCACACGTTACATGTAAAAGATTCACTGTCCATATTAACTGTAAGGCTACGAAATTGAAGATTACGTAAATTATTATTCAAAAATTCAGACGTTCCATGTAAAAGATTAACTGTCGATACTAACTGTAAGGCTTCGAAATTGAAGATTACCTACGTAAATTATTATCCAAAAATTCAGACGTTACATGTAAAAGATTAACTGTCTATACTAACTGTAAGGCTTCGAAATTGAAGATTACCTACGTAAATTATCATCCAAAAATTCACACGTTACATATAAAAGATTAACTGTCCATACTAACTGTAAGGCTTCGAAATTGAAGATTACCTACATAAATTATTATCCAAAAATTCAAACGTTACATATAAAAGATTCACTGTCCATATTAACTGTAAGGCTACGAAATTGAAGATTACGTAAATTATTATTCAAAAATTCAGACGTTACATGTAAAAGATTAACTGTCCATACTAACTGTAAGGCTTCGAAATTGAAGATTACCTACGTAAATTATTATTCAAAAATTCAGACGTTACATGTAAAAGATTAACTGTCCATACTAACTGTAAGGCTTCGAAATTGAAGATTACCTACGTAAATTATTATCCAAAAATTCAGACGTTACATGTAAAAGATTCACTGTCCATATTAACTGTAAGGCAACGAAATTGAAGAATACGTAAATTATTTTCCAAAAATTCAGACGTTACACGTAAAGATTCACTGTCCATATTAACTGTAAGGCTTCGAAATTGAAGATTATGTAAATTATTATCCAAAAATTTTATACGTTACACGTAAAAGATTCACTGTCAATACTAACTGTAAGGCTTCGAAATTGAAGATTATGTAACTTATCCAAAAATTCAGACGTTACATGTAAAAGATTCACTGTCCATATTAACTGTAAGGCTTCGAAATTGAAGATTATGTAAATTATTATTCAAAAACTCAGACGTTACACGTAAAAGATTCACTGTCCATACTAACTGTAAGGCTTCGAAATTGAAGATTATGTAAATTATCCAAAAATTCAGACGTTACATGTAAAAGATTCACTGTCCATACTAACTGTAAGGCTTCGAAATTGAAGATTATGCAAATTATTATTCAAAAACTCAGACGTTACACGTAAAAGATTCACTGTCCATACTAACTGTAAGGCTTCGAAATTGAAGATTACGTAAATTGTTATTCAAAAAATTGAGAAGGTACACGTAAAAGATTAACTGTCCATACTGACTGTAAAGTTTCGAAATGGAAGATTACATAAATAGTTATTAAGAAATTCAGACGTTACACGTAAAATATTAACTGTCCATACTGACTGTAAAGTTTCGAAATTGAAGATTACATAATTCGTTATTAAGAATTTCAGACATTACACGTAAAATATTAACTGTCCATACTAACTGCACGGCTATAAAATTGAAGCTTATATATGTCATTACCCAAAAATTGAGTCGTCTATGGCCTAGAATACATGCTGCTTGTTCTGCTGGGAAATCGCATTGAGTGCACAAGATCTCGCATGTCACCTGAAGGCTGAGGCATCACGAAGGATGGAAACTAAACTATTAACTCCAATTACGCGTCGTCGTTTCTCGATGCAACATTGCGAGTAAGTTTTCATAGTCGTACACTTATTACCAGCAGCTATTTTTTATATTTGTCTGTTTTTGTGCAGAACTATGTACACAGTTTGGAGGAAATTTTCAACACGCGCTCATTAAAACTTTTCTTGTAAGAATGTCATTACTCATTACTGCGTCAAGTTTTTTTTAGGTAAGCTGTTATTTTTTGAACGTAATATGTCTGTGCTCAAGAGTCATTCGAGAGAAAGTGCAAAACAAGAAATATGTAAGATGCATGCAACGAACCACAATGAAACTGATTTTGTAAATTATTGAATAATTAGCGATAAGTAGTAAACTGTAAGATAACGGCAATAAAATCAGTATTATGTAAATAATCACGAAATAAAGACTTTTAAAACTATAGGCCTACACTTTGGGTCTTACTAATAAGAACTCTTATACAGACGTTTAACTCCCTTATATTTATACAGTGAATAGTTAGTTTATGTCCAGGCAGCGCATTTTCATTCCCAAACAAGTTATCGGTTAGTACATCCTGGCCGTTCAGAGTTCAATCTCTGAAGCTAAATGCTTACGTCAGGACGCTACGAAAGGTATAGTTCAGTACGTAATAATAAGTGGCATTGCTACTAAATTGAAATGGTCTGTTCAGCTACTTCTTAACCACATAAACGCACTAAAACTTCGAAACTAGCGCTCTACAAAATATTATTGCTTCATATGGCAGAAAATATAATTAGATAATAATACTGAACTAGTATATAGAATATATATTATGCAACATAATAGTAAACATGATACACATTAACTCGTATACTCTATATACAATATATGCAATTAACTCATGTAACAAAATCATTTCCCTTACGGTGAACAAAACATAATATATTCTGAGATTATGAAATTCATATCTTTTATCATAACTGTCAGTAAAAAATTTGTTTAAGCTAAGAAAATATTCTTCCTACGTTACGTGACGTTACAGAACACAATTATGGCAAAAATCACTATACAATGCAAATCTGGCTTTCAGGTAGTAGCTCCCTGTAAAGCAGGTTTGAATAACTTCAAGGAAAAATTGTTCCGGGGCCGGGTAGCGATCCCGGGACCCTTCGCTTAGCGCGCGAACGCTCTACCGACTGAGCTACCCCAGGAACTATACACGACACCGTTACAATTTTTCCTTTTTTTATATCAACAAAACTCACATGAGCTGACAAGACGCCAGAACTCAACTACGAGTGCACACAAATGCTGTGTGACTTAAATTGTGGCTTCCTGTTAACGTACCTCCAGTAACGAATGTATTATGCAAATCTGGCTTTCAGGTGGAGGTTCGTTAACAGAAAGCCACAATTTAAGTCACATAGCATTTCTATGCACTCATAATTGAGTTCTGGCGTCTTGTCAGCTTATGTGAGTTTGCGTGGATATAAAAAAAGGAAAAATTGTGACTGTGTCGTGTATAGTTCCTGGGGTAGCTCAGTCGGTAGAGCGTTCGCGCGCTAAGCGAAGGATCCCGGGATCGATATCCGGCATCGGAACAATTTTTCCTTGCAATTATTCATCACTATACAAATTAACAATATTTATATTTTGCACAAAATATACAAATAATTCATTTATCAAAACTAACTTATACGCGTTGCAACATATATATATATATAATAAAGTGTGTGTGATATTCATAAATCTGTATGTCTACTTTGTAGAACTGCAGAACATACTGTATAAATTTGATATAATCAATTCAATAGTTTCAGGGGAAAATGCACGCAAGTTTGAAAAATCCTAACATACGGAACTCTCCGGTTAAAAAAAGGGGCATGAATTACATGCGTCGCCATATTTAAAAAAGACCATTTAGAGGACTTCGGTGCAGGATACTGCTCACAATATATATAGTTCTAAAGAGCAAGTTTTATGTTTTTATAAACACAGATTAAAATATCAGGGTTTTCACACCTTTCACCCCAAACCACTACTCACTTCCTCGAAACTGATAAAGGTATAAAAATGGATTCAGACCTTTCGAAAGATCATTATTAGAGAGAGAATATACAACATACTGAGATTTGCTCAGAAAGGATTTCAAAATTACAAATGTGTTTGTTTTCAATTAAGTACAGTGTGACAAACGAAGCTTTAAAAATGTCACTCAGAATTCACGCATTCTCAAGTGGGATATTCATATCTTTAGGCATTGTGTGTGACGTACAGTGGACTCTCCTAAGTTCGACAGAACAGAATTGAAAGTTCGGTCCAATAAGGGTAGTGGGTATGGCAGGTGAAATGAATACAAATTCCTATTGGTTATCCATCAACGAATACAGTACTATACTTGCATTTCCTGCCCGCTCCGAGACTTGTGTATGCGCCTCTAGTACCACAGTGGGTTTCGACAGTTCCATCTCACAAACGGCACAATTCTCCAATAGAAAAAGAAGAGTTCATTAATTTAAAATCAGTGATCAATATGGATGTCCTAATCAATAAAATATTCTGTTTTCCTTTAATAAAAGTATCACTATAAGACACAAGTAAATCCCGAAAATACTAAGTATATGATTATGTCTCTCGTCCAGAATATTGCACGAAATCAACTATAAAAATTGGAGATTTATCCTTCGAAGAGGTGTAAAAATTCAAATACCTGGGAGCAACAGTAACAAATATAAATGACACTCTGGATGAAATTAAACGCAGAATAAATATGGGGAATGCCTGTTATTATTCGGTCGAGAAGCTTTTGTCATCTAGTCTGAAAGTTAGAATTTAAAAAAACAGTTATATTACCGGTTGTTCTGTATGGCTGTGAAGCTTGGACTCTCACTTTGAGAGAGGAACAGAGATTAAGGGTGTTTGAGAATAAGGTTCTTAGGAAAATATTTGGGGCTAAGAGAGATGAAGTTACAGTAGAATGGAGAAAGTTACACAACGCAGAGCTGCACGCATTGTATTCTTCACCTGACATAATTAGGAACATTAAATCTAGACGTTTGACATGGACAGGGCATGTAGCACGTATGGGCGAATCCAGAAATGCATATAGAGTGTTAGTTGGGAGGCCGGAGGGGATAAGACCTTTGGGGATGCCGAGACGTAGATGGGAGAATAATATTAAAATGGATTTGAGGAAGGTGGGATATGATGGTAGAGACTGGATTAATGTTGCTCAGGATAGGGACCAATGGCGGGCTTATGTGAGGGCGGCAATGAACCTCCGGGTTCCTTAAAAGCCAATAAGTAAGTATCACTACAAGACACAGAACCAATTCCCATTCAAATACCAAACCCATTTCTTAGTGCCCGTATAGGGGCGTGTCTAATTCTCCTACGTAAGCAGTCGAACTAACGGATGTCGAACTTGATTTCTGTCGAACTTAAGAGCTTCCACTGTATTTTCATGTTATTATAACTACTCGCAACTGTTATGTGGAGCTTATAATGTTACACTCCATAAATTTTATGTCATACTTTTATTCCCTCAGGTGTTCTATTTCCTTTCTCTGTCTGTACCATGAAATTCCGGCGTTTGATATAAACAATGTTAGATGCACATAAATACATCTCCTCATTACGTAAAGATATACATAATCCGCTTGTGTCTTAACTGACCCTTAACATGCGATGAAACTTGTATTGTGTTAAAATATAGCTTCTGTTTCTAGGTGACCGCTACGTATTTAGTATTTAACTCTTTTCCGAAAACATCAGTTTTATTACAGAAAATCACAATTTTTAGGAAGTTGTAAATATAATTTGATCGTACAGAAGTTATGAAGATAGATATAATGGTAGTAAAATTAGATTTTGATGATTATGACAGCGTTAGAGAGTCGAAAATAAAGATGAAGTTACGAATAAGATGAACTTAGGAAGATAAAAATAATAATGAAGGTAGGAACGATGGAGATGATTATGAAGTTAGGAATATGAAGATTATATCTTAGAAAGATGAAGTCAATTATGGAAAAGTAGGAAATATGAAGATTATCATCATATTCATCTTCATAAATTATTAAGTTTCGACTATGAAGATAATTATGAAGTTAGATGAATATAGCATTGTTAGAAATAAGAACATAACATTCAAGTTATGAAGATGATGTACGAAGATGAAGATGATGATAATAACGAAGTTTGGAATAAGAAGATAATGACTAAGGTAGGAACATGAAAGTGATAACGTTGATTAGAAACATGAACATGATATCTTTAAAAACATCAATTTACTCATTACGGGGTTAGGAAAACGAGAAAGATAAAGATAATGATAACGAATTTGGGAATATGAAGATAATTATTAAGTTAGAGAGATGAAGATGTTAAGTTAGCTGACGACAAAGTTTCGAATATGAAGTTAGGGTAGAATTTACGAAGACGATGGCAACGTCGTTAGAAACTTCAACAACAGTGTTGGCTTTAGGAAGATGAAGTTGATAACTCTGTTATGAAAATGAAGATAATAACACTATCAGGAAGATGAACATGATAATACTGCTAGAAAGATGAAGACGACAAAATTATTAGGAACATAACAACTTTGTTGGGAATATAAATCTGACAAAAATTTTGGAAATAAGATAACATTGTTAAGAAAGTGAAAATGGTAACATTATTTATTTATTTATTCAATAATTTATTTTTAATAAATTTATTTATTTATTTATTTATTTATTCATTTATTTATCTGTTTGTCTATTATTTTATTTACTCACTTATTTATTTAATTAATTATTTATTTATTTATTTATTCATTTGTTTCAGTTTGTTTGTTTCAGATGTTTTATTTGTTTTATTTGATTTATTTATTAATTTTGTTCTTATTGATTTAATTAGTTTATTATTTATTTATTTTATTATTTATTTTATTATTATTTATTTATTATTTATGTATTTATGTGTAGGTATGTGTAATTTATTCATTTCTTTAGTTAGTTATTTACTTATTTCTTTATTTATTTATTTATTTATTTATTTATTTATTTATTTATTTATTTATTCATTCATTCTTTCATTCATCCATTCATCCATTCATTCATTCATTCTTTCATACTGGCAGAGGGCCATAAGGCCTTCTCTTACATTCTACCAGGTCACAAAGTGCACAAGCAATGAACATTGTAAGGAACATGAAGATGGCAACATTGTAAGAAACATGAAGATGATAACGCTGTTAGAAATGTGAAGATAAGAACGTAATATGATGAAGATAAAGATAATGGATTTAGAAGAGTGATAACATTCTCAGGAAGATGATGTTGACGAAATTGGGAATATGAAGTTAATGGCGATGTTAGGAAGATATCGGTGTATCCCAGATGATGGCTTGTTTGCCCATTGATTCCAGACTGCGTTCAGGCGTTGGTTCGAACCCCGCTTCGGTCATTTATTTGGTTTGGATATTTTCAAGATTTTCTCCGACTCTGAGTCGGGTATTAGGTAATTTAATGGCTAATTCTCGGACTATCTCGCCGAAATACTATCTTGTTAAAATCAATTCCCTAGTGGTTGATACAGCGTGGTGATGATGATGATGATGATGATGATGATGATGACGACGACAATGACGATGACGACGATGACAAAAGTAAGATTATGGTAGATGTGAAAAGAAATAGGTGATGATGGTGATACATTTAGGGCTAGGATATTTCGAATCTATTATAGATTCTTCTTAGGGTTCGCTTATTTATGTATTCTGTTATCTTTCTGCTTGTAACTATGCCCTTTAAAATTTTAATTTAGCTTATTCATAATGCGAAATTAATTTCTGAAACAAATGAGTTCTCTTTCAGCCGGGATACCAAAGAATTTCGACCTTGACTCTATAGCCAATTATTGTTGTGGCATTGAATCACCATGCTTGTGTTCGCTAATGACATATGAGCTGACAATTTCCGGTCGGAAATGGTTATTGCAATCAAAGCTCCATGTAGAGATAGGTTGAATACAGAATCAAGCGGTGCACTTGTGTGGCCATTTCAGCAAAATAATGAATCCACTTAGACCTGCGTTTGCCATACAACATCAGGAAATTAGAATCATATGAAAATTCACTGCTTACGTATCTATATTTTGAATATAAATCTATTTTAGCTGGCGGCTTCGTGTTTCTCCTGAGTTTTAATTCATCCTCAATTATACGTTGTCAATATAGTGTCCTTTGTTGTCTCAGGTTTGCGTCCAGCATTCTGACGAGTCCAAGTTACATAACTCTCCCGTTGTTTATGTATTACAGTGGAATTGTCTCCAGTAAGAAGCATGCCAACAGTCCCGTTTTTTTTTTCGGTACAGCCCCGATTTCGACCATTGCGTCCCGAAATAATTTACTCATATATCAAAATGTCCCGATTTCATGGTATATATTAGATATTTACAGCTTATTTTCGTTCCTATCAGATTATTGAATTCAGTCTGGATTGGAAGATAATTCCGCAGTCTCATAGAGACATACTTACAATATACTTTGCATACTTCCACTCGGTAATGAGTTTTGGAATAATGTTCTGGGGAAATTCCACAGATAGTAACAATATATTTCTATTACAAAAAAGAGTAATTAGAATAATAGTAGGTGCCAAATCTAGGGAATCGTGTAGGGCTATTTTCAAAAAACTACAAATAATGCCCATGGCTTGTCAGTATATCTTTTCATTAATAATCTTCCTCGTATGTAATCGTGAAAACTTTGTAACTAATTCAACAGTTCATAGCATAAATACACGTCAAAAAAATGACTTTCATACTCCATCGGCAAGTCTGTCGTGCTATCAAAAAGGAGTGCGTTATATGGCAGTAAAAATTTTTAAAAGCCTCCCTATCGAGATAAAAAATGAAACTCAAAACATAAAATTGTTTAGGGCCAAATTAAAGAAGTACCTAATTTCTCACGCCTTCTATTCTGTAGGTGAATTCATGACATTCAATAACACATCATGAAATTGATACTAAAACTTTGTGTTGTACTAGTAGACTATATTGTAAATCCTGTCTATATATATTTCATCTAGACTGTGACTATAAATTAAGATTTTTATAATAGTTATAAGTTTTTTGACTTGTTCCATATTCTAGCTGTAAGCATGTAGGAATACCATTGAATGTTAATAAATGCAATACAATACAATACTTACGAAATGGAGAAATAATTCTAGTACGCATGTTCAAGGCAGAAAATTAATTCTCGTTGATGTGTCAACAGAGTGACGGGTGCAATGATCATAATACAGAAGTTAGGGCAGGTATGGTCACAGGATACTTATTGAATTATCTATTCTCTGTGCTCATCTTAGGCACTTTATGCACTTTGGCTTTAGTTTGGCGCCATTCAGTATTATGTCCACTTTGTTCCACTTGATGCGTCGTTCATTGATTTCGGAGGAAAAGTGAAAAAAAAAAAGAGTTATATGACCACTTCTACGACAGATATACATTAGATTAGATTAGATTAGATTAGATTAGATTAGATTAGATTAGATTAGATATAAGCGAGGGCAATAAAAAAGACTTGTAAAATACCGCAGCCCCTCACGTGTGATAAGATCTGATGGCTCTGGTGATAAATTACGTAAACGTCTCTGTATTTTCCTAGAAGAGTGGCTGGAATCTATTGTGTAGGTAGGTTAGGTTAGTTCGAGTTAGTTAAGATTACATTAAGTTAGGTTAGTGCATATTAGGTTAGTAATTACCTCAATAAGATGATTTATAGTTTCCAATTCTTTTATAAGGGATTTATCAACCAGTGAGAGAGATATCCAGAAATGCTGCTGCACATGGGGTCCGCCGTCTTCCAAGTATTTGGAAACGTATTGTTGACGTGGCAGGAGACTATATTTGAAGTATGTAATGTCAAAAAGCTAAATGACAGTTGTGAGCAGTATGGGATGAAGATAAATGCAAATAATACGAAGAGCATGAGGCAATAGAACAAGTGGACAGCTTCAAATACTTGGGGTGTACTATCAGCAATAACATAAGCTGCTGTCAGGAAGTGAAAAGGAGGATAGCAATCGCCAAGGAAGTTTTTAATATTGTAAATTTATTTCAACTCAACAATAATAATTCCTTTATTGTCTCAACAATTGGATTTGCTCTCCACACAGTAACTCAGTATTCGTTAGTGCACTCCACTGACGACAATGACAATTTACTTGGACTATTACGAACAACAATGAACTGTTAACCTTAACTAATATTTACAAAGCACTATTTACAAATCAGAACCGTCAGTTCTCAGTTCACAGTTCTTCTAGCTCAGTCACTCGAGTTCACAGTATCTCGAACCACAGACCTTCAGAGACAGTCCACTGTACTCGAACTCAGATCCCTCCAACTGCGGTCCACTGCACTCGAACTCAGGTCCCTCCAACTGCGGTCCACTGCACTCGAACTCAGGCCTTCGGATGCTGACGCAGTTGCGGACGCACACTCGAGTCGAACTCCGGTACACAAGACTGGCTTGCTTGCTCTGGCTTACTCACTGACTGAATAAACTGAAACTACTCATGAATCACACTCTGTCTGATTTCACTCGCGTTTCTTCTTTTATAACCACAGCGACGTAGCCTGGAAAGTTCCACGCGTGTGTCCATTCTCGAATCATCTCGCACGCTGCTGCTTCGACGGACTCCTCTAGAAGATTCGGGAGGGTCCGTCCCCCCTTCACTCCGCAAGCAGCTGCGCGCGCAATCTCCCTCGCCGCGTAGGCCCTTTCCCCTCTCTTCTCTCCGCCGCGCTCCGTCCCTCAGTGCTCCGTGGAGCCCGCGCGATCTGCTCCCTTGCAGGACGCTGGTCGTGAGTTCGAATCACACGTCTCTGTCACAATATAAAAAGAAGCATCTTCTGCGGACCTCTGGAAAAATGACTAAGGAAGAGACTAGTGAAGTGCTTTGTATGGGATTGTGGCATTGTATGGAGCAGAAATATGGACATTGCGACGAAGTGAAGAGAAACGAATAGGCTAGAAGCATTTGAAATGTGGATATGGAGAAGAAAGGAACGGGTGAAGTGGACGGACAGAATAAGAAATGAAACTGTGTTGGAAAGAGTGGGTGAATACGAAGTGTGTCCAAAATATCATTTTAGTAAATGTGTGAATAGAACGAAGTCACTGGTGGAATATAGTAAAGAGAAGTAACTCATACCAAACTAAATTGCACGTTTGTGCGCACTTCTTTCTTATTAAAGAGTGGGTGAAGAAAGAATGATGCTGAAACTGATCAGAAAGAGAAAAAGGAATTGGCTGAGAAGAAACTGCCTACTGAAGGATGCACTAGAAGGAATGGTGAACGGGAAAAGGGTCCAGGGTAGAAGAAGATATCAGATCATAGACGACATTAAGATATATGGATCATATGGGGAAACAAAGAGGAAGGCAGAAAATAGGAAAGACTGGAGAAGCTGGGTTTGTAATGAAAGACCTGCCCTTGGACACAACACTGAATGAATGAAATGAATGAAATGAATGAATGAATGAATGAATAAATGAATGAATGAATGAACGAATGTCAAAAGTAACCTAAATAAATTTAGTGAAAGAATAACTATGTTGTCATTACTTTACGAATGCCCTAGTATTTATCTATGTATTAATTGAAGGTAGAGGTAAAAGCGCGAGGCGGTGTTAGGGAAACAGCACATCCCGTATGGTGGACTTCGGCCGAAATACTAAAACACTGAATACTGAAGTGAGGATGACAGGTTCACCACCTTGTCTAGCTTATAATTATTTCATAACTTACAATTCAGGCACTTCTTACAGATTTCGTAATTATGTAACAAGTCTGGAGTCTTCAAGTGCCGTTGTCTATGTGGGTTTGTAAATAGAGACTCAGACATGCAAACATAAAATATGTATGTCCCTTGTTGTTGTAGTACCAGATTTTCAAACATGTTGACCAGAGGCGTGTATTTCAGACGTACATGGTTCGATAATCGACACTATTCTGAGAAAATCTTCTAATAATATATTTATTTCCCTAGACAATTTTCGAGGTAGTTTCTAATAATAGTACACAGTCCTTTTCCTTAGTTCCTCGAAACAGATTTGATGATATTACCTTGAAGTATGGTATGACTACTCTACGTAAATTCAGAAATAGTTTTATCAAAATCAGATGATTGTAATAAATTTCTCGTTGTAACAAATATAAAGAGAAAGTATTGTGTTGTGATGACTGTTACACATTTACTACGAAATACAGTACTACTTTTGACCAATAAAACGGTATGAAAGGACGTATTTCAACCAATCATGGCTGCTTATCGTTACAATTTTGTCACTTCCATATCATTTGTTTCTTTTTATCACTTCCCTAGCACTTGTTTGTTTTTATCACTTCCCTAGCATTTGTTTCTTTGTTTGCCAACATTTCAAACTGCAAATTCTTTACCGTACTATAAAACATGCTTTGCGATAGTCATTTGTTTCCGGCATAGATAGTCGACTGAAAATGGCGGCTTCGTCCAAACGTTTTGGTGAAGCTAACATTAATGAAATAGAATTTTAGTAAGTCAATTAATATCTGTTTTATTGTATTAGAGTACTTTCTTTCTTCTAATTTTTATATACTTTCTTCTGTTTTTATCACCTCCCTAAAATTTGTTTCTTTGTGTGCTAACATTTCAAACTGCAAATTCTTTACGGTACTATAAAACATGTTTTGCGATCTCCATTTGTTTACCGCATAGTCAGTCAACTGAAAATGGTGGCTCCGTTCAAACGTTGGTGAAATAGAATTTTAGTAAGTCATTTAATACTTTATCGTATTAGAGTACTTTATTTCTTCTAATCGTGCCAATAGTCAATTAAATCCCATTCGAGTGTTAATTTTCTCTAGATAAATCTGTTACTGAAATTACTGTTGATGAACAATAAGATATTTTCACAATACCAAACACTATTCACCGTCTCTGATACTGAGATATTCTTTTGAACATGCAATTTTTCTCTCTGTCTTTTGTGTGTTTCTGAACAGCAATCCATCCTTGAAATAGTAGACGGAATTTTATATTCAATATCTATTATTCTATATGTATCATTCAACGGAACGGTGGAAACGGAGTGAGAGAAGTGGGCAATAGGCTTGGAGCTAACATAAATTCTTCCTCACAGACCCAAATTCACTTGTAAGGACAAGCGATCGCGCAGTTTTTATTGCTTTTCTTCTCATTTCCCCTTGGGAATTAAAAATAAACCCACCGGCGTAGTTCAGTCCGTAGACGTGTATGCCTACTGATTCAAAGTTGCGCTTTGGGGTGGTTGCCTGGTTGTGTTTTCCCGAGATTTTCCTCAACTGTAAGGCGAATGTGCGGTATCACATGCGAATTCTTGGCTTTATCTCGCCAAGTACTATCTCGCTATCACCAATTTCATCGACGTTGTACGAGTTGCTAGATAACCTAGCAAGTCGTACAACGTCTTTATATAACTCAGATGGACTTAGCGATATATTTTTCTCTACCCCTGCAGTATAACATAAACTATATTGTTACGAAACGTCTAAATTGTTTAATACGAGGAAATATTTGTCATCTTCATATCAAACATTTATATAAGAATTTTATTTCAAAATTTCCCTGTCTGTGTTTTTTTCAATTACATTTAATTGAAACAAATAACGTGTCAACTTAGGTATCGAAGGGGGAATTTTAAAACCCCCTGGGTAACATAATTCACGTCATGTTTCACCCCATCACTGAATATTATAATTAAATTTGAAAGAGTATTCAATTATTTATAAATGGCATTCATTTCTTCTGACTTCTTTTGCTTTTCGTCGTCGCCTAGCAACCTGATTTATGTTATTATCAGATGATTGTAGGATGAAAACAATTTGTTTTGGATCATTTCCTAAATTCAGTTAATCAAACGTACTAAGTTAAATGTTCAAAATATGCTCCATTGTCGGCTAGACTGTAATACATCTCATTTCGGAACTCCTCTACATAGCCATATAGTAGTATCAAAACGATATACAGCAATAACGTAAATTCAGACTTCGACTTTTATTATCCTTTATCCTGCTTCAATTTTTTAAAGAATAGGTCTATAATACACATGATATTCCTTAATATTAGTTAATGCGATCCTAGCATTGAAACACGTTTGTTATGACACAATTTGTCTAATTCTGGCACTGGTGCCAGAAAAGTTTACCTAGCAACTAGTATTCTATGACGTCATCACCGCCTTCACAACAAAATTTGACACAACGTACCTATAAGAAAAAGCTTCACAACAACAAAATAACATTGTCTTAGAAACGGTTACTTAGCAACCATGCAATATATTACGTCATATCCAGTACTCATGTCTTTACTACGTCATAACATTACAGTTTGTAAATTTATAATAGTTTTTTTTTACATATTTTAATGCTAGAATAGCATAAAACTTTGTATGTTACACGTGCATCATCTTCATTATAAACAATCCTGAAAATTAGCGCGCTCGCTTAAATATTCATTCGTGCCATAATTACCTGGATTGCATACAAGTTACATAAATTGCTATTGTATTACTATCTGAAATAATTTGTAATCTACAATAGTTGTTGTAGTTTTATTCTCTTAGGCTCTAATTAACAGTAACAAAAATTCAGATTTCCAGGCGACGATAAGAAAACAAAAAGTGTGAAACAAATGTATGAGATGTATAAACAATTGAACACTGTTTCATATTTAACTATCATAACATCCTATAGGGGTGTGATTTGAAACTTCAAAGGAGATGAGGATAAAATGGTGAAACCTAAACTGTATTTATCACTGGTGCAAAATAAATTTAATTGAAATAAATAATTAGTTAGATGGGCGATTTTGAAATTAAAGACCGGTACAATTTCTTCTAGATAAATTCCGGAATAATAGTAATTTCTTAGAAATAATTGTACCGACACTTTGTTCAGTTTCTACAGATATATTTCCTGGTAGTGTTTTCAGAGAATAAATCTAAACTTGTCATCGTTTTTTTCCAGACATTTTCTCACTAGTATCTTTAATAGAAGACTGTTCATCATATTTCCTTCAAACTCTATTATAATTGAAGAGTTCAGAGCCATAGTGGGCCAAGCGCCATTTATTAAAAACGAAGAAAGCAAGGGTTAAAGTTAAGTGAATACCATAGTTTAATGAAGATTGACATATTTAGTTTTAATGTGTATACTTTATATTACTTGCTATATGTTTCCATTGAATTATGGTAATAACTTCATTTTAATCCTTGTCTTCTACGGTTTTAGTAAATGGCACTTGGCCCACTATGGTTCTGAACCCTTCAATTTTTTTAATGTGCAGGGTATTTCTTCTAAGCCGATCATTTTTGCTTAGGCAACCCAAATAACAGTCGAGACATGTAGGAGGTATTTCTTGGCTTCGTAGGCGGTATCAGAGGTTGATATAACGTTCACTGACTTCATCACTTCATTGTTAAGAATTTTAGTCATCGTATGATAATTTTATGTTAAACACGTGCTGTCAATTTGCTATGTTAATTATTTATGTTCTTTCTCCTTTCCAACGTTTATTTCAGCCTATCTCGAGTCATTTGCTCTCCTTATAGTCCCTATAAAATCGTTTAGGCTTACATAATACCGTAATAAATTCAAATTGTATCATCATAAATATGGAACTAAAAGATCCGATTTTATACGACTAGAGGAACCAAAGTGTTTCACAAGCACAGCTCTGAGCCATGGTACCTACTTTGGTCCAAGGTTATACAATAAAATAATTGATAAATACCGAAATTTGGAAAATTTTAGTATCAGGAATTTCAAAAATAGCGTTAGGAATTTAATTTTTAAAGAATATATATTAATTTAATATGTATATGTACTTGTATGACTTAAATTGTTAAAATTGAAATTGTATTATTAAATTTAATTTATTCCTCTATTTTTTTTTTCTTGACCCAGTTTGTGTCAAAAAATTATCTTTGTGTTTAGATATCTCCCTGAGCACGAGTTTTTACTCCTTCAGGGAAGAACTAAGATTGTATTTCTGTCAATGTTATTTTATTAACAATAAACAATACGCAAGTTATATCCAATCTTTCAAAGTAATTAATTTGTTTTTTTTTCATTCGGAGTATGCAACGTATGTTGAAAGAACATACATCGCAGATTTTAACACAGTTTATTAATTTATTTCAATATATTTTCAATATGTCACGTCTAGCGACACTACCACGAGAACGCCAAAACCTGGGTATACCAAGAAAAAAGTTGGGTTCAGACTGTGACAGACCATATGGTCTAAGACATATGAGATCGATAACAATCTGCACGGATTTCGACGATGTTGACCTAGTTTGCTTTGCTGGAACGTCTTATATCAATAGTCTCTAACTCCTTCTCATCTCAGTTTAAATAATTTAGATGCTGTTCCAATTAGTAAAAATCAACAAAAGAATAATTTTATAATAGATTCCTTCTCATTGTGGAATTCTGAGTAATGAAAATATTTATGCTTTGGCTAAAAAAAGTAGTACAGCTATTTACAGACCTGCTACTAAATCTACATTTCATTTTTAATTAATTAATTTAATTTTTATATTTAAATATCATAATCCTGTCAATTATAATATTTCTTTGGTAAATGTGTAATTTAAAGAGTTCAGTAACAACTCAAATTCGTATCTTTCTCAGCAGAAAACTGGACAATCATGTAATATATGTTTGACATCTTGAGATTCCTCACCACAAATGCAAGTTGCATGGTTTTTAATATAGAATCTATTTAAGTATTCCCAGAATTTTCCATGCCCAGTCAAAAACTGTGCTAGTACGAAATTTGGCCTTATTACTTACATTGAGTAGTGGGTCTTTCCCGGGGGTAAAAGGCGGTCAGAGCGTGGTGCCGACCACACCACCTCATTCTAGTGCCGAGGTCATGGAAAGCATGGGGCTATACCGCCATGCCCCCCCCCAAGTGCCTTCATGGCATGTTACGGGGATACCTTTACCTTTTTTTACTTCGATCATAGACCGTTGGAAAATACAGCTCTTTTGTAAGAGTTTACTTATTACTACTAACCCATTTTTAGTTTCATTCTTGCATAATTATACTATTCTTTGGCTACCTTTTTTATACTTCTTAATTTATTTAACTAGCTAGCTAGTGAGACAAATTAAATTTATAAAACAAAAATGTTTCTAGCCACTATCGTAAGAGCCAGGCTCGTGTACGTTATGGTCGTAGCCAATAATATAATATAAAATTTACAAGGACAGTTTAGTAAATGCAGTAAGTAACTTAATTCAAACCAATAAATAACACACAATTCAGGAATCCGCCCCTGAGCACGAGTTCTACCCTTTCTGTTTATATTATATTTTATGTCACAATTATTTACAAAATAAATACAAATACAAAAAAAAAATACAAATTCTATAAAGAGACTGATTAAATTAATGCACAAAGATATTGATAATAATCAAAATTTTATATCCAAATCGCAAGGAAAGAAATGAAACATTTTGTATCAAAATCCACAGATGATTCCTGATTTACCACTGAAGTCTTCTGTAGCAGCATTCGGATTGATCATAGGACATGATTATCTGGCCAAACATTTGCACAGAATTAGAATATATCAATCTCCAAATTGTCTGTTATGTGACTTACAAGAAGAAATGGATTTAGATCAGGCCTGCAGAACTGTAGCTCTTGAGAGCGACTGCTTTCCTCCCCTCTTTTACCCCCCCCACCTTTTCTACCTGTGCGGTCACGGCGTTCTAGTTACGCTCGGCTGCATCAACATTCATTCTCGGGGCGGAAGTCGATCATCCCCAATAGAAGTGGAGTGAGGCTGAGGTCATAATTCCCCTACTTTGCGAGTTCTGCAGGCCTGATTTAGATTATCTTAAAATCTGTACTTCAGTAGCTCATCTTGAAAATATATATTATGAAAAATATTAAAGTGCGAGAGGACAAATGAATTTGTTGCCAATCGTCCGGAATTAGACGACAACAGCAACAGCAACAACTTATAGACCTATTTAATTATTCTCTGCCTATCCTTTACTTTTGTTGTTACGAGCTTCAGATATTGAAGCATGAATGGTGCCAACAGTAGAATTCGAGCTTTTATAGCTACTGCCCGGCAGTATTCTGGTTTATATGATGTTGCGACGGATTGCGTATTTCCATTTTAAAGTAATATTATTTAGAATATTCTATAATCACCTGGAATCGAAACTCGAATTTAAAAATTATGAAAGAAAGAACCGAACATCGAATCCTCTCAGGCAATCGAAGCATTCATACGAACACATCACTCTAGCTAAGCGCCATGAATATCCACAAGAAATTCGAGTTTTATAAATGTCTGTTTCTTTTCTCAGACGCATCGTATGAATTAATATATCAATTAGTCCAGCGAACCTATGCCTATTTATTATTTTAGTTGTTCTCAATCGTTACTTAAACTAAAATACAAGCACTGCGAGTAAGAGTATTCCAAAGACGGAAAGTATTTTATGTCCACCTCCAGTCTTGTTGTGAGTGATGCCTAAAACAATTTATGAACGGCTTTATTTATTTTTTATACAAACAAGGTTCATCATCTTAATCTACAGACTTTTCTGTCACTTTTCAATATACGCCAGTCTCCATTTATTTATACACATTTTTCCTGCCATTCTGTAAGTTTGAAACTTCCCTTACTGTAAAAGTCCGTTTCACCTTCCCGAAGACACTGACACACTGATTGTCTCGTAGCGTTGGCCTCGCAGCTGCTCCTTTACTGAACCCGAAAGATAGTAGTCGCAGGGCGCCAAGTCGGGACTGTAGGGAAACTGCGGAAGAGTTTCCCACTCAAATGTTCTGATTTTCACCACGGTGACACGATCAGTGTGAGGTTACGCGTTGTCGTGTTGCAATGGTCTTATTTCCAGGACGTTTCTCGCGCAATGTACGACGTAGCTTCAAAACTGTCTGAATATAGTGGACAGCATTTATGGTCTGTCCAGGTTCAAGAAATTCAACCAAAATGCATCCCAGAACTCATCGACTTTTTCTTTGTTGCGTTCCGTGGAGGCAGTTTGAGGGCGACCGCTACGAGGCTCATCTTGGATGCTCGTGTTCCCATCTTCGAAATGTTTCACCCATCTCCTAACATTGCTGGCGCCCATGCACGCATCTCCGTATGCACGCTAAGTCTTAGATGAATTTCAGCAGCAGAATTTTCTTCTTTAACAAGGAATTTATGACAACACGCTGTCGAAACGAACCATCGTTGTCGACCATTTTGCAAACGTTCAGCGTATTCCGAATCTCACCGGACCGGTGGACAACAATGACGTCACGCTCCAGCGAAATAGGAACAAAACTGCTGGAAGGATCGATGGCTATCATGGCGAATGTATAAGTTGTTGTCTGTGCTACGCTAGCAAAATTTTGCGAAATTTCCATACTGCCATCTCGTTCAAAGAAAAGAGAGCATAAACAATTTACTTCTTGAACCGGTAGTAATAACTGGTCCGTTGACATGTTCGCTCACAAGCCATTAACATATTGTTTTTACGTTGTGCTTAATACAAACAATACAGCAGAACACACCGCCATGACACAACAGTGCACGATGTTATTTGTCTGCTAATTCCCGCCCTATACAAGAACCAATCAGATTCACTGATGGAGGCTGATGGAGACTGCCACTACTTCTGCAAGCTGATGGCACCGGTGCGACACCGATGGAGCATCAGTGACGCCATCGGTGAAATTCGAAACACCGTGATGCCATCAGATTGCTTAGCGCTGAGATTCGGAATACGCTCATTGCCTGTGATCACATGATAGAAGTAATGACGTCAAAATATGTAAATACATAGTGTAAAGTCTGTAGATTGTGAGCATATAATTGTTTTTGTTACTTTGAAATTGAAATTATGGCAATGTGTTGTTCATGACTTTCAGTACGACCCTCTTTACAATATAATTTTCTGTGTGACCTTCAGACATTGTACGCATAATTCGATAGTGTTTGGGTACAGGGAGATGTCATAAAAATGAGTTTTGAAATAAATGAAAATTAAACTTTGAATCCTTATTGCAAATAATTTTCTACACAAATAAAACATCGACTGTTACTATTATTGCACCCACGTTCAGAATTGAACTTGTGTGTTCACCTTGGTAGCGTAACTCCATTCTCACAAAAAAATTACTTAACTCCCTATACCCGAACACAATCGAATTATGTTTCAATGTGGCAATTCAGTTTAATACTAGAATGTACCTTGGATAATCTGATGGTAAATACATCAGACCAGATGTGAAGTTTGCATAGTACATTAATTTAATGATCAGTTTGAAGTGTAAACAATGAAGACTTGATGAATGAGTAGCGAGTGTATCGAATAGCCTGTCGTTAAACTACTTTTCACCCATAAAATCCACTACGATTGACTGATAATCGAACAGCTGGGAGTCATTAAATCTGAGAGTGAAATGAGATTAATACTTTATTGAAAATTGCGTGTGTGTGCATTTCCTGTATTATGAAACTGGAATTAATTTTGTTTCATTTCTCCAAAATGAAAGATAAATAGAAATTTGTAATGAGCTATGTTTATTCAGATAAAACAAAATTAAGTATATTTCCATATGCCACAAAACGTTGCTACAAATAAATTACATAATGTTAAAAAAAATACTGTATCTAGTAAAGTACTAGCGAATGTAACGATCAGAATTAGCCTTTTAGCTATTTCACCGTATCCTAAAATGGAAATGTAAAGTCCCAGGACACGATGGAATACGCAAAAGCCTAATTCTGGTCTCACAACATTACTCCAGTAGAAAAAAATACTTTTTTAGGAAAGTGTTTGAGACCAGTATGGTACTGTACTAGAATTTTTTTTGTTCTCTCACTAAGGAATAAGCTGTTAAAATCAGCAGAGTTATATTAATTCCAACCTGTAATTTTCTTCACATTTTAAAAAATAAATCTCCTCCTCTTCTTCTTCAGCTACAGGGATTAGGCCTATTGGCCTGTTCCGTCTTCAAGGCTTAAATCATCTGTCCATCTTATTTTCGATCTTCCGACATTTCTATATCCTGTTGGTGCATAATCCATCATTTGTTTTGGTAATCTGTCGTTAGTCATTCTTGTAATATGTTTGTACCAATTTTGTTTCTGATTTTTAATCTTTTCTTCTAAATTATGAATATTTAATAATTGTCGGATATTTTCGTTTCTTTGATGATCCAATAAAGTATAACCGGCAACACCTCGTAGGAACTTCATTTCACTTACTTGGATTTTTCTTTTTGATGCGGGCTTTAATAACCAGTTTCCTGAGCCGTAAGTTAATAATGGAACTGCTAGGGTTTTGTAAAATTTTAATTGTATTGAGCGCTGTGTTTTATATATTTATTTTTTATATTTTAAAAAATAAATCTCTGAAATTTTATATTTTTTCCAAAATTCTCTATTGCTAAACAAAAGCACTAATTCTGTTTTGACCTAATTGTTGCGGTTTTTCTATAAAACAATAATTGTTGCAAACTTTATATTCCTGTAAAATTGAATAAAATAATGAGATTAAGAAATTCCTCTGAGTCAGGTCACGGGATATGAACCATTAATTGATAACAGAAACAGAACCCACAGCATTAAAAAGCTGATGTGAATTAGATAACATATAGTAAAATTATAAATATTGGAAATTTATCTTTTAAAGAGGTAGAGAAGTTCAAATATCTTGGAGCAACAGTAACAAATATAAATGATGCTCGGGAGGAAATTAAACAGAGAATAAATATGGGAAATGTCTGTTATTATTCGGTTGAGAAGCTTTTATCATCCAGTCTGCTGTCAAAATGTGAAAGTTAGAATTTATAAAACAGTTATATTACCGGTTCTTCTTTATGGTTGTGAAACTTGGACTCTCACTTTGAGAGAGGAACATAGGTTAAGAGTGTTTGAGAATAAGGCTCTTAGGAAAATATTTGGGGCTAAGAGGGATGAAGTTACAGAATAATGGAGAAAGTTATACAATACAGAACTGCACGCATTGTATTCTTCACCTGACATAATTAGGAACATAAAATCCAGACATTTGAGATGGGCAGGACATGTAGCACGTATGGGCGAATCCAGAAATGCATATAGAGTGTTAGTTGGTAGGCCGGAGGGAAAAATACCTTTAGGGAGGCCGAGACGTAGATGGGAAGATAATATTAAAATGGATTTGAGGGAGGTGGGATATGATGATAGAGACTGGATTAATCTTACTCAGCATAGGGACCAATGGTGGGTTTATGTGAGGGCGGCAATGAACCTGTGGGTTCTTTAAAAGCTAGTAAGTAAGTATAGTAAAATTAAGAAATGTTTGCAGGATTTTCTCTCTACTAGCTTAAAGTGAGTAGAGACGAGGTTCGTCTTATAGCAGCGTTTCAACTTTATCAAGAGCCCTTTTTCGCAACGTCCGATTCCTACACGATTAGCGTATTTTGCTATTGCAAAAAATTATTTAACAGGGACGTAAAAGTGGTGTTAATATAATTTTACCTTATACCAGCATTCAGTAATGTATCATAAATCCACATATAGCACTAATTTTAGCTAACTAAAATATTAAATGCCTAAAAGCTTACTGTTTGCGGTAAAAAAAAAAGTGAAATCAATTTCCACCAATTTACACACAAAGCTTTCCGAGCATGCTATTTGCTTTGTAATGGCAGCACTTACAGCGTTTATAACATTGTACTCTCGTAATGTTAAACCAGTCCTTTATTTTATGTTCGGTTTTGTAATTCAGTCTTCATTGTTTCTCTATTTTCTGCGCAGTGTAGACACTGCGCATATTGGAAGATTTTATTCGTTTAACAATCTCATCACATACAGTACCAGGTGTGTTATCTGAAGAGTCTTTCGACTTAAATTACAGCGCTCTTCGCCGCATCTTTCTTTCACTTTCTTGCTCTTCACTTCCGCTCTTTAGTTTCTTTATCGCTTTTGTGCTCAGTAAAGTTAATGAATGGCCCTTCACGTCAATTGTTATCCTATACCTTCATTTTCACACACAAGCCTTAACTATTATCAGAATTCAGTATCTGTTTATGCTAATTATTACTACAGATAGTAAGGAAACATTAAATTCTATTTGTATGACTCTCTACACATGTTTAATCCTTCGAATATTTGCTTATCTAATCTATCTCAGGACAAGTCTTGCTTATCCGCGTATATTTGTTGATTGTCTGCGCTTCTTTCTCGTTCGACTGCGTACTTTTCTCACTTATCTGCGTATCTTTCTCGTTTGTCTGCGTTTCTTTCTCATTTGTCTGCGTATCTTTCTCGCTTGTCTGCGTATCCTTCTCTTTTGTCTACATATCTTTCTCGCTTGTCTACGTATCTTTCTCGCTTGTCTGTGTATCTTTCTCGCTTGTCTGCTTAAGTTATCTTTCTCGCTCATCTGCATATATTTCTCGCTTGTCTACGTATCTTTCTCTTTTGTTTACGTATCTTTCTCGCTTGTCTATATATCTTTCTCGCTCATCTGCATATATTTCTCGCTTGTCTACGTCGTATCTTTCTCTTTTGTCTACGTATCTTTCTCGCTTATCTATATATATTTCTCGCTCATCTGCATATATTTCTCGCTTGTCTGCGCATCTTTCTCGCTTGTCTACGTATCTTTCTCGCTTGTCTGCGTATCTTTCTCGTTTGTCTGCGTTTCTTTCTCGTTTGTCTGCGTTTCTTTCTCGTTTGTCTGCGTTTCTTTCTCGTTTGTCTGCGTTTCTTTCTCGTTTGTCTGCGTTTCTTTATCGTTTGTCTGCGGTTCTTTCTCGTTTGTCTGCGTATCTTTCTCGTTTGTCTGCGTATCTTTCTCGCTTGTCTGCGTATCTTTCTCGCTTGTTTGCGTATATTTCTCTTTTGTCTACGTATCTTTCTCTTTTGTCTACGTATCTTTCTCTTTTGTCTACGTATCTTTCTCGCTTGTCTATATATCTTTCTCGCTTATCTGCATATACTTCTCGCTTGTCTGCGCATCTTTCTCGCTTGTCTACGTATCTTTCTCGCTTGTCTATATATCTTTCTCGCTCATCTACATATCTTTCTCGCTCATCTGCATATCTTTCTCGCTTGTCTGCGCATCTTTCTCGCTTGTCTGCGCATCTTTCTCGCTTGTCTGCGCATCTTTCTCGCTTGTCTGCGCATCTTTCTCGCTTGTCTGCGCATCTTTCTCGCTTGTCTGCGCATCTTTCTCGCTTGTCTGTCTATCTTTCTCGTTCATCTGCATATATTTTTCGCTTGTCTGCTTATCTTTCTCGCTTGTCTGCGCATCTTTCTCGCTTGTCTACATATCTTTCTCGCTTGTCTGTGTATCTTTCTCGCCTGTCTGCATATATTTCTCGCTTGTCTGCGCATCTTTCTCGCTTGTCTGTGTATGTTTCTCGCTTGTCTGCATATCTTTCTCGCTCATCTGCATATATTTCTCGTTTGTCTGCTATCTCTCTCGCTTGTCTGCATATCTTTCTCGCTCATCTGCATATATTTCTCGTTTGTCTGCTATCTTTCTCGCTTATCTGCGTATCTTTCTCGCTTGTCTGCAAATCTTTCTTGATTGTTGGCATATATTTATCTTTGTCCCCGTATATTTATGCATATACCTACAGGGTGAGTTTTAAGTCCACCGACAAACTTCAGGGGGTGATTCCTTACTGAAAATGAAGCACAAAAGTTCATACCACCTTGTGTCCGGAAATGCATAGTTTTCACGGTAGATGGCACTGACGACATTCATAACTTGTAGTGTGCGTTTTGTGTGTTGCAGATAGTGTGATTTAAGCAACGTAGAAGCACAATGGTCCAGTATTTATTCCAGGAACAAGCCGAGATGGTGTTCGTGAATGGCCAAGCACGTGGAAAAGGTCGAGAGGCAGCACGGATGTACCGAGCCACGCACCCTGACAGACAGCACCACCCACATCACACAGTCTGCGCCCGCCCTGCACGTTCGCCTGTCTCAAAGGACCCATACTAGCACAAACGCCGAAAAATAGCTCCAAATGTTGTGAGATGGGGGTGGTGCTGTCTGTCAGGGTACGTGGCTCAGAACATCCGTGCTGCCTCTCGACCATTTCCACCTGCTTGGCCATACACGAACACCATCTCGGCTTGTTCCTGGAATGAATACCGGACCATTGTGCTTCTACGTTGCTTAAATCACACTATCTGCAACACACAAAACGCACACTGCAAGTTATTAAGAATGTCGTCAGTGCCATCTACCGTGGAAACTGTGCATTTCTGAACACAAGGTGATATGAACTTTTGTGCTCCATTTTCAGACAGGAATCACCCCCTGAAGTTTGTCAGTGGACTTAAAACTGATCCTGTATGTTCTTTACGGAATTGGAATTCACGCTTCAGATACCAAGGTTTCCATGTGGTAACATAATTGCGTTTTACTTTTTGGGCACATTAAGACCATCTTTAAACATTTTAATTTCCAGTGGCAATTCTTCCGAAATACAGTAATGGGTAGGTGTTCATACTGACCGTAAAGGAAAAGTTTTGTCCTATATACGCTATGATAGCGCTTAAAGTACATCGAGATAGAGGTGCATATTTCTTGACCCCGACACTAGAATCAGATGATGTGGTCGACATTACGCTTCGTTCGCCTTTTATCACTGGGAATGACCTAGTATTCGTCAATTTGACAGGAGACTGAGTGAGCCTCGGGCACGTTCTGAAAGTTTTGGCACTGAGAAAAATGTGATCTCCAGCAATTGAACCCGGGACCTTCCAGCCCGCAACCAGTTTATCTACTGACTGAGCAATCCGGCACTGTTGTATTCACTGTAATGTAATTTATACTAATAATAAATCTGTAGCCGAAATTTTTCTGGTAATTTTCGATTTTCCAAAAATAATTGGTCCTAACATATATAATTAACCATCCTGAAACCGAAAATCGCTTTTTTTGAAATGTTTGTTTGTATGTCTGTCTGGATGTTTGTTACCTTTTCACGCGATAATGGCTGAACCGATTTAAATGAAAATTGGAATATAAATTAAGTTCGTTGTAACTTAGATTTTAGGCTATATGGCATTCAAAATACTTTATTTAAAAGGGGGTTATAAGGGAGCCTGAATTAAATAAATCGAAATATCTCTCTTATTATTGATTTTTGTAAAAAGTGTTACATAACAAAAGTTTCTTTAACAATGATTTCCGGTAAGTTTTATTCTTTACAAAATTTTGATAGGACTGATATTTAAGGATATACAAGACTTTTAAAATAACAATACAATACATTTTCACAGCCGCCGCAGATTGTAGCGTTGTTGTTCCTGCAGTAATTCCTATGTGCAAAATATAAAATTTTTTAGTAGGAAGAAAAAACACATTTATTCATTCCATGGCAGTGGTACATAGCAGATCGTGAATTCTTACATTTTCGAAAGAAAGAAATATAATTACGTATCACTGTTTATGCTGTATCACTATTTAAGTTATTTGAAGGGTTCAGAACCATATGGGCCATTTACTGAAGACGTAGAAAACAATGATGAAAATTAAGTTATTACCATAACTCAATGGAAACATATAGCAAGTAATATAAAGTTTACACATTAAAACTAAATGATATGTCAGTCTTCATTAAACTGTGGTTGCATGTAATAACAAATAAGAAACATGTTAAAGGAATTGTCATTGCACTAAATGAGTGCTCTCTGGACCAAAATGATCGCATTTTAATTATTTAAATACAATTTCAATTAAGTAACATATTAAACGATTTATCCTTCTAACAAACACGAATGTTCCCTGGATCAAATGTCCTATTTTAATTATGTAATTACTTTATATTTATTTCTAACAGGTGCAGCGGAGCGCGCTTGTACGACTAGTAATTTAATAAGGAAATGCATTGTTTGCTTTCTTTACTGCTTTATTTTCCGGTCATCCTGTTCGCCCTGTCCCATGTGGACGAACTTTGCGGTGACCGATAATATTGACTTGGCTCATAATTTAGTATCGTCAGCCCTATTAGCTTAGTAAACAGAGGAGATGAAATCTTTAGACTGGAGGGCTCGGAAATTTGTGTTACAATTATGCACAGTATACTGAGTGCATGTACAGAGCCTGCTACGGCTTAGGAATTAACGCCAGAGTTACATACATATAATAAAAGGATAACATGCAAGTGTTTGGTATAATATCGCTTTTGAATTAAAGAGGGTGTTCTAGTTAGAGAGGTTCTGTGTTGTGGCTAGAGTTATACTGTTTCTAGCTACAAATTCAGCGTAGCTAATTCGATTCCTAGAAAGGAAAGACAGACTCATTTCCCAAGATTTGTGACAGTGTGTGTGTCATTTGTATTGCAGTTATAGGGTAATGGTTAGTAATATTGTGATAGTTCTTTTTGAGAATTTATTACAATTTTACTGAGAGAGAGAGAAGGACTACATTACATAATTTAGAAGTAAGTAAGAAAGTAATAAATGTAATTAAAAGTATATATAAGAATATGCAATGGTCAGTAAGAATAAATGGAAAACAGAGTGGAAATTTTAGAATGGAAAAAGGAATGAAACAGAGGAGACAGTCTAAGCCCACCATTATTTATAACATTCATGGATCAAATCATAAAACAATGCAGAAGACGAACAAGAAGATATAAAATTGGAAATTGGAAACTTAGACCTATATACCTGCAATCTCTGATAAATGCAGACGATATTGTTTTGATTAATAATAAAGTTGAAGACTTTCAAAATGCAGTTATAGAATGGGCAAGTACCTTAGAAGAACGAGGTGTGACTGTGAATATTAGTAAAAGCAAAATAATGAAGATTGGAGGGGGGAAAGGTAAATTTCGAAATGAAATGGAAAGATCAAACATTAGAACAAGTAAATAGTTATAAGTATTTAGGAACAATAATAAATGACGATGAAAAACTAGACGAAGAAATAAACAATCGAATTAGAAAACCAAATCAAGTTTATTATAATCTAAATAATACAATTATTGGAAAGAGGGAAGTAAACAAGAAAACGAAAATGCAGATTTATAAAACAGTGTATTTACCTGTACTGCTATATGGTGCTGAGACTTGGGCAATGATGGATAAGCATGAAAGTAGGGTGACGGCATCATAAATGAAATATCTGAGAAAAGTAGTAGTAGTAGTAGTAGTAGTAGCAGTATAGTAGTAGCAGCAGCAGTAGTATTAGCAGGAGCAGCAGTAGTAGTAGTAGCAGCAGCAGTAGTATTAGCAGGAGCAGCAGTAGTAGTAGTAGCAGTATAGTAGTAGCAGCAGCAGTAGTATTAGCAGGAGCAGCAGCAGCAGTAGTAGTAGTAGTAGTAGTAGTAGTAGTAGTAGCAGCAGCAGTAGTATTAGCAGGAGCAGCAGCAGTAGTAGTAGTAGCAGGAGCAGTAGTAGTAGTAGTAGTAGTAGTAGCAGTAGTAGCAGTATAGTAGTAGCAGCAACAGTAGTATTAGCAGGAGCAGCAGCAGTAGCAGTAGTAGTAGTAGTAGTAGTAGTAGTAGTAGCAGTAGCAGTATAGTAGTAGCAGCAGCAGTATAGTATTAGCAGGAGCAGTAGTAGTAGTACCAGTAGCAGTATAGTAGTAGCAGGAGCAGTAGTAGTAGTACCAGTAGCAGTATAGTAGTAGCAGCAGCAGTAGTATTAGCAGGAGCAGCAGCAGTATAGTAGTAGCAGCAGCAGTAGTAGTAGTAGTAGTATAGTAGTAGTAGTAGTATAGTAGTAGCAGCAGCAGTAGTATTAGCAGGAGCAGCAGCAGTATAGTAGTAGCAGCAGCAGTAGTATTAGCAGTAGTAGTAGTAGTAGTATTAGTAGTAGCAGTAGTAGTAGTAGTAGTAGTAGTAGTAGTAGTATAGTAGTAGCAGCAGCAGTAGTATTAGCAGGAGTAGCAGCAACAGTAGTATTAGCAGGAGCAGCAGCAGTAGTAGTAGTAGTAGTAGTAGCAGTAGCAGTATAGTAGTAGCAGCAGCAGTAGTATTAGCAGGAGCAGCAGTAGTATTAGCAGTAGTAGTAGTATTAGTAGTAGTAGTAGTAGTAGTAGTAGTAGTAGTAGTAGTAGTAGTAGTAGTAGTAGTAGTATAGTAGTAGCAGCAGCAGTAGTATTAGCAGGAGCAGCAGCAGTATAGTAGTAGCAGCAGCAGTAGTATTAGCAGTAGTAGTAGTAGTAGTATTAGTAGTAGCAGTAGTAGTAGTATAGTAGTAGCAGCAGCAGTAGTATTAGCAGGAGTAGCAGCAGCAGTAGTAGTACTAGCAGTATAGTAGTAGCAGCAGCAGTAGTATTAGCAGTAGTAGTAGTAGTATTAGTAGTAGCAGTAGTAGTAGTATAGTAGTAGCAGCAGCAGTAGTATTAGCAGGAGCAGTAGTAGTAGTAGCAGTAGCAGTATAGTAGTAGCAGCAGCAGCAGTAGTATTAGCAGGAGCAGCAGCAGTATAGTAGTAGCAGCAGCAGTAGTATTAGCAGTAGTAGTAGTAGTATTAGTAGTAGTAGTAGTATAGTAGTAGCAGCAGCAGTAGTATTAGCAGGAGTAGCAGCAGCAGCAGCAGTAGTAGTAGTAGTAGTAGTAGTAGTAGTAGTAGTAGTAGTAGTAGTAGTAGTAGTAGTAGCAGTATAGTAGTAGCAGCAGTATAGTAGTATTAGCAGGAGTAGCAGCAGCAGTAGTAGCAGTATAGTAGTAGCAGCAGCAGTAGTATTAGCAGGAGCAGTAGTAGTAGTAGTAGTAGTAGCAGCAGCAGTAGTATTAGCAGGAACAGCAGCAGCAGTAGTAGTAGTAGTAGTAGTAGTAGTAGTAGTAGTAGTAGTAGTAGTATAGTAGTAGCAGCAGCAGTAGTATTAGCAGGAGCAGCAGCAGTAGTATTAGCAGGAGCAGCAGCAGCAGCAGTAGTATTAGCAGGAGCAGCAGCAGCAGTAGTAGTAGTAGTAGTAGCAGTATAGTAGTAGCAGCAGCAGTAGTATTAGCAGTAGTAGTAGTATTAGTAGTAGTAGTATAGTAGTAGCAGCAGCAGTAGTATTAGCAGGAGTAGCAGCAGCAGTAGTAGTAGTAGCAGTATAGTAGTAGCAGCAGTATAGTAGTATTAGCAGGAGCAGCAGCAGCAGTAGTAGTAGTAGTAGCAGCAGCAGTAGTATTAGCAGGAGCAGTAGTAGTAGTAGTAGCAGTATAGTAGTAGCAGCAGCAGTAGTATTAGCAGGAGGAGCAGCAGCAGTAGTAGTAGTAGTAGTAGCAGTATAGTAGTAGCAGCAGCAGTAGTATTAGCAGAAGCAGCAGTAGTAGTAGTAGTAGCAGCAGCAGCAGCAGTAGGTTTATTCTGCCTGGCAGAGTTAAGGCCATGAGGCCTTCTCTTCCACTCAACCAGGTTTCAATAACATACATGAAATACAAAATTAGATTACAAAACAACACAAAAGAAAATACCTTAGAAATTACATAAAATATAGTAGAAAATTACAATAGTCAAGATCAGTGACATAATATAAAATTACAAATAGTCAAGATCGGTTACATAATATATAAAATAAAGTAGAAAATTACACGTAATGAAAATCAGTTACATAACATAAGGGGAATATACACACTCTCACTCACACACACACACACACACACACACAAAACACACAATTTCTAACACCTAAAATGCTCGAGATAAATTTGATGATTAATTCACTTGAGATAAATTATACAGTTAATATACTAATAGGAGAATACGTGTGGGTTACAAGACATAAAATGTTGATTAGCAAAGTCGTACTAAATGGCATACAAATACAAATGATTAAGTAATACATCAAGATAATAAAAAATAAGTAGAGAGAGAAGAAAAAAAATAACAACTTGGTCATTTAAGACTATTTAGAAACTTCCGCAAGAGTCTAGTTCTGTTCATTAAAAACATTTCTAAGTAGAGTGTACTGAAAAGATTTTAGACTCCGACTGCTCCTGATTTCCTGTAACAAGGAATTCCAGGAACGAGCTGTGTGTTTTGTGAAGGAAGCAAAGTAGACAGATGTTTGATGGAATGGAATTGACAGAACAAGGTTATGCCGTGAACGTGTATCACGGTTGTGGTGGGATGCTAAAAGTGTGAAGCGAGGAACTAGGTAGTTGGGAAAACTAAGAGAGATAGAGTTAGAAATATAAATATTAGAAATGAACTACAGCAGGCACCAGTGGTAGAACAAATTGAAAGGAAACAACTGAATTGGTTTGGACATCTGGTTAGAATGGGAGATGAGAGGAAAGTGAAAGAAGTATTCGAATCAAGAGTAGAAGGTAAAAAGAGGAGGGGTAGACCAGGAATAGAATGGGGACAATACGTTAATGATGTGATGAGGAGAAGAGGGAAGGAAATCCGGGAAATAAGAAGATTGGCATTGGACCGGGAGAGATATAAGAAATGGGTGGAAGACCCGACGCTGCAAGGCATAAGGGATAGATGAAGAAGTAGAAGAAGAAGAGAGAAGGACTTGTTTTGTGCAGAAACTTGTCTACGAACATTCCCTTAATACGTTGACGCAAAAAACCGATCTTCCTCTCGTTCAGTAAAATTTTAATGAGTTCCAAAAAAAAAAAAAAAAAAAAACTATCTGAATATTACTCATATCACAATATTACCAACCTTTATCCTATAATGTTTTCACAGGCAATAATCTTACGTATCTTATTATAATGTACAGACATTGTACATATTAATTTAATGTCTGTGAGCCAGTTTATCCGGAAATTATGTACATGAAAAGAGGAGCTTCAAAAAGTAAGGTAACAAGAGTTCTCTTGGGAAAACTTTATTTCACAGGCAAATATAATTATGCACAGTAGTAGAGCAATGGTCCGCTTACTTTTCAACATAGTCACCAAGCTTGTCCAAATTCTTGTTCTAACAGTAGACCAAAGTATCGATGTCGGCATAGAAGAAATCTGCGTCAAGTCCCTGAAGCCAACTCATGACGTCATATATCGAAAAATGGCCGAAAGTTTCGATTTTTGCAGAAGAAATAATCATTGACCTTTCATTTAATTATATTTTCTCTAATTTTATCAACAGTAATCTCACTAGACGTTTTGATTTATCTAGAGAAAATCAAAACTCGAGTGGGATTTAATTGACTATTACACGATTAGAAGAAAGTATATAAAGATTAGAAGTAACGAAGTACTCCAATACAATAAAATATTAATTGACGTACGAAAATACAACTGTCTTCAAATGTATTACTGTACCATCTCAACATTACAAATATTACGCTAGATGCATGCTAGATGGCAGTAGTGTCTTTATACAGACACTGTAATGATTACTATTCAATAAATCTTAATATTAAACAATCTCTGATACGTGACTATCCATAATATCATTTAGCAGAAGTTCTTTTTATCCTCTCAGAGCAGAAGCTATAACATAACCTAACTAATATACACAAGTGTTAGAAAAGTTTTAATTAACGACGATGACATAAAAAATAAACATGAATAATTTTAAAAGGAATAATTATTGAATGTACAGTTTTCAAATTTGAATGTGGTTGGTGGTTCAATTGATGTTATATTGGACGTGTGCGTAATAGAAGTGGAACTCGTTGATTTAGGCCTACATGGTGTATTCAACTTATTCAGAATTTCCGAATGAATAATTTTAAAAGGAATAATTATTGAATGTACAATTTTCAAATTTCAATGTGGTTGGTGGTTCAATTGATGTTATATTGGACGTGTGCATAATAGAAGTGGAACTCGTTGATTTAGGCCTACATGGTGTATTCAACTCATTCAGGATTTCCGAATTGTGCTCTTCATTTATTTGTAAATCGGATTTCAGAAGATGCATAGGTATGATCAGTGATTTTTATTAATTCTTGTTCTTGAATGCCAATGCGAGTCATATTTGAAACTGCTGTGCATCGACTGGAGTGATTTGTAATTTTATATATATTTTTTTGACGTCCAGGCCAGCGCAGTTTCAAATGTTGGCAAACAAAGAAACAAATGCTAGGGACGCGATAAAATTAAACAAATGCTAGGGACTCGATAAAATTGTGCGATAAACAGCCATGATTGATTGAAATACGTCCTTTCGTACCGTTTTATTGGTCAAAAGTAGTATGACGTAGTAAGAGTGTAATAGTCAATATAATCGTCCTCAAAATTCATGCCTTAGTTGTATTTCCCAATTAAAAAGAGGTTCTCGTGGCAGAAAATTGATATTTTAAAGTTATTTTACTACATTATTATTTTTGCTGCATTTACTCGCATTAAAATACCGTGTAGAGCCTCGCAACAAATTTCATGCTACGAATTTGATATTTTTATTACGTGTTCTGAAAAGTATGGTCCAAAAGCTATAGAGCTTTCTTTGCATAAAGTGAATGTTTTTAAAAAGTACAAAATAAAATGTATTATCCGGACACTAAAGAAATTATTCTTTAACGGGCATGTAACTTATATTTTGTAGCAGTAGGTAAATTTTGAAAAAGTCAAAAATTAAAAGAAGAAATGTAGGTAATAACTGAAAAGTTATTAAATTGATACTAATGAAGTTATATTGCTGTATAAAAAATTAAATCTCTTACTTAAAAATGTAGAAAATAAATATTTCACCCATTATAATCCTTAACTGCTCTTTGGCTCTCCAGAGGACCGCGGTCCCCCGGTTGAGAATGCCTCTACTACACATCTTAGGCCAGGAGATCACACTAAAGTGAAGTGTGGAAAAAGGAGCCTCATCATGAAAATGTTGAGAAACACTGTTGTAGGATATAGTAGATTTATTATTATTTTTATTATTATTATTATTATTATTATTATTATTATTATTATTATTATTAGCATTATCATTATCACTATTATCATTATTATTGTTACTATAATTATTATTGTCAAAATTATCCTTACTATTAATGTTATCATTATCATTATTACCATTATTGTTATTATTATAATTAGGCTATTATTATTATTATTATTATTATTATTATTATTATTATTACTGTTGCTGTTGCTGCTACTGTTACTACAATTTCGTGGTAATAATGTTCTGCATAGCCACTCTTCGATGGCTTGAGACAACACGAGGCAAACATAAAATAAGTTGCACACGCAGCATTACAATTGAGCGCTGAAGCTTGATTTATCTGGATTGCCCATGGCTGCAACGATTCCCAGACCCCTCTGACAGACTGCATTGGAGCCATCCGAAACCTCATGATATCGAACGAATGGACGAAATAAAGCAGCTCGGTCTACCCAGAGATCAGAGGGCCGAGATTAAATACCTCCATGATGGTATTGGTAACGGATGCGAAGCGAATTTAATGGAAGCACTGACTGTGCCTACCGAATTTTCCGCATTCAAGAGAGGAAACCGTATCCTAAATGCAAAATTGTGTACATACTCCCCATCCGATTAAAACTGTAACCGGAAAGAATAACTCATTCACAGAAATGTACAATCCATACACGGTAAAAAAATACACATTTCTGTTACTATTTTTAACGAAAGCATTTAAGTTCCCATCTGTGATTCCAGTGTCTTCTCTTTGTTATCTGTGTCTTCCCTTTGTTCTCTGTATCTTCCCTTTGCTCTCAGTGCTTTCTCTCTGCTATCAGTGTCTTCCCTTTGCGTTCAGTGTATTCTCTCTGCTATCAGTGTTTTCCCTTTGCTCTCCAAGTCTTCCTTTTCCTCTTAGTGCCTTCTCTCTGCTCACAGTGTCTTCCCTTTGCTCTTAGTATCTTCCCTTTGCTCTTAGTATCTTCCCTTTGCTCCCAGTGCCTTCTCTCTGATATCAATGTCTTCCCTTTGCTCTCAACGTCTTCCCTTTGCTCACAGTGCCTTCTCTCTGCAATCAATGTCTTTCCTTTGCTCTCAATGTCTTCCCTTTCCTCTTAATGCTTTCTCTCTGCTCACAGTGTCTTCCTTTTGCTCTCAGTGCCTTCCCTTTGCTCTCAGTGTCTTCCCTTTCCTCTCAGTGCCTTCTCTGCTACCAGTGTCTTCCCTTTGCTCTCAGTGCCTTCTTTCTGCTATCAATGTCTTCCCTTTGCTCTCAGTGCTTTCTCTCTGCTATCAATATCTTCCCTTTGCTCTCAACGTCTTACTTTTGCTCTCAATGTCTTCTCTATCCTCTTAGTGCCTTCTCTCTGCTATCAGTGTCTTCCCTTTGCTCTTAGTATCTTCCCTTTACTCTCAGTGACTTTTCTCTGCTATCAGTGTCTTCCCTTTGCTCTCAGTGCCTTCTTTCTGCTATCAATATCTTCCTTTTGCTCTCAGTGCCTTCTCTTTGCTATCAGTGTCTTCCCATTGCTCTCAAGTCTTCCCCTTGCTCTCAATGTCTTCCCTTTGCTCTCAATGTCTTCCCTTTGATCTCAGTAAATTTCCTTTGCTCTCAGTGACTTCCCTTTACCCTGAATGTCTTCCCTTTGCTCTCAATGTCTTCCCTTTGCTCTCAGTGCCCTCCCTCTGTTCTCATTGTCTCCCCTCTGCTCTCAGTGTCTTACCTTTCCTATTAGTGCCTTCTCCCTGCTCACAGTGTCTTCTCTTTGCTCTCAACGTCTTGCCTTTATTGCCAATGTCGTCCCTTTCCTCTTAGTGCCTTCTCTCTGCTATCAGTGTCTTCCCTTTGCTCTCAACGTATTCCCTTTGCTCTCAATGTCTTCCCTTTCCTCTTAGTGCTTTCTCTCTGCTATCAGTGTCTTCCCTTTGCTTTCAGTGTCTTCTCTCTGCTATCAGTGTCTTTCCTTTGCTCTCAACGTCTTTCCTTTGGTCTCAATGTCTTGCCTTTTCTCTTAGTGCCTTCTCTCTGCTCACAATGTCTTCCCTTTGCTCTTAGTATCTTCCCTTTGCTCTCAGTGCATTCTCTCTGCTATGAATGTCTTCCCTTTGCTCTCAGTGCCTTTTTTCTGATATCAATGTCTTCGCTTTGCTCTCAGTGCTTTCTCTCTGCTATCAGTGTCTTCCCTTTGCTCTCAACGTCTTCCCTTTGCTCTCAATGTCTTCCCTTTCCTCTCAGTGCCTTCTCTCTATCAGTGTCTTCCCTTTGCTCTCAGTGCCTTCTTTCCGCTATCAATGTTTTCCCTTTGCTCTCAGTGCCTTCTCTCTACTATCAGTGTCTTCCCATTGCTCTCAACGTCTTCCCTTTCTCTCAATGTCTCCATTTGCTCACAATGTCTTCCCTTTGCTCTCAATGTCTTTCCTTTGCTCTCAATGTCTTAATTTTGCTCTCAGGGCCTTTCCTCTGCTCTCAGTGTCTTCCCTCTGCTCTCAGTGTCTTCCCTTTCCTCTTAGTGCCTTCTCTCTGCTATCAGTGTCTTCCCTTTGCTCTCAGTGCTTTCTCTCTGCTATCAGTGTTTTCTCTTTGCTCCCAGTGCATTCTTTCTGCTCTCAATGTATTCCCTTTGCTCTCAGTGCCTTCTTTCTGCTATCAGTGTCTTCCCATTCCTCTCAGTGTCTTCTCTTTGCTATCAATGTCTTCCCTTTAATCTCAAAGTCTTCCCTTTGGTCTCAATATCTTCCCTTTCCTCTTAGTGCCTTCTCTCTGCTCACAATGTCTTCCCTTTGCTCTCTATGTCTTCCCTTTGCTCTCAGTGTCTTCCCTTTGCTCTCAGTATCTTCCCTTGCTCTCAGTATATTCCCTTTGCTCTCAGTGCCTTCTCTCTGCTATCTGTGTCATCCCTTTGCTTTCAGTGTCTTCTCTCTGCTATCAGTGTCTTCCCTTTGCTCTCAGTATCTTCCCCTTGCTCTCAGTGTATTCCCTTTGCTCTCAGTGCCTTCTCTCTGCTATCAGTATCATTCCTTTGCTTTCAGTGTCTTCTCTCTGCTATCAGTATCTTCCCTTTGCTTTCAGTGTCTTCTCTCTGCTATCAGTATCTTCCCTTTGCTCTCAACGTCTTCCTTTTGCTCTCAATGTCTTCCCTTTCCTCTTAGTGCCTTGTCTCTGCTCACAGTGTCTTCCTTGCTCTTAGTATCTTCCCTTTGCTCTCAGTGCCTTCTCTCTGCTATCAATGTCTTCCCTTTGCTCTCAACGTCTTCCCTTTGCCCTTAATGTCTTCCCTTTCCTCTTAGTGCCTTTTCTCTGCTCACAGTTTCTTCCCTTTCCTTTCAGTGTCTTCCCTTTGCTCTCAGTGTCTTCTCTCTGCTATCAGTGTCTTCCCTTTGCTCTCAGTGCCTTCTTTCTGCTATCAATGTCTTCCCTTTGCTCTCAGTGCTTTCTCTCTGCTATCAGTGTCTTCCCTTTGCTCTCAACGTCTTCTCTTTGCTCTCAATGTATTCTCATTTCCTCTAAGTGCCTTCTCTCTGCTTTCAGTGTGTTCCCTTTGCTCTCAGTATCTTCCCTTTGCTCTCATTGCCTTCTCTCTGCTTTCAGTGTCTTCCCTTTGCTCTCAGTGCCTTCTTTCTGCTATCAATGTCTTCCCTTTGCTCTCAGTGCCTTCTCTCTGCTATCAGTCTCTTCACTTTGCTCTCAACGTCTTGTCTTGCGCTCAATGTCGTCCCTTTACTCTCAGTGTTTTCCCTTTGCTCTCAGTGACTTCTCTTTGCTCTCAATGTCTTCCCTTTACTCTCAGTGCCTTCCCTCTGCTCTCAGTGCCTTCCCTCTGCTCTCAGTGTCTTTCCTCTGCTCTCAGTGTCTTACTTTTCCTCTTAGTGCCTTCTCTCTGCTCACAGTATCTTCCCTCTTTGCTCGCAACATCTTCCCTTTGCTCTCTATGTCTGCCCCCCCCCCCCGCTCTCAATGTCTTCCTTTTTCTCTCAGTGCCTTCTCTCTGCTCTGTGTCTTCCCTCTGCTCTCAGTGTCTTCCCTTTCCTCTTAGTGCCTTCTCTCTACTATCACTTTCTTCCCTTTGCTCTCAACGTCTTCCATTTGCTCTCAATGTCTTCCCTTTCCTCTTAGTGCCTTTTCTCTTCTCACAATGTCTTCCCTTTACTCTCAGTGCCTTCTCTCCACTATCAGTGTCTTCCCTTTCCTCTCAGTATCTTCTTTCTGCTATCAATGTCTTTCCTTTGTTCTCAGTGTCTATTATGATACACTGGTTTTATTTAAATTTTATCCATTATTACAATTAATAAAAAATAAATTTAACATAAAGTCCTTCATATATGTATAAACTTGCACATTAAATTTTTTTTCAAATTTCTATATGCTTTGATAGAAAAATCGTAGAAGATTATAAAGTATGATAAATACGAATTTTTTCATCGCAGATGATTAAAATACTGTCAGTTTTACCTGGAACCCCTTCATTCCCCGAGATGTCTGTTTTATTTCCCATGTTACTGCCTTTCGGAAATCTGAAAAGACTCTTATTTGTCTCCCTTAAAAATCCATAGCGCTTATTTAGAATAATATCACACGTTTGTGAACTACGAGGTTGGACCAGTGAGAACGACTTGGGTGTCAGAATCTGAAACTCGAATGGAAAGGTTTCCAAATTTTATTGAGGCCGTCGGGTTTGTGTATTTATGAAAAAGATTTGTGATCCAGTCGGACTATTACCGGCGCTATCACGTGTCAGACTCGCTAATAACAGAGTAGGATCTGTCAAACCGTATTTCATACTTAACCCTCCTCGTGACCGATGATATTTGTCCTGTGTCTGGCCTTTGTTTTTCGTCCGACACAACAAATTAAATCAATCTGGACCATGTGTTATGATTCTGTTATCTCATATCCTGCGCTCAGTTCAAATTTAGTGCACATCTGTTATACAACGAAGGTAGAAGATAAAAACTTTTTTATATGATTCAATGACTTTACGACATAAGATTTTTAATCGTTACAATGAAAAGTCAGTCAATTGAAAATTATTGGTTCTGCAATTGTGGGATGAGTTAAAATATATTGTGACGTTAACTTTGTTGGTCCAGTCTGTGTATATGTTGAGTTTCAGTTTCATATAAGCCTACTTGCTTTAGATAGAGGGACAACATAACTAGGAGTCACGGTATTATCCGACTCTGTCCATCTAATGTATAAGTGTATAAATTTTACAAAGAAGCAAAATATGAATATAAAGTAACCCATGGAGAACGAATATGAATCAAGAGAAATAAGGAATGGGAAAAAAATACGAGTACACCTACCTATCTATATCTGTATCAGTCTGACCGTCTGTCTCTATCTATATCTATATCTGTCTGTCTGTCTGTCTGTCTGTCTATCTGTCTGTCTCTATCTATCTATCTATCTATCTATCTATCTATCTATCTATCTATCTATCTATCTATCTGTCTGTCTCTCTGTCTGTCTGTCTGTCTGTCTTTGCCACATTCAAATATAAAACAAATAATTCTCCTTAAAATTTATGACTGGTTTACAACCAATAAACTAGCATTAAACATTAATAAAACGAACATAATTCAATTTAAAACCACTTCAAATTTAATCTCTGAAACATTGGACACAACTATCAACAATAAACCTCTACTATAAACATCAACAACCAAATTTCTTGGTTTGCATATTAGTAATACAATCAATTGGAAAAATCATATCAAAGAAATAACCTCCAAACTTAGCTCAGCATACTTCGCAATTAGGTCGTTACAACAATTTCTGAACAGCAGTATCTTAAAGACAATATATTTTGTCTATTCTCTTTTCATTATGTCCTATGGAATAATATTTTGGAGAAATTCTGCAGATAGTAAAAATATATTCTTGTTACAAAAAGAGCCATTAGAATAATAGTTGGAGCAAAGGCTAGAGAATCGTGTAGATTATTTTTTAAAAAACTAGAGTTCTAACCTTAAGAAATTTCGTCTTATTTAGTAAAGAATATTTTCCAACTAATTCAGCCATACATAGTATAAATACCCGCAGAAAGAAATATTTCCATACGCTATCATCAAATTTATCATGCTATCAAAGGGGATTACGTTACATGACGATAAAAATGTTCAATAATCTTTCTGAAGACATTAAGAATCATAGCCAAAACCCTGCATTATTTGAGGTAAAACTAAAACATTACTTAATATCTCACACTTTCTATTCTGTAGATGAATTCTTGACATTTCACAGTACTATGTAAATATTTTAATACTATTAAATGGTAACCATATTACATTGTATAAAATATTATTGTTATTAAGGTATTAATTCTGTACATATTTCATATTTGCATTTTATATGTATTGCATTTATATTTAAACGTAAGAATTAGACATGTTCTTTATTCTATACTATAAAGCAAATATAAGAATATTACGGAACGAAAAAATCTATCTTGTCTATCTGTCTGTCTGTCTCTATATGTATGCATCTATCTATATCTTTGTATCCTTAAAAATTATTGACCTGTAGTATAAATTCAAATTAGAAATAGGAGATATTTAGAATAAGTAATTTAAATTAGTATTAATATATTATTATATTTAACATAATTTGTATTTTAAATAAATATCTTTTTAATTTATGATACCGGTAGTACAGTTTAATTAATTTGATTCTCAGTTCTAGTCTATTTTGTTATCAAGTTAACCTACAAAACTTTCATTCTGACTACTTATTAATAATATTAAATTCTTATTTCCATTGTAAATATATTATCTTTGTCTGTAGGTGACGAGTTTCGCTCATAAGCGGGTTAGTTTTATATTAAATACAACATAATATTGTTTTCTAAATGTTTTATCTAAATATAGTGTTTTTTTACTAATCTAATTAGTTTCAAACAAATCTATAATATTATAATTACCGTATGTTACTTCTTTTCCTTAATTTGTAATTTATGTAGGTTTACAGTTGCAAATGGTATGTGTTCTGATATTCTAATAAGTTTTTATTATTATTATTATTGTTATTATTATTATTATTATTATTATTATTATTATTATTATTATTATTATTATTATTATTAAGTACTTTTGTAAATAGTATTGCCCTGTATAACCGTTTATAAGCCTAAGAATAACATTACGTTTTTACAACCTAGAGACGATAATGCGATTTAGGTCTATTCCTACCAAAATAATATTTACGTTTGTCCTTCAAGCGAACATTTAATTTTTTCCTTGCTTGCCTATATTGCTCCATGCACCTAACATGATATTTCTATATGTGGGGAGGGAGTACCTTGTCAGCTATTTTATTAACACTATATTATTCTCTGTGTACTTAACTTCAGAGTAAATGTGCCTCAACTCCGAGCTTCGACTGGTCACATTATTGTATCGTAAGGCACTATTATATTTACTAAGAATAATTGTTGTAGAGGTCTTTCGCACATACGGTTTCAGGGAGTATTGTAATGCATAACAATTCTAATATTCTATGCACTGGAGGCTTATTTAACCATCGGGAAATAAAGAATAGTTTGTTGCACAGAAAACTAAACAGTAATATGCGTTACAAGAGAGTTATGTTGAAGTTTTCATGTTTGAGGAAAAGTTTGAAAAAGCGAAACGTAGTTGAGCTTTTTTAATTTCCGAGAATTGAAAGAAAATATACCGCTCGTGTATCATACATTATTTTGTGCGAAGATCGTTTATTACAAACTTGAAAGAGGAATTTCTAATTAGTTGCAATGAAATCTCCATCTTGGTTTCTGTTCAATGACGGCAAATTTGCAAAACAAAAATATCTATCTTCAACATTGTTGCTTTAAAATGTTTTCTGTGTTACTATACTCCAGCAGGCCGTGATATACGTCTGTCTTTTTCCCCCCCAGTCTATAAATGTGAACTTAAAACAAACGGTAAGATTATGTAATGATTTATTTTTCATTTTAATATTTCAACAATATTATTTATATAACATATTGCAATAATAACATCGGCATCGGAATCTTGTTGATTTTTTCACGGCTTCCTTAATGTTACTTGCATCACGAATGCAGTAACTTTAGTGGAGTTGTAGAGTTTACTTAATTTTTGCAAATATTAAAAAAAAAATAATTAACAGTGCAATTTAGGTGAAATTGCAGTGGTAAGTTTCCAATTTATAATTATTACTATATTGAACGTCTCTAAAAATAATATGTTAAAAGCGTAAAGCAGTAAAATCAATATGTCACTTAAGCAGTAAGAAGAGGGAAATTGTTATGTGTGTTAGGTTGGGAATACTGAATGTGGAATTTTAGACTTTCCGCGGATTGGTTTTGTGCGGAAACCAAGCAAATACGCACGATCTCGCACAAAATATTATTTACGTTTGTCCTTCAGGCGAACATTTAATTTTTTCCTCGCTTGCCTATATTGCTCCATCCACCTAACATGATATTTGTATGAGGGGAGGGACTACCTTGCCAGCTGTTTTGTTAACACTATGTTATTCTCTGTGTACTTAACTTCAAAGTAAATGTGCCTCAACTCCGAGCTTTATTAACAACGACTGGTCACATTTGTATCGCAAGGTACTATTATATTTACTAAGAATAATTGTTGTAGAGGTCTTTCGCACATACGGTTTCAGGGAGTATTGTAATGTATAACAATTCTAATATTTTATGTACTGGAGGCTTACTTAACCATCGAGAAATGCAGAACAGTTTGTTGCACAGAAAACTAAAAAAATATCTTTTCCATCCCTCTGAACTGTGCTGGAGTAATGGGAAGGCTATATCCGGCGTACCAACTAGAAGTTATTAATTAATTAGTGTCACGTTAGCGTCATATCTCGTTACAGAACGCAAGCACAGTCTCATTATGGACCCTATCCAGAAATTGCCAGAAGCGTTGTACGTCAATGCAAACATTATGATGTGGAGGCTGCTGTAAAGGTCTTTCAACTGCTGCATTGTTTCCCGTTTGAACTCTAACTTGGTCCAGCTCTATAAATAAAGTCAGCTGGGTTGTTACAGGCTTGTGGTTTGCGTCCTCTACAATGTTAACAAAACTCGAATTTCGTTATCTTTGTTAGTGGTGTTAACGTTAATGTTATCAAACTTCACTAATCTAGGCAAAATAGCTTCGAGCAATAGTCTACAAAGCCAGTTTGTTTTTAAAAACTTTCCCGTTCGACAAGTTTCCTCTGTAAAAGTTTTTCTTAACGTAGAACTCTTCAGATGAATAAAATTACCTTTGAAAACAATATTTTTGCTGAGTCATTATGTAAATTATGGAGCGAAAGTATTATTGTTACAGGATGTCCCAAAAGGATGTGCATTAAATTTAAGCATTGATAGGAAAAGCCTAAACAAAAATTTTTTGTCCGAAACTTAGGGTCGATTTTTAAAACGAGGTCTAGACTACGACCATGGCTAGGGCAGGTTTAAAACTATGGCTTCATGTATACAAGGTGGAGGTAGTAGATCAGCTGGATGATTATCAACAGTAATCTCACTAGAGAAAATCAAAACTCGAGGGGGATTTAATTGACTATTACACGATTAGAAGAAAGTATATAAAGATTAGAAGTAACGAAGTACTCCAATACAATAAAATATTGACTTACGAAAATACAACTGTCTTCAAATGTATTATTGTACCATCTCAACATTACGCTAGATGGCAGTAGTGTTTTATGATTATGTTTTCTTGTTACTGGTATCAGTTGTGCCAAATATGGAATCTTCATTGAACTCTGTGGACTGTTACTAGTCAAGAAGGCTTTGTTGATTCAGTTTCATTTTTATTAAAACATTTGCATTTCACTTCAATCATCCGGATCCCAGTAATCAACGTCATTTGACAGATGATTTTCAATAAATCTTAGTATTAAACAATCTCTGATACGTGACTATCCATAATATTTAGCAGAAGCTATAACAAAAATAACCTAAATAATATAAACAAGTGTTGGAAAAGTTTTAATTAGGGATGATGAAATAAACAAGGAACGTTTTAATTAACAATGATGAAATAAAAAATAAACATGAATAGTTTTAAAAGAAACAATTATTGAAAGTAGGTACAATTTTCAAATTTGAATGTTTTAGTGGATGGTGGTTCAGTTGCTGTTACATTGGACGTGTGCGTAAAAGAAGTGAACTCGTTGATGTACATGGTGTATCCCTCAACTTATTCAGGATTTCCGAATGGTGCTCTTCATATATGACTTGTGATCTTTATCAATTCTTTTTCTTGAATGCCAATGCGAGTCATATTTGAAACTGCTGTGCATCGACTGGAGTGGTTTGTAAGTTTCTGTTTTTTGACGTGCAGACCAGTGCAGTTTGAAATGTTGGCAAACAACGAAACAAATGCTAGGGTACCGGTAGTGATAAAAATAAACAAATGCTAGGGACGCAATAAAATTAAACAAATGCTAGGACGCGATAAAATTGTGCGATAAGCATCCATGATTGGTTGAAAGACGTCCTTTCGTACCGTTTTATTGGTCAAAAGTAGTAAAAGTATAATAGTCAAAGGAAAATTTGTGTCTACGAATATTAAATCTCCGGATTAGAGTGAAGAGAGAGAGGAATAATCCTTTGTAACTATATAACGACGATAATTTCTGGCGAATATTTCGATTTTCGAAGAAATCGACGCGAAATTTAGCAAGAATGCTAAATAATAATCTGCAACGAAATGCAAGAGGCGACCGATTGACAATTTTTTTATATCTTCTTGTTGCTTTCAAGGAAGTAAGATATAATATTTTATATTAATTATACCTTTATGCCTATAGGATGATATATCCTAATTCTTAGTCTTTACAGTAATTTTGGACATTTCATTTAATGTTGTGGGCCTACAAGAATATGAAGCTAACGTGATTTTGTCTTCTTATTTTAAGTTTTATGCTACTGGGGCTTTCCATGTAGCACTAACTATTATATGTGAAAACAGAACTATAGGCTACTACATTTTAGTTTCAATTGAAACATTAATCCAGTTAATATTTAGGTTATTAATTCCTTAGAACCGTGTTTTCAGTTAGTTAATATTGGTAGTAGTTATGAACAAACGGTAAACTACAACATAAACGCTCGACTTGTGCTAATTATTTCGGTAATATCATTCTGGTACCTAAAAATCCGTTCCCTATTAAATACTAAGTAATGCTAGTATTTTAAACGCACGTATATTCCCTAAATATAACAAATCTTACCTGAGAACAAAAGAACCTGACTTACTGCAATTCAGTAAAAATATTAATCCCGATGTTCATTTGTTTCTAATATCGACTGTGTACAGAAATAAAAATCGATTCTTAGCTGCGTTGCCATATATAAAACCCACGAACTTCGGTTTCTTCTCAAGCCGCGCCTCGACTTCGTTTTTGAAATCGCACAAGGATTCAGACGTCGATCGCGGTTTAAAAGCCGAGGTTTGGAACCACGATTCCGTCCGTGTTTTAGAAATCGACCCTCAGAGTCTGCGTCTCGCCATTAGCGCGCTAGACGACATTGGGAGCCCCGCATCACATAAACCACATCACCGTGCTTGACAGAGCTGTTGCCTGCTAACCCTATGCTACAGTCTTGCCACTTTTGATACACTTGTACGGAATTGGTCTGTACGCGTACTTACAGTTGATTTTTTTGTACAGTAGTGGCAAAAAAACCGGACCGACCCTTGTAGCTGATTTCAGGGCTTTGTTCACTCCAGAGCACGATATACTGGTAACTAAGACTTTCGTGGTTCGAATCCTGTCTGGGAAGGAAACTTTTTTTTGTTCCTTATTCAAATTTATTCCCAATACTTTTCGATTGCAGCGATATTTTCTACTTAATTAACTTATTATTCAAAAACATGAATTCTACCAGCAATTGAAATGTATTGGGAATAAATTTGAATAAGAAACAAAAAAAGATCCCTTTCCAGGCAGGATTCGAACCACGAAAGTCTTAGTTACCAGTCTATCGTTCTCTGAAGTGAACAAGGCTATGAAATCAGCTACAAGGGTCGGTCCGATTTTTTTTTTTGCCACTACTGTACAATTTGACATATTTGGTACAATATTTCCTTTTTCATTTTATAACAAGAAAACTGAGAATTTCGAAAATATTTTACGAGCTTTCAATGTTAAACTACTAGTAGAAACAGCATAATTAATGTCAACGATCAACAATGATATTTAGTCTGCTTGAAATTAAATCTAATAAATGGAAATATAATTACTGTTGAAATTAAGTTTCCTCTTTCCTTCAACGCTCTCCTTTAGTGTTACCCAGAAAATACATTTCTATTGCTTATGCGATGATACACAGCGATCCAAAAGTCGCGCACATTAAAATTATAGTGCCTATATTGAGTAGTGCAGTTGGAAAGTGCTATCGGCTACCGCTGGCAGCAACAAATCTAGAAGTCATTGTGATGTGTATGTATACACTGACACTTGTTTATTGCTCGGCAAACACGTCCTTTTCCCAAGGGCAACGAGTTTTCATTGTTGAACATCATTTTTCCAGCCGTTCTTATGCACGTGTTGTAGACGAATTTCGTAGGAATTATCCGGATGTGGCAGTGCCTAACAATTCGGCCAGTGTTGTATACATAGACATCATTACACAGTTTATTGCGCGTCATGACAATGATGAACGTGATTGTTGGTTCCAGCAGGACAGTGCCACATGTCTCACATGTAATGAAACCATGCAGTTTTTGTGAGCGTATCATTTCTCAATGATTATGGCCCCCACGTTCCCCCGATTTGAAGTCCCCAGATTTCTTCCTGTGGGGTTAACTTAAAGAAAGGGTGTACAAAAACAGGCCGCACACTCTGGAGGAACTAAAGAGGAACATATCAAAGGAGATTAACAACATCAATGTACACGTGCTCAAAAAAAGTGGCCACAAACATGGTAAAAAGAGTTCGTACATTATTACTGAACGGGGCTACCATTTGCAGCACATGTTGTGAAAAATGATGCAACTCATGTGAAAACTGATGTAAGAAAACGTAATAAATTCATCTTTATAAATATATTTGGACGTATTATTAAACTATGCGCTCTGTATAATTACCAATCTAAGTGGCCATGGAACAACAGTGAGTTCAGTCAAACCTCGTTAATCCGAAAGCGATAATCCGGACCGCCAACCAAATAATAATAATAATAATAATAATAATAATAATAATAATAATAATAATAATAATAATAATAATATTCCGTGGCGCTACAGCTCGTGAAGGGCCTAGGCCGACCAGCCGGCTGCTGGCTTCACGCCCACATGCCGAAGCAGAGGTGGACGATCATCCAACCAGAATGGAGGTATTGTGTGGTTAGCACGATGATCCCCCAGCCGTTATAGCTGGTATTCATAACCGGATTTTGCTACCTATCGTAGCTCCCCAAGTGCATCTCGATGCTGTGTGGGCACCAGTCCCATACACTGGCCGAAATTTCATGAGAAAATTTCTTCCCCCATGAGCCAACCAAATAGTTTGCCTAAAAATGAGGAATGCGATGTTTTGAAAGTGGTTGTAATCAACAATTGGATTGGTCACATAGCTTTGTAATTTAAAACCATTTTCTGCAGCAAGCGTTTCGTGTAATGGAGACACATCATAATAAATTAACACGCAAGTAATATATTGTATTGCTTTAAATTGTATGTATATTAATGTATGCCCCTGAATGTGTAATAGATGTGTTTTGTTGTTGTAAACGGAGTTTAAATTCACCAGCTACTGTTCCTTTAGGACATTTTCAGTTAATCCGGACTTGTTATCAATTCGAACAATAATTTATCCCCCAATTAAACCTGACTAACGAGGTTACACTATAGGCTATACTTTAAAAAGTAAAATTCGTATTGATGTAGATATAGTGAGAGGACAACAGATTTAATGTTAGTTTTCTGTTAGGTATTTAATACCTTTTCCCAGAATTTGTAATTTGTTGGGCAGATGCAAGAGATTGGTAGGTTTGGTACATTAGTAAATAAAAAAGCACAGTTGGTACAATATGGTACAATTTTCTGTGAATATCTTATTTTTGGTCAGTGGCAACACTACCTGTGCACAGTTAGAGGCTGTGTTCGAAGTGAGTTTCATTGAAATATGAAAAGAGCTCACAGCGACGAACTATTGCCTCAAGAACTCCCTCAAAGATCCTAAGGGTAGCACCTATAGAGTTCGCTGAGGACAAAATTCTGTTTCTTATGTCCTCTTCATTGTTTACAAGAGTGCCTTATGCTGACGTACCCATTTCACCCCATAAGAACTTCAGGTTGGTGAGATCAGGAGATCTTGATGCCCAAGCAACAAGTCCCTAAGACTAATCCATCTTTCTAGAAAGACATTGTCCAGAAACGTACGAACATTATGTTTGAAATGTGTTGTGTGACCATCACGCAGCAAACACATGCGTTGCCTTTAACGCTGGGGTGTGATTGGCAGACCTATGATTTTGTCGCTGTAATTGGTTTGTCACTCGTTCTTTTCAGCCACGGAGTCATTCATATCTCCATTCAGTCGCATATTCTTTCGTTAGTCACGTGGTCTTCTGTTGTCAGGTGGTCTTCTGTTCAGTCAGGTGGTCTTTCGTTCAGTCAAGTGGCATTCTGTTCAGTCAGGTGGTCTTCTGTTCAGTCAGGTGGACTTTTGTTCAGTCAATTGGCATTCTGTTCAGTCAGGTGGTCTTCCGTTCAGTAAGGTAGACTTTTGTTCAGTCAGGTGGTCTCTTGTTCAGTCTATTCATCACGTGTAGTCTTCCGTTCAATCACATCGTATTCCATTCAGCCATGTTGTCTTCCTTCCATTCACGTGGTCTTCCGTTTAGTTACACAGTTCTTCGGTCAGCCACGCAGTTTTTCTTTCATTCACGTAAGATTTTCTTCAGTCACAGTTTTAAATTCCATCATTTCATTCGATTTTCCATGCAGTCATTTAATATTTGACTGAAATATTTATTTATTTATTTATTTATTTATTTATTTATTTATTTATTTATTTATTTATTTATTTATTTATTTATTTATTTATTTATTTATTTATTTACCCTTTTCTCATTTATTTATTTATTCATTCGTTTATTTACTTATTTATTTGTTTATTTATTTTGTTATCTGTGTTTGTTTACTAATTTACCTATTTACCCATTTATTAATTGATTGATTTATTTATTTATTTACTTATTTATTTATCTATTTATTTCTCATTTACTCATTTATTTACTCATTTCTCATTTACTTGTTTATTTATTTATTTATTTATTTATTTATTTATTTATTTATTTATTTATTTATTTATTTATTTATTTATTTATTTACCCTTTTCTCATTTATTTATTTATTTATTCATTCGTTTATTTACTTATTTATTTGTTTATTTATTTTGTTATCTGTGTCTGTTTACTAATTTACCTATTTACCCATTTATTAATTGATTTATTTATTTATTTATTTACTTATTTATTTATCTATTTATTTCTCATTTACTCATTTATTTACTCATTTCTCATTTACTTATTTATTTATTTATTTATTTATTTATTTATTTATTTATTTATTTATTTATTTATTCATTTATTTACTTACTCTTTTCTCATGTATTTATTTATTTATTCATTAGTTTATTTACTCATTTATTTGTTTATTTATTTTGTTATCTGTTTGTTTGTTTACTCATTTACGTATTTACCCATTTATTTATTGATTTATTTACTTATTTGTCTATTTATTTATTTCTCATTTATATATATATATTTATTTATTTATGTATGTATTTATCTATCTACTCATTTCTCATTTATTTATTACTCATTTCTCATTTACTTATTTACATATTTATTTATACATATATTTATTTACTTACTTATTCTTTAGGCGTTTAAAGTCATTCATACATTCTATTACCGACTTATTTGCTCATATATTCATTTCTTAATTTAATGGAACATTTAAGTTTGTTTCTCATTAACATTTATTTCATTTGTTCAATAAAAACCCATAGGCCAATTTCTTATTTGCTTATATGTTATTCATGTTCATGTTCGATTCATACTCTTACTTTTTACAACTTCCTACTTTATCAACGGATAATAAATGCAGTAGCTGTGAGTAAAACATGCTCTATTCTATGCAAACATACTCTCGAGCGACAAATTCCCTACAACGCATAAAAATAGATGCAATACACAAGGGCGTCGGAATGTTTACATAGCGATGTACAGACTGCGTGATATAGGACGAAACTGTAAGTGGCCCTTGTCATCAATCATGGCACAATACACATGGAGAAATCTGTCACTAGCACACAGGCCTGCGAGTTCATTCCACGGTGCCGCGTCGCGTCAGTCGGGGCGTGAGGAGGGCTGATCGACAGCAGCGCTGTGCTGTGATCACCCGCAGTTGTGTCATTTTGCCACCTCGGAGCTGCCTTCCATAATTCCATACATCGAGCGATCAGTAGTTAATGTTCATGACTTGCCATCCATTCTTGGAGACGGGAAAATTATATCCTTCCTCTTTTCTGAAGCATTTATAATAACTGCAGATATTACATGCAAATACGTAATGTTTAGAGATGAACAAAGATCGAGAAAGCAAGACTAACAACGCCCGCAAAGCCGAAAACCCGCACGACAATGTTCCATACATCGCGTCGTTGACGTAAAGACTGCTTGTGAGTGTTTCGAGACGCCGAGATTGATCACTCCCGAAGTCCCGAACGTCAAGCAGCCTTGAATCGCCACAGTTGTTTATATCCGACTTAACTTTTATCTACTTTGGCAACTAATACATAGGCTTATGTATAAACAATCAAGTAGCCTATTTGAAACATCATCTCTACCTTTCAATGTATAGGCTAATAATCCGTTCCCCAATCTTTATTTAATTATTAGGCCCTTATTAAAAGGATAGGTAGGAATTTTCTTTTTATATGTTTGAGATCAAGTGTGCAATCTCAAGTAAAAAGATGTTAACGTTATGTTTTATGTTTCTTAGAAATGCAAATTTATTTGAGAATTGTTTTTATGTTTTCCTATTTATATAACCATAAGTAATATATAATAGAACCAGAACATTTTGATAGCTAAGATACTGTTCTGTTTTGTCTTTTTGTCTCATTTAAAAATTCATAATGTTATTTATTTCAATTATGTATGTTATTCAAAGTTACGAAATCTTTCCATGCCGACCAAATGCTATTTCGAGAATGATGAGCGAGACTCGAAGCGCTCGAGATTTACGAGACGAGACTCGAAAGACAAATGCAACGAACACAGCGAGCGAGAGCGGCAGTTAGTTTTGTTCATCTCTAGTAATGTTACTATGAAATGTGCAATATGTATGCAATGTAAATAAATAACTAATGCACGTACAAGCTGTTGTAAAACGGCTAATGATTTTTACATTAGATAGAAATCACGAAAATAAGTAGCCCTACACAACATTATTTCTGCTTGTTTAACAATAATTCTACAGAAAAGTATACTACTCTATTATCCATGTGCTAAAAAGGATAAATGTTCATCTTACCTCGTGTTTAAACATGTCCCTTGTGCAGACGCTTCTATTACCCTATTTTTACTATCAACATTTTATTGACTGATAATAATAATAATAATAATAATAATAATAATAACAATAACAATAATAATAACTTAATAATAATAACGATAATAATAATAATAATAATAATAATAACCTTTATTGTCATTGAATGAAAAACTTCACTATAGACATTCTCAAATGTTACAATCTTACTGCAATACATTCCATAGATATACAAAATAAAAATTTAATTATAAAAACAATGTAGATATTTACCAAATTACATAATATAAAGTTAAAAGTACTATATTTACTAAATAAAAGACAGTATCAAGTACTAATTGTCATATGTTTAATAACTAATTAAGAATACTACAAACAGAGGTTAATAATAAACTTTAAAAATGCAACATAAGGTAGTGCAATTTGCTCTGTTCATTACTACATTGAAATTTAAATGTAAATTGATTTACCACTAGGTTTCGTTTAAAATCACATTATTAAAAATAATTAAGAAACAACAACCATAACATTTAAAACTGCATTGTTTAAAAATGTATGTCAATTTCAAAGAACTCATTTATTGAGTAAAGTGGGTTTTTAATTAACCAACTGTACAATTTTGTTTTATAACTTTCAACAGGAAGAAGTTGAATGTTTATAGGGAGCTTATTAAATAATTTGATTCCAATCAGTTTATAGTATTTTTTGTCACACTAAGTCTACAAAGTGGATAATCTAATAATTCCCTATTCCTCGTTGTATGATTGTGTATCTCACTTCTCATATTAAAATCCTGCAAATGTTCTTTCATAAACACTAGAACATCATATATGTACAGATTTATGACGGTCTGAATACCTGTCTGTATGAACAGAGGTCTACAGTGTGTTCTACTTTTTGAAGCTGTCAGTATTGTAATAACTTTCTTTTGAATTAATAAAATGTCTGTAATATCACTAGAATTTCCCCACAAAATAAGTCCATCTCTGAATACATTTTGAAAAAAAAGGCAAAGTATGCATTTCGAACATATTCAAAACTAACAATGTTCATCAATTTTTTTAACAAATAGGTTACAGAAGATAACTTAATGCATACATAACTAATATGTGATTTCCTAATATGTGATAATTACAGCGACAGCAAAACGAAACTTCAACGTGCTCATAACTTGTTTGTACGTTTTGTAAGCAATGATCGCAAATACCATCATATTACCCCATCCCTGGAAGCAGTATGTTGGCTTAAACGAGATAAAATAAGAAATTGACATTCACTTCTTCTCTTCGAAATTTTGAACTTTTCTATTGCTTCGTAACAATCGTCTCGCTTCACTTATCTTTCTTCCCATCATAATCTGAACACACGTTTTTGCCATGAAACAATACTAACAGTACCATCCCATCGCACCACCTCATACTCATCCTCTTTCACAATAGCCCTGCCAAGATTCTGGAATTCGCTACCTGCTACAATCAAGAACTTTCAAAATAAAATTGTATTCAAATGCAAACTTACTAAACACCTACCTTAATCAGTAATTGAAATTCGTTCAGACATGGCTTTTTTTTGTAAATAGTTATCTTGTTCCAGCATAAAATATTTCAATTTTCGGTAATTTCGTCACTATATAATTATTCTAGGTTTAATGTGTACTTCATAAAAAATAAGATCTTTCTTTTTTCTTAACTTCTACAATAAGTTGTCTAGCTTGTATTAATCAGATAATCTTTTAGTAGGCCTATTTTCATTTTTATGTAATTGTAATTAATGTAAATTTAATATTAATTGTAATTTTATTCTTAATATTGTAATTGTAATCCCCTGGTACAAGGGAAGAGAAGGCTTGATAGCCTTATCTCTATTAGATTAAATAAATAATTAAATAAATAAATAATAAACAAATAAATAAATACTAAATAATTCTATTCTTTCTGATGTCGCGAACTACATTGTAATTTATTTTCCATTTTCTTTAAATTGGTATAATTGAATGAAGTAATTTAACATAGTTCTAAACAGAGAGATAGGCTTACATTTTCGTTTACTTTATTACTAGACCTCGGATTTTTAGGCTTGTTTAGCGTAGGCTGAAATATACATTCTTTGATGCATCTAGTTTTAGGCAATATCATCGCTCGAGAGTTTCCCGTGTTGCATACATTTAGGGATTTTTGTATAAAATTGTTGCAAGCTATCCTATTCGATCCTAAAAATCCGAGGCTTATTTATTACACAGAAAACGTATTCTGTCAAATTTCAAAATAAAGAAAAATTTATGGGGGAACCTCGGTTCCCAAGTTGCCGTTCAGTAACGTTATTGTATTTCCATACACTATGTTTATAAATAAATTATGATAACACACTCGCATAATTACGAAGTAAGTATTGATGACAAAATAACACGTAATTTGATAGCCAAACTCTTTAATTCCTAATTTTGGGAAATTGCACTCCATATTTTCATGGAAGACATTGTTTCAATTAAGGATGATAAAATAAAAGTGAATCATTTTAAAAGGTGCAATTATAGAAAGTACAATGCTGGAAAACAAAGGAACAAATAGATTAACACAATATAATATTTGTTACTCAGTCAAATGACAAATATTATATTGTGTTTATCTATATTAATTGACAATCTGAATATTTCCAACATGCTTTCTAAGTTAAAGGAACAAATGCTAGGGAGGTGATGAAAATAAACGTCCACACCTGTGGAGTAACGGTCAGCGCGTCTGGCCATGAAACCAGGTGGCCCGGGTTCGAATCCCGGTCGGGGCAAGTTACCTGGTTGAGGTTTTTTCCTGGGTTTTCCCTCAACCCAATATGAGCAAATGCTGGGTAACTTTCGGTGCTGGACCCCGGACTCATTTCACCGTCATTATCACCTTCATCTCATTCAGACGCTAAATAACCTGAGATGTTGATACAGCGTCGTAAAATAACCTAATAAAATAATAAAAAAATGAAAATAAACAAATGCTAGGGAGGTGATAAAAAATTTAGGATAAGCAGCTATGGTTGGTTGATACACGTCGTTCCGTACCGTTCAATTGGTCAAAAGTAGTATGACGTAGTAAGTGTAATAGTCATCCATAAAAGCTGTGTCCTTTAGCTGGGTGTGAACCCTCGATCTTCGGATGTAATGACAGTGACGGTAAATGAGATGTTCGGGTCTTGTTCTAGTGTCGAAGTTTAGAGTGCACGTGTGCATTTTATCTGAAATTTCCAATACCTAAGAGTAGCGCAGAAATTCTTAACGCCTACGTGCAAGTTTCTGCACAAATGCATTGGGCGTTTCTCTCCCTTCCCAAGCAGTGAGGCGCTTAATTTAGTATTTATGGAGCTGACTGTACCTCACAGAGGCTAGCTCCCTATCTTCGATCTTTCCTTCAGCATTTCCCTTTCGATTCGCCGCCTTCTCTTCTCCTGTTCCCCTCAAAATAACACACAACACAATGAACTTCCAAGAACTGTTTGTGCTCTCGGTACAAGCGTGAGTTCTGTGAGGTCGGGATCTCCAGAGTCTTGAAGAAGAAGAAGAAACGTGCAATACGATACAAATATGGACAGGGAATTCATCTTCAAGTGTTGAAGCTTCATAAAGGAGTAGTAATCTTCTTCATAATCTCTTCAAGATTTAGGCTGTTTATCCTCTACCAATGCTCATTTCTTCCTCGGTCTACTTAATTTTTAACTGATTATTTAAAGGCGATGTATCAACTACTACGTTAACGTCAATGAAATGATGATAGCGAGATGATATTCGGAGAGATTAAGGCGAAAATTCGCCAGAAATTACCTAACATTCGCCATACTATTGGAAAAAAAAATCTGCGAAAAAAACTCAGCACTACCATCTGCGCTAGGCCAATAGCTGATCTACCTAAAAAAAAAAAAATCCTTTTCCCTCCCGGGCGGATCTCATAACTGCTGCCAGTAGTCTATTGTTTTCCATCTTTTCTAAATGTTCACCTCAACCTCTGTCATTTTACTTTTATTTGTTCTCTAATAATTCTTTTCTCACTCCCATATTTATTTTTCTATCTAATATACGAATAGGATATATTCCAAAGTACTTCTTGAAAATTTCGTATCAGCCGCCTGAATTTTTGTTTTCTTTTTTTCTATTCTCACTATGGATTCCTTTATGTAACTTATAGGAGTATTAAAAATGGTATTGCATGGTATTGACACCCCTATATTATAATACTTAAATTTGAAAGAGTATTCAATTGTTCATATGACTTCATTCATTTGTTCTTATGTCTTTTGTTTTCTGTCGTTGCCTGGCTTTTTACTTATAATACTGGCTTTTCACTAATTCTCCATCTTGTCATCGTTCCTTCTTCTTAAATCCTTACTCCTCATTACTTCTCCATCTCGTCATCATTTCTTCTTATAGGCTAATCCTTCCTCCTCATTACTTCTCCATCTCGTCATCATTTCTTCTCCTTATAATCCTTCATCTTCATTTTTCTTCCATCTCGTCATCATTCATTTTTCGTACAATCCTTACTCCTCATTACTTTTCCATCTCGTCATCATTTCTTCTCCTTATAATCCTTCATCTTCATTTTTCTTCCATCTCATCATCATTCCCTTTTCTTACAATCCTTACTCCTCATTGCTTCTCCATCTCGTCATCATTTCTTCTCCTTATAATCCTTCATCTTCATTTTTCTTCCATCTCGTCATCATTCCTTTTTCTTACAATCCTTACTCCTCATTACTTCTCCATCTCGTCATCATTCCTTCTTATAGGCTAATCCTTCCTCCTCATTACTTCTCCATCTCGTCATCATTTCTTCTCCTTATAATCCTTCATCTTCATTTTTCTTCCATCTCATCATCATTACCTTTTCTTACAATCCTTCCTCCTCATTACTTCTCCATCTCGTCATCATTTCTTCTCCTTATAATCCTTCATCTTCATTTTTCTTCCATCTCGTCATCATTCCTTTTTCTTACAATCCTTACTCATTACTTCTCCATCTCGTCATCATTCCTTCTTATAGGCTAATCCTTCCTCCTCATTACTTCTCCATCTCGTCATCATTTCTTCTCCTTATAATCCCTCATCTTCATTTTTCTTCCATCTCATCATCATTCCCTTTTCTTACAATCCTTACTCCTCATTGCCTCTCCATCTCGTCATCATTCCTTCTCCTTACAATTCTTGCTCCTCATTACTTTTCCATCTCATCATCACTTCTTCTCCCTATAATCATTCCTCATTACTTTTCGATCTTGTCATCATTCTTTTTCCATATAATTATTTCTCCTCATTACTTTCCCATCTTGTCATCATTCCTTCTCCTTGTAATCATTACTCATTACTTTTTCATCTCAACATTATTTTTCCATATAATCCTTCCACCTCATTACTTTTCCATCTCGTCATCATTCCTTTTTCACTTAGGCCCTAATCCTTCCTCATCATTACTTTTCCATCTCGCCATCAATCCTTCTCTTATAATCTTTTCTCGTCATTAATTCTCCATCTGTCATCTTTCCTTTTATAATTATTTCCCATTATTTCTCATCATTCTTTGTTATCGCCATATCTCCTCATTACTTGTCCTTATCATCCTTCCTCTTAATTATTCCTTATAATCGTACTATCATTATTCCATTCCACCAACATTTCTTCTTCTCCGCCTCCTCATTATTTCTTTTTTTCTCTCCATCTCCTCATTCTTTCGTTATTCCACATCAGTAGCTTCTCTTCTTTTCCTCATTTTCATTATTCCTTGATATCATCTTCTTTCCTCCTCCTACTCTTCATCATTAGAAAAAGAAAAACTCTATGGTTGACTTCATAACTGCATACATGATATGGGAATATGAGAATACTCATTCATTCGTTCGTTCGTTCGTTCGTTCATAGTTTTCTGTCCAAGGGTAGATCTTTCACTGTAGATCTAGCACTCCACAATCTTCCATATTTTCCGCTCTGCTCTTATGCCGAGGCCACACAGCGCGATGTTCGATACGTTCAGAAAATATAGCTCTCTTTATTCACAGTTTTACTGGACATACAGAGCTGCGATGTTCGCTATCTTCGCAGCGTCGCGGAGTGTTTGATTCTCGGCTATGTTTTCAAAATGTCTCTATGTATAGGAATGCGCAGTAGACCACTGGACAGGTTTCTTTCACGCCACCACTTTAATATCTGCGGAATTATTGCTTTTTATAGAGAAATATAAATATACTTTGGTTAAATTTATTTTAGTGTTAAATATGTCCGAAAATGATTAAAAAAAATCTAAGGTAGTGTCAAATCTTGATCTTCTGAAGTGGAATGCTAAAAACAAGAAAATTTAACAACACACCTGCCTTCCATAAAATAATAATAACAATAAATAATAATAATAATAATAATAATAGCAGTAATAATGAATTTAAACATCGCTATGATATTCTTTTCATTCTTTTCAATTTCAGAGTAAGTGATAGTAGTGTTCAATCTCAATGAGCTTGGATGTTATTTATGTAATATAAATATTTTAATCAACTAAGTTTCTAAACTCACGATTACTCAAAAACCTTACGCGATGGATATATTTTGTAAACAGATTTTAAATTAGCTCGAAGATTTCACATGAAAATTCGCCGTTAACAGACGAAAATTTGTCGTTCTGCATGCAGAATATTGTCCTCAAATCAAAAACACTCGTTTGTTTAACTCGCTGTAAAACGGAAACCCGTGAAGATTTTTAGTTGTGACACCTTTTAAATATCTCCGCTCATTCTCAACATTTCCCTCGCTTTGAACCTGCGTCTAAAGTGAAAAATAAAAAAAGTTAGCCGCTGACCAACTTTTGAAGGTGTAAATGTCTATTTTGAACAGCTCACTTCGAAGTTAGCATTTTTTTCCTGACTTTCTAAAGCAAGATTTTGATTTTGAATTCTATTATCTGCTTTCCTTAGATCTAACCTATCAATCATAAAAATTGCAGCGCGATTGAGTGATCATCATAGGAGTTACGACATTAATTGTTTTAATGGAGCGGAAAATACTGTTTCTTGTCTCTTAGCTGTAGACAGAAGAGTTTCGTAAAAACATAGGCCTAGCTTTCAGTGTGGTCACCGGATGTAGCGAACATAGCGAACATCGCGTACATAGCGTACGCTTTGTGTGGCCTTAGCATTTGTCTCCACATTCGATTTCTCTCATTATTTCTGATTATTCAACATCAAAGTCTTTACATGCCTGTAGGCCTTCTACGCTAGGCAGACATGTTTGAGTCCATTATTATATCCTTGTGATAGTATCTATCCAACATGTAGCCTAATAAGCTTCCCTTTGTGTTATGGAACTCCTCTCGAAGTGCTTACAATGCTTTTATTTTTCATTTACGTCTGTGGTTAGTCTTATAGGTGATGTATTGAACATATAATTCCCACTCGTTGACCTGCAGACCATCTCCATAACAACGGAGAGTACCTAATATAGAACACCTCAACCGCAATTAAACACTAATGACCTGTTCCAGGATATACTTAATTAACCTGTAATTTCTACCGATAACAGGTTAACATGTAGGGATAGAAAATGGTATACACGTTTCTTATTACACTTTAATTAAAAACAAAAGAAAGTAACTCATGTTCAGTTAATCTTCTGTTCATTGATTTCAATATGGAAAAACCTAAGATATAAAGAAGAAGAATTCGCAAAGGCCGAGAAGATGTAGTTTTGGTATTATCATGTGCAGTTTTTAAAATATATATAATATGGTGTCCGACATTCCAGTAATTCTTCCGAAGTTATTAATATACTCAACACAAGCACAAAATCAGCAGAAAGGTGATGCACCATGTAATATATTCAGGAGATTAAAGTTTAAACTACATGGGCACATGGCGTGTGGTTTTGATGTCGAATTATGTCTTTCTCCGCTCTAGGTGTAGGAGAGGGGAACTTTGGAATTGCTAGTCACATACAAACAAAATTCCCTCTCATGGCTATAAAGAGAAAAATACAAAGAAATAGGGGATTACAAACACAAGGGGAGAACAAGGAGAATTCAAGGAAAACGAGGGTACTATAAGCACAAGGGGAGAACAAGGACAATACAAATACAATATGGGAAAAACAAGGAGAATACAATGATTAGAAGGGGAATATGAGGATAATGAAGGGAACAAAAGATATCAAGGGGAATCTAAGGAAAACAAGGAGAGTACAAGTAAAACAAGGGGAGTACAAGGAAAACAAAGGGAGTAAAAGGAAAAAAAGATAAATACGAAGAGAACAAGAGAAATGCAAGGAGAACAAGGGGAATGTAAGAAGAACAAGAAGACTAGAAGTAGAAAGGACAGGACAAGGGGAATGCAAGAAGAATAAAGACGAATACAGGATTCCTTTGTTCTCTTTTAATTCCCTTTGTTCCCCTGGGATTCCTCTTGTTCTCCTTGGAGTCGCCTTGTTCTCCTTGAATTCCCATTGTTTTCCTTGGATTCCCCTTATTCTTCTTGTATTCCCCTTATTCTCCTTGTAGTCTTTATTCTTCTTTTCTTCCCCTTATTCTGTCCTTTCTGCTTCTAATCCCCTTGTTCGCCTTTCATTTCCATTTTTCCCCTTGCATTTCTCTTGTTCTCCTTACATTTCTCTTGTTCTCCTTCTATTTCTCTTGTTTTCCTTGTACTCCCCTTGTTTTCCTTGTATTCCCCTTATTTTCCTTGTACTCCCCTTGTTTTCCTTGTACTCCCCTTGTTTTCCTTATATTCCCTTTGTTTTCCTTGTACTTCCCTTGTTTTTCTTGTATTCCCCTTGTTTTCCTTGTATTCCCCTTGTTTTCCTTGTACTCCCCTTGTTTTCCTTGTACTCCCCTTGTTTTCCTTGTACTTCCCTTGTTTTTCTTGTATTCCCTTTGTTTTCCTTGTATTCCCCTTGTTTTCCTTGTACTCCCCTTGTTTTCCTTGTACTCCCCTTGTTTCCTTGTAGTCCCCTTGTTTTCCTTGTACTCCCCTTGTTTTCCTTGTATTCCCCTTGTTTTCCTTGTATTCCCCTTGCTTTCCTCCTATTCCCCTTGTTTTCCTTGTATTCCCCTTGTTTTCCTTGTACTCCCCTTGTTTTCCTTGTACTCCCCTTGTTTTCCTTGTACTCCCCTTGTTTTCCTTGTACTCCCCTTATTTTTCTTGTACTCCCCTTGTTTTCCTTGTACCCCCCCTGTTTTCCTTGTACTCCCCTTTATTTTCCTTGTACTCCCCTTGTTTTCCTTGTACTCCCCTTGTTTTCCTTGTACTCCCCTTATTTTTCTTGTACTCCCCTTGTTTTCCTTGTACCCCCCCTGTTTTCCTTGTACTACCCTTGTTTGCCTTATACTCCCTTGTTTTCCTTGTACTCCCCTTCTTTTCCTTGTATTCCCCTTGTTTTCCTTGTATTCTCCTTGTTTTCCTTGTACTCCCCTTGTTTTCCTTGTATTCCCCTTGTTTTCTTTGTACTCTCCTTTTTTTTCTTAGATTCCCCTTGATATCTTTTATTCCTGTTGTTATCCTTGTATTCCCCTTCTACTCATTGTATTCTCCTTGTTTTTCCCATGTTGTACTTGTATTGTCCTTGTTTTCCCCTTCTATTCGTTTTCCTTGTATTCTCCTTGTTCTCCCCATCTGCTTGTAATACCCTATTTCCTTTGTATTTTTCTCTTTATAGCCATGAGAGGGAATTTTGTTTGTATGTGACTAGCAATTCCCAAGTTCCCCTCCCCTGTACCTAGAGTGGAGAAAGACACAATTCGACATCAAAACCACACACCATGTGCCCATGTAGTTTAAACTTTATTCTCATGAAAATATGACATTTTACTAAGCTTTAAATCCTGATATACTATATTCGGGGATATGAAAATTTGCGGTGTAGTTTATTTATATATTTGGCAACACGTACGTATGTCAGCAATTTTTATCACTTGTAAACCTAAAAAACCAAGACTAAGATCAGGATTATCAGATGATAATATACGCCCGACCTAAGAAGGCTGGTGTCGGTAAAAAGCAAAAAATAACACTTCTGAATTAGGCGACAATTCAGAAGTTTAAATTTGTTTCTGGAAGTGTAATTTTCATATAATAAGTTGTAATAGCCACATAGCAATTAATTAGATAGATCTCATTATCTAAAACTGCTTAAGTTAAAGAGAATATATGTATGTTTATTATTTGTTGTAGGCCTATTATTTCATTTTACCATATCCAGAATGTCCTGTGATTTCTTTTCCTTTTTTATTAGTTTAAAACACAAATGCAGCGTTTATGTGCTAATTACATTATTCGATAACTATATAACAATTAATTATATCGTAGTTATTATCTGAAACTGTATAAGTTAACAATAGTTTATGTTTATTATTAAATTCTACTATTTGACAATTAATGGCATTTATTAGAGAGGTACATGCTGCAGAACACGCTTTGATTTCTTGTTGTCTTGTATGAATGTAACACAATATCTGTCGCTTAAAAGCAGTTCAATTCATCACGCAGTGGTATGCCAATAGAGTTCATTTTGCTCACTCCTTCTTGATCACCGCTATTGCCTGCAGAATAGATTCATTCCAATCACTCAGTGATTTATAACTAGGCTTCGAGACTTGGGACCCGATACAATACGTTTACTGTGAATGTAATATAAGTTGTTGACTCGCTGCAGGTAGCGAAAGGTAGAGATGTGTTGAGGTAACAATGTTGCTATTTAGAATAGAGTACGGTAGTGTGGGGAAACACACACATATGTATATTCTGAAAGTAAATACACATTACGCAATGACAGTGTCAAAATAATGAGAAAATCAATTATTCTCCTCTGTTTTATAAGCATTTGTGTTTAATTATACACAGTGTTAATGGTGGAAATAAATATGCAGCAATTTTAATTTCTTCATTTACCCTATTGGTGTCTTTAGGAAGTACAGTTACAGTACCGAATTGCTATGTACTACAAGATACATTTTCAGTGTCTCAAACGTAAATCTTTTTCCGTTATCTGTCAAACACAGTTTGTACGTCGCATGACGTGATAGGATCAAAACGAAAAAATCTAACATCATTGCAGTCTCTAAGAGACAGTCCTTTATTCTCGGGTGACTATGTCCATCAATTTGCTGTTAGGTCTATATTACACAAAGTTCCATATCCGTTATTTTTACATAAAATGTATTTCCACTTCTGTTTTACACGTTCAGTAACCGGTGTACTTGCTGTCTCATTAATTCTCTGTCATTTCCTCAATTAATTTGAGGGCTTCCGGCATCTCTTGCTCTGAAATTTCTAACCGTGTAATAGTTTGACACAGTTTGAAAATAGGGTTGTATGAAAACCAAATTATTCGTCAGAACCTTCAAATCCAGAGCGTTTTCCTTTGCGTATTTGTTGGCATTCATTCTACAGTACCTCCACCCACTGTACGATTTACCACTATACTCAGTACGCCGTTATGCGGATTTCCCACTGAACTGCTCTATTGGGTCCGATTTTTTCGATTCAAAAGTTTTATTAATCCGGTAAAATATACAAAGAGTATACATTGCCGGCGGCTTTCAGGGACTTATTGGTGTGCCGTCTTCAGCCGTCGTGATCAGTACACATGGAATACATGATAACATAATAACAAAGTGTACATGTTTACATAACAGCAAGGTGGAACAACAGATGATTAAAATTTGAAAGGATAAATAATAATGTTTTTTTTTTGGTGCCAGTGTTTAATTTTTTTTTTTTTTTTTTTTTTGGAACAAGATATCCCGATGCGTTTCATTATATCATTTGGCTATTGTAGTTTTCTATTTTTCTATTATGGTTGTCCGCTGGTGCATGTTTTTAGTGCTTAAGGATGTTGGTCACCATCGTCTCTCTCTCTCTTTTTTATTGGTTGGCGGCGATACACAGATGAATCAACATGTAGTTCTTTTATGTTTATGTAGGTGTTAGTGTGGATATTGTGGGTCGTGGTAGTGTGTGTGAGTAGTTTTTCTATTGTTGTTCTGTTATTTGTGTCGGGTGGTTGTGTGAAGAGTGTGTGTGTATTGCCTGTTGAGTGCGGAGAATTTGTATTTGTCGTTGATGTGTTGTAGGTGTGTGAAGAGTGGTGTTGTGTTTGTTGTTTGATATACGGTGTGATTGGTGCTTCGTCTTGGGAGTCCGGAAATTGATCTTAGAATGCGCCTTTCTCTTGCCTCAAATTTTAGTCTGTTGGAGTTGGATGTTTGTACTAGGAATATGGAGGGGTGCATGCAAAGGGATCGAACCAATGCTTTGTAAAGATGGAGGAGTGTTGGAGTTGAGCAGCCTGGGCGTCTGATGCCACTAAGGTAGCTGATTGCTTTCGTGGCCGCATTAACCGAAGTCTCGAAGCCTGTTTATAACACAGAGAATCGAGTACGTGCATCTGACCTTGACATTCCTGTAATAGGAAATATGAGACTGTCTTGGAAGTTTCGCACTAATTTATTGACAGATGTTTTCACTTGTGCTTTCCGAGATTTATACTTCGGTCCTCATTGCAAGAAGCACAGCATGTTTAAACTATGTTCATAGCTTCATAATCATAACGTTATTTGCTATCATAATCTTGATCTGATTTCGGAGACCGCATGATACTAACTTGTGCGCTGCATGAAGCTTACGGCCCACGTATTGATTATCTTGCGTTCGAGTACAATGAATGTTCTTCGTTTGTCTCAATATTCGTGTCTTGTACTGAGAAGACCGTTTAATCGTTTAGCATACCCCTTATCCATTAAGAGCTAAATGAAAACGTGAACGAGGATGGAGATGTCACCAATTAATCCCTAAGAGACTTTTAATATCGTGCTAACTGTACTTGTTCATGAACATGTTCTGACCTACTAAATATTTCGACACCAAAAACCGCTCATATAGTAAAGAGAGTAAGAGAGAGAGAGAGAAAGAGAGGGGCAAATAATTACTTCACAATATTGCCACCTCGACATGTATGGATGTTGGCAGCACATTACATTTCTGCGCATGCTCTTCTCTACTTTTCTAAGCTTTGTATCGATTTTGCAGGGGAGCTGTCCGGTAGCCATCTTGTGACGAGTGGGTTGCAGCTTAGTCAAGTTGCAGGGGAATCTGGAGAAGAAAACAGTTCTTCGACGTAAAAGCAAGAATAGGGGTAAATCTAAACTTCGATGGAAGTCTGAAATTATGGATTTCGTCGTAAACAGAGAGTGATTACATCACCATCCCTTTAGGAAACTACAAGGAGTTTTTGAGCGCCTGAACCTGTAAAACCCAACAACACAGGTAGGCCTAAGTTCATAGTTTCTTCTAAAAATGTATTATCAATCTTAGGTGAATTTATTTAGTCGTATCTTGGTTTATATTCATTAGGTGTATAGAGATGATTGACTGTTATCTTAATGAAACGCTTGATTACTTTAACATATTTGTGGCTAAATAACAGGTTTAATGCCGGGTATTTTTTTTTTCTTGTTATTAAAATTCATTTAAAAAGTAACATAAATTTTATTGTGACGCTGATTCGAAATAACATTTTTTAATGTGTAATTATTTTCTTTACTGCAGTTTTTATTGAATAGGTTACAATTTCTTTCAGTTCTATTGACCAGTTTTCCATCATATGCCTACTTAGGATTAAAATATACAGAAACGGTAACACTTAGAAGCTTAAAAGTATGCATTTCGCATGTTTGTTGCTGTAATTACTGCAGAAATTCTACTTTACGTAAAAGGTCATTTCATTAATTAATTTTGTAAAATCGTTAGTCTTCTTGGAAACAAGAATTTGAGTGTTGCAATCAAGTTCTTGGGACTGAATTTTTCGCAAATTTTAGAACTATTTACACATTTCGAGACTTTAGTGAAGTTGAATTTCAACACGACTGAAAATCCGAAAATCGTCATTATAATCCAGTTACGGAAGAAGTTTGAATTTTTTTAGATGTTATAAGTAATATTTTATTAGCTTAACATATTTAATATTATGAAGCCATTAATTTGTAACTGTTTGAGGATATTTTGACATTCATAATCCATCAATACAGGGTGTATTGTAGTCAATATATTTCAATTCAAATAACATAATTTCAAATACAAAATAATCAGTGACCTTGAATTTCGTTCACTATGCATTAAAATGCTTTTTACTTGTTTCAGTAGATTAAAATGTAATAGCAACAGATGCGAAACATAACTACCTAAGAATTTTTGTTTAGAAACGTGACAGCTTTTATAAGATTTGAAATATACGTTCCGTTAGCGCCAGATCCGGAAATTTACATTTAAATTAATAATCGTGCTGCCATATTGAAACATAAATTAGTCCGCATATTAATTATTATACCAACAAAATTCAAAATGGCCGCTATATTATGACATAAGTTTTTAGCCCGCAGTAGTGAAAGAAAAGAATTTTAGTTGATTTATTGATTACCTTACAACTGTTACATATCTATACTACTACTACGTACAGATATAGTGTCTTGTCATTAAAATGTGGCTCTAGTGGGGAGGGGCAGCGGCTATATATATACTCGGACGTCATTATGAAGGTATAATGAGCTTTATTCATGAAACTCATTGGCTGTGTTATATTTAGAAGAAGAAACGACTTAGAGTGATTATTTTGTGAAACATTACTTTAAATTGTACCTTCTACTTAAGATTTCGAATTTATTCAGTCATACTTCAGGTTTAAGGGGCCATATACAACTTCGTAGATCGAAAAAAATCATTCTTTTTTCCTTTATTGAATTGATTTTTCTCAATAGTATGATGGAAAAGAAAATTAAATATCTCTAATAGCTTAAATTTCGAGTTATGATCTAAAACGTGAGACTGTGTCAACTGACTTTGGCATTTAAATATGGACAGAACTTCTCTTTGTTTTAAGTTTGTCACTCATTTCCATTAACTTAAATTTTCAAAATTCATTGTCCTCAAAACTTACACTTTTTTGTAGATAATTTTATGAAATTACTGTATGCATGCACGTGTATTTCATACTTGGCAACAAACTCTGCCTTTAGCACTGTTTTATAATCACAAGTTATTTTTTCATTAATAATTTTCTGTATAAAAAGATTACATTTGACAATTCATGGCAAAAAATCACAAAAATTATTTATTTTTCATGTTTATATATTTACCAGAGATTCCTCAAATTAGAGGCTGCCATTAGACAAAGCATACAAAACAAACACAAAAACAAATAGATGATGAAAGACAACAGAGTAAGAAAAATGACAAACAAATAAAACAAATAAACAATGGCAGTTAACAGAATAAGAAAAGTTACAAACAAGTAAAGAAGCAATGAAAGCTATATAGGTGGTTCCGTAAGAGTTTGACTGAATCTCTAATTATGAGGAGGGCCAGTTCATTCAGAAAAAAATTTGTGCAGCCCTAGGGTCTTACAGAATTGAAAGAGAAGTTTGGTATCGTTCCTTTTGCTCCAAACATCAATCCCGTGACACTGATATCCTGAAGTTGGTATTTACCTTTATAATACAGGATAGTTGGAACGTAGATTGCTCGTTTCTCCTCGTGTACGTCTTCAGGCTGTCCCTTATATGTTTCGATGATCATACCCTGAGTCAGGGATTCGCTAATGGTGATTATGTCAATGCGTCCGTTACTGCCATTGTCGGCAGTTCCCTGGACTTCTTCATAGACGGTGTATTTCAGTTTTCTAAGGGCATCGGCCAATTTAGTTCTAATTGCATGGTGCCTATATATACCCAATGTTTCACCATAAGGGCAGACTCCCAGGACATGTCCAAGGGTTTCTATCTCACTGAGGCATCGCCTGATAAGAACAGGATTTCTTAACGCACTCGTGCATGAAATAGAGTAAAGAGCATTAAAACATATTTAAAATTGTAATGGATATCAGAGAAATCATTTATGCATATATTGCACCCCCAATCTAAAAATATATTTACCCTTAACGTCAATTATTTTTATTCTTAAAATTATTTTTTAATTTAGAAGTGTTATCTAATTGTATACCAAATTCGAACATAAAATTAAATCAGGATATGTAGACACTAAGTTTTGAATTTTATTCAATTTATACTAGCGAAACGTGTAGGCCTACATACCTTCTTAGCTAATGATCAGCACAGATATGAAGCTTCTTTAGAGATACTAGAATAGTGTTTGTGTAGGAGCTGTTATCCTCGGCCTTAATTGTTACATGTTATTACCGGGGACTTAAATTCTTGAAAGGTAAACCCATAGTCAGCTTAGATAAGGAATTCTTGCCAAATATTCGTATTGATTTCTCTGTACATTCTGTTAAAATTGTGGGCCACACAGAAAAGCATAATCAGAATTTTTTTCTTTCTTGTTTCTCTATTCTTACATTCTTCTTATTGCTACTCCTATGCAATATATGGACCTTGTGTTAGGAAGAGAAAGTTTGAGCCGGGAATTCGTTCTTCTAACCAGACTTTGCCATCTGGATAACATCTATATATGTTGAGCCTTACAGAGGATCCAACCTGTAGTAAATGTGGGATGGGTGTTGCCATCACGTCACTGTCCAGGTATACCTTATATTATTTCAAGGAGTGCAGTTCGGTGGCTCCTTTGAACACCCACTTACAGATTTATGACTTCCTACGCAAACAACTCTGACAATTCCATCCTTTCCCCTCGTCCCAGGATTGCACAGTTGCCACAATCCTGGTGACCATCGAAGTCAGACTGACGGGATTCTTGGAATTCGGAAAGGATGCGACAACTCTGCCTCCACGTGGATTTGAGAGGAGCCTGTCAGTTCTTCTGAACGAAGGTTGTGATTGGTTAATAAGAAGAGAAGACGTGATTTCCGTCACAGTAAGGAAGACATTTATTTATGACAACCAATTAGTAGGGGGCAGTAGAAGGTCTGTCGGCAAAGTCCTTTCTATGAAACTGCACTCCATGAAATAAAATGAGGTATATAAGCCATGTCGTGCATCCATAGACTACCTCGGGAAACACATGTTGTTTCCCGAGAAGTTTCATGACGTCAAACTCAGCAGCATTGTCACGCTGGACTCGTGGGATTATTTCTAGGTTATTGGCCGCAAAAGGGTCATTTGTAGCTTTCTGAGCCCTCAAGAAGAAGAAGAAGAAGAAGCAGAAGAAAAAGCAGAAGAAGAGGAGGAGGAAGAAGAAGGGGAGGAAGAAGAAGAAGATGATGAAGATGATGAAGATGATGATGATGATGATGATTATGATGATGATGATGATGATGGACCGTATGACACATTCCGTGATATCAATACTTACTTTGTGAATCTGTAACGTGGCATTCCTAACATAATATCCTTTCTACTTTTTTGAAAGGTTAGTATTTCTTTCAATATATTTATACTTCGTCCGCGCCGTGGCGTCGTAGTCTAAGGCATTCTGCCCTCTGCCTCGTGTTACGGAATGCGCGCTGGTTTGAGTCCTCATGGGAGAAGAACTTTTCTCATGAAATTTAGGCCAGTGTATGGGACCGGTGCTCACCCAGCATCGTGATGCAATTGGGGAGCTACGATACGTAACGAAATCCGGTTACGCACACCAGCTATAATGGCTAGGGGGTTCATCGTGCTAACCACACGATATCTCCATTCTGGTTGGATGATCGTCTACCTCTGCTTCGACATCTGGCTGTGAGGCCAGCAGCCAGCTGGCCCTTCGTGAGCTGTAGCGTCACGGATTATTTATTTATATTTATACTTCGACATTACAGAGAAGGGAAGAGAATCGACTAGAAGCGTTTGAAATGTGAATATGGGGAAGGATGGAGCGTGTGAAATGGACAGACAGAATAAGAATAAGAAATGAAGCTGTGTTTGAAAGAGTGGGTGAAGAAAGAATGATGCTGAAACTGATCAGGAAGAGAAAAAGGCATTGGTAGGGTCACTGGCTGAGAAGAAACTGCCTACTGAAGGATGCACTGGAAGGAATGGTGAACGGAGAAGAGTTCGGGACAGAAAAAGATATCATATGACAGACAACATTAAGATATAGCCTATGGATCATATGCGGAGACTAAGACGGATGCAGTAAATAGGAAAGATTGGAGATGTTGGGTTTGCAGTGAATGACCTGCCATTTGGCAGAACAGTATGTATGTATGTAATGTATGTATGTATGTATGTATGTATGTATGTATGTATGTATTCACACTGCAAGTGGGTAAATACCCGGCGACAGTACTAATTACACTCAATAATGACAATTATTAATAATATACATTATTATTAATAAATACAATTAATAATAATACTTACTTAATTATTTACTGGCTTTTAAGGAACCCGGAGATTCATTGCCGCCCTCACATAAGCCCGCCATTGGTCCCTATCCTGAGCAAAATTAATCCATTCTCTATCATCATATCCCACCTCCCTCAATTAATAATAATACCAATAATAATTAATACTAATAATAATAATAATATAATAATAATATAATAATATTAACAAGGAGCATCCTAAATTAAATGAAGCACGATCACATAAAATAACATTTAAGGTAAATCTAATTTATATCTTAACCCTAAGTTTGAATTAAAACTCAAGAATATATTATATATGTTCATACATGCTCAAGTATCTTTCAGCATTACACTCAATTCGCAGTCAACCCACTCACTGTACTGGAACTACGACACATTTCCCATAGGTATTTTTGTGCCTTTATAAGCAGCATGTTCCAAAACATGAAACAGGGCATATGTACGTATGTATGTATGTCTAAATTTCCAGTTGAGCCATGTTCAACTCTGTCACTTTTTTTTCCTTCGCGATGGGAACACGTATTTTCTTCAAACATCTAATCCTTCCGACCGCATTATGGTCCTGGGCTTTACTCAGCCTCTATAAGAAAAGAGTCCTGGTTGGGACAAGTTAAGACTGGTTCACAATAAACCAGGAACGGAAACGAGAACGGAACGGGAATATTGTTAAATGTATTTAAAATTACTTCCGTTCTCGTTGTCGTTTCCGATCTCGGTTTATTGTGAACCAGCCTTTACCTGGGGAAGATTTTTTTCCGGGGGTTTTTCGTCAATCAATTAAGAGCAAATACTGGGTAGCTTTCGGCGTTGGACTCGCACTTAACTCGCTGTCATTATCACCATCTCTTTCAGACGCTATATAACCATAGGAGTTGATAAAGCATCGTAAAATAACGAATTAAAAAGAACTGAGTACCAGGAACATATCCTTGGGGGTAAAGTCGGCAGGCATATAGGACTGGTATTTCTACTGTCATTAATGTCGATTGTTGGTAAAGGTGAGAGGTTTAACTCCCCACTCTCTGGAATGATTTGGCCTGTAATGGGTTGATTTTAGCTTTGTCATAAAACAGAAAGTATAGATTTCCCAGTAATGTTTGCGTATGAAAAGTAGGTCATGTCTTAATTCCGTCAAATAAAGTTATTTTATCGCAAACGTCATGGTTTGCTCTATTATATCACTTGTCAACATATAAACAGAACTGTTGTAAGTAATTCTTTTTGGATATCAGGATATAAATAAATTCTTAAAGAAAATGATATGTCATTTTATGGAAATATTAGTTATTTATGGTACAGTACAAGAGAGTTAAGTGGTATTTTATTCGTGAGTGGGAAGTTCAGCACCCAAGGTGTAGGCGAGAGTGACAATATTTACTAGAGAATAAAATCGATTTAGTCTCTCGTTGCATACAATATTTTACATTACTAGTATTTAAATCATAGCATACAACAAAATTTTAATACAGTTTAATTTTAATTCTAAATTGGAGACCCATTTTTTGTGAATTGTTGGTTGTGAAGAAGTAATAAATGAATGAATGTGTGGATTTTAATAGTGAATTTGAAACTTTCAATTCATTATAAGGGCATAGTCATTAAGTTGCGAAAGATTACAAAATAGAAAGCACTTCAGTTGTCAGTAATGTATAAATAATTGTACTGCGGGGAGCTCACGAGATCAGCCCTTGTGGGAACATGGAGTAATGCCAATCCTACATCCAGCATAAAACGCCACTCTTGCTCGTAGAAAGCGACATAATGATACATTACAGTAACTAACCTAAGTAAAAACATTCGATGAACTTTTAAAATATAAACTAACAGTTTCAACTTACACAACACACCGACACACAGCTAGTCTCAAACTAGTTGATATTTTCAGCCACAGTATAATTAAACACCATGTGGCGACAGTGATGTCATCAGTTTAATATCATAAGGGTCAAACTCATAACAACTTATCTTATCTCTGGTCAGTTCTAGGAAGAGCGGTGCTCCATTCGGGCTATTCCATATGAAATCGATCAGTAAAAAACCTCGCATTTTTTATACTCTAATTTTTTCCCTACTTATACAATGTGCTGAGGGGAGTGCATTTTCAAAAATATACTATCGAAAGTCAAACGGTTTTGGTATTATTGAGCGACAAATTTAGCGTATTTTATAAAAACAAGCCTCTTTCAGCGCTCAGAACTCTGGAACCATTTAATGCAGAACATTGAACGAGAGCTTATTTTGAAGCTGGCATTTGGTAGGTTATGTTAAGAAGTAATCTTTATTTTTTATTGTACACAGAGAGACAGATAATCTGGTTTTACTTGCTTTCAGGCTTTTTGGCCATTTGTAAAAATGTAAAAAATATTGAGAAAAAACCTTGCATTATTAAGAGGGATTCGGCATTGTTTGCTTAGTAGCTCGGCAATAAGTTTCGAGGGTATTAAATAAATTATTTTCACACGCCAGGACTTGAGTCCACACCTGTGGAGTAACGGTTAGTACGTCTAGCCGCGAAACCAGATGGCCCGGGTTCGATTCCCGGTCGGGGCAAGTTACCTGGTTGAGGTTTTTTCCGGGGTTTTCCCTCAACCCGATGTGAGCAAATGCTGGGTAACTTTCGGTGCTGGACCCCGGACTCATTTCACCGGCATTATCACCTTCATCTCATTCAGACGCTAAATAACCTGAGATGTTGATAAAGCGTCGTAAAAATAGCCTGGACTTGAACGGCGCAGTACCGCACCAAGACCGCACGAACTGGCAGAGAGCTGAAGATAAGCGAGCATTGGGCGTCATTTTACTCCTGTGTTTATGAAAACTTGTGATAAAGCTAGCCCAGCCATGACTGCTAGACGACACATCACGTGTTTGTCTCCTGGCCTTGCTTGTCTCGACTATCTCCCGTCTCACAGTCAGCTGGTTAGTTCACGCGCTTACTATTTATTTTCTTTATTTGATATTTTCAATACTTTCTTATCAACATACCACCAGTAAAAATTATGTGTTTATTTGTACTTTCAATGCGGAATCTAACCATATATTTTAAAAATGTTTTTTCGTGGCCAAAGGCTTCTTAATGAAGAAAAATCTAAATTTCTCCATTTCCATAAAATGTAATAAAAACTGTTTACATGTCAATATAAACTTTAACTTCTCAGCATCAAAATAAACCTTGATTTTGATCATTGGGTAAAAGGATTTCGGAGCCACAACAGTTTAAAGTTGCTAATTTTATGAAAATACGATAAATTTAAATATTATTAATTTCAACACTACTAAGTTCTGATGCCTCAAACTTTGCACAAAGCATTATATCACAGTTTTCTACGGACAGAAAAAGTTTCATTGTATTTAAAAATTGCAAAGTCAATTTTCTCTATATTTCGGTCGATTTGAGATGGAATAGCCCATTCATCAATACTTTCCCGCACCGCACCTAATAAAAAAACACCTCGCAGAGATTTTCTGTCAGTTCCCTACAGTACTTTGTGTGTGGTTTTCGTGTAATTGCAGCACTCGCTTATGGCACTCGTGAAAAAAATAATCCACGTTGTCTGGCTTTTTCTAAACCGACGCATGCTATGTGCGAGACGGGCCTCTTACCTCGCAATTCGCAAGCATCGGTTCAGAAAAACCAAAGCTTTACATATGTGTTACATAAGTAACTATTGTGCTGTATTTAATGATTTTTATATCAGATTCTTATTCCTTTTTCGGTCTTATCTTGAACGCAGGCTTTAATATAATAAGTTGTCTCTGCTTTACCTTAATCCCTTTTTTTAAATATATCATAATACAGCCGTTTAGAGTATTGTCATATTATTTTCTTATCGTCTCAGAAAAACATTATTATTAATATACTAAAAAGTAATAATTTAAAAGAAATTTTGTGCTGTCTTTCCTTACATTTACCTCGGCAAAGAACTGTTTAAAGTATGTCGTCATTATGCACTGAGTGGCTGAGAAGTGGGCGTGGTCCCCTTCATTTTCAACACTATGATACTCACGATTTAATGCTTGATGTGAACACTTACCTGATGGTTTAATTAATGATCCAGAACATTGGTATGAAAATCTTCATTGTCGTAATACAGCTGGATTCTGCGTCATGTTCTGGCAGATGTTTTGTGAGGATAATCCAGGCTCAAGTACGCGCACAAATCTCCGCGTTATAAAGGGGGTATAGGTCATTTGCTATATCGTGAAATCAAATGATTGCGTGCGCTGTAACATAGTAAGAACCGTATGGTGGAAGTAAGTGAGCTCGCTAGCTACGAGTAGAAGCGTAGCGAGGGAGGGAAGCCTCTAAGCCCCTCTGGCGCGCAGGTAGGTTTCACTACTCGCTACATTGTACGTGTACTTGGTTACATGTGACGCACTAATATAACTATATTAAAAACTACTGTAGATTACTTGATACACTACATTTAATTTTTCAAACTGCAGTAGAGACGAGGCAGATATTAATGTAAAATTATAATTCGAGCTGCAGTGGTGCGGTTTTTTAGTCATGAAGGCAGTTGCTACGTTGACAAAATGAGGAATCAAACAACAGAGCATTAAATAAATATCTGGAGTTTAGTAGAATGTCTGCAAAAAAAAATTAAGTAAGCATATAAAACGATAGATTCTATAGGGCCCGGATTCAAATCCCGCTGGAACCTGAATTTATCACTTTTTTTTTGGGGGGGGGGGAGTCCACAGTTCAGGCCAATGATTCTCAACCGGGGATCCGCGAAATTCTGGGACCCGAAAAAAAGTTGATGGGAACCGCGAGAAGATAACAACGGTAATAATAATAATAATAATAATAATAATAATAATAATAATAAAATGAATGAACTTGCGGGTTCCTTAAAAGCTATTTGTAAGTAATATAATAATAATAATAATAATAATAATAATAATAATAAACTACCAACATGAGAAAGCGAGAGTAATCCCTACAATTACTGCATGTAGGGGGAAGTACTCGCATCCCAATATCTGAAAATGAAATGCAGAAAATGATCTCACAGAGAAAAAGCGGGTCAGGTACTGTCCCCTGAGGGACGCTTTGAAATACAATGGACTCCCCTAATTTCGACTGAACAGAATTGAAATTTCAGTCCAATAAGGGTAGTGGGTGTGGCAGGTAAAATGAGTACAATTTCTTATTGGTTATCCATCAACGAATACAGTACTGTACTTGCATTTCCTGCCCGCCCCGAGACTTGTGTATCCGCTTCTAGTACCACAGTGGGTTTCGACAGTTCCTTCTCACAAACGGCACACTTCTCAAATAGAGAAAGAAGAGTTAATTAATTTAAAATCAGTGATTAAATATGGATGTCCTAATCAATAAAATATTCTGTTTTCCTTTAACAACATATCACTACAAGACACAGAACCAATTCCTATTCAAATGGCAAACCCATTTCTTAGTGCCCGTGTAGGAGCGTGTCTAATTCTCCTATGTTAGCAATCGAACTATAGGATGTCGAACTTGTTTTCTGTCGAACTTAAGAGCTTCCACTATACCTCGAATTGAGGGACTGTCCCTCAAAATGAAGGACGTTTGGTCACCGTAATGTCAATGCAAAAGTGACATGTGAAAACTTCCATTATTTCCTCAACAGAGTTATGGTTTTTATCTATCCCTAATTACCATAATATTTATAACGGTTGAAATGAATGTTGAATGACTTGAATGAGAGTTACATGGAAGCAATGATTACAACCTATCCTCATGAAGTTTCTTTTCTTGAATATCATTCCAGTCTTGGGACATTTCTGCTCTCACCTCTTCATACAGCAATGTCTCCACAGGCATAGAGCTTTACTCTCCCATGGGCCCATTTACAGCTTCAATTGCTCTGCCTTGGTTTCCTTCTGCACGTTCTTTACGGTGCCAGTTAGAATATACAGAGAAATATTCTAACTGTGTCTGAGTTCTCTAGCAGTGTTACATATCTCTGTTGTGCTACGTTATTGAGCTTCTCAGACCCATCTCGAGTTTCTCCATTCTTTTATATAGCGACTCTAAAATATTCACATTCCAACCGACGCATTTTAATGTAACAAGACCACGCACTTAACCGGCATAGGACAACGAAAAAAATGCAAAAATAGATTGTTATAAACGTGATATCGTGTATCTAATACATTCATAAAATATCTATCCACATACCACCCTCAGCTTTTATAAGAATCCAGTTTCATAAATGATAAATTTAGAATTCTTCTGTTCCGTGTTGCTTGTGGTCATTATAGGGTCAGAGGTAACTTTTACTCGACACGCAAGTTTACGGACACGTTGGGTCTCCTCTGTGACGTGTGATCGCCGATTTAGCGTATGAATCTAGAATTTGTTTTAATATGTCATGAACCTGACGACCATATCCACATAACTTCCTTATCGCCATCTTTTTGAGTTACAACGTTATTCCACGCAAAGTAAATTTCATGTCATTTACATCAACAATGTGGCTTTAAGTTGTGGAACAAGTCAAGGGTTACACAATTTCTTGGTGCGATGAAGTGAGACCGGGAATTCATCTTAGATTACCTCACATGTGTCTTACGGTTGGGGAAAACCTCGGTAAAGATTATGCGACAATTTGTCCAGGTAATTCGTACCAATACTTTTCGTACCATGTATTTCGTACCAAGCACGAATTCGGTACAGACTGTTAGTCCCGGACAATTTGTACCATGAAAACATTTGTCCCAAGCAATAAGTATCAAGGAAGTTGAATCGCAATAAATATTTATTGAAAACTATTAATGCCGTAAAAGCTTAAAATAAATTGCCAGTTGTATTGTGAGCAATAACTCGCAAGTAACCAACTACGTTTTCATTATCTCTACATTCTTTATATTCATCATATAGGATTTGGAGTGTTTCCCTTTGAACAGTACGTCTTAATGAATCAGTTTCCTGAATTTTCAGGTAAGTTTCGCTGTCTGGTTTTCCTACTTGTCTGCTTTTTATAGAACTAGTAGATTGATTGGAGGATACTACAGTTTCTTGAATAAGTGACACCACTCCCAAAGCCTTGCATCTGCTCCAATCAGGTCCATGAGAGTGGTCACTCTTTTTAAGGACTTCATAAGTTCCACTTGAGTTGTGTGGATATAAAGGGAAGAATTGTGACGGTGTCCTGTATAGTTCCTGGCGTAGCTCAGTCGGTATATTATACTCTGTTCACATAAACGATTCATAGTAGGCCTATATCCGCAAGTGTAGATGGATGCCTTTCGTTACATTGCAGCAATATGCACAGTAAAGAAACAGTTTCATTACGTGCTAACGTTTGCAGTAGAGTTTTTAGCACTTTTAGCTTAGTAGAATTTAAATCTAAGATTAATTCCATATGTAGTTTAAATTATTGGGGATCATCAATGTGGTTTTAAGCGTAGTAGATCCACTATTGAATATATTTTTTGTATTCGATAGATATTGGAAAAAAAATGGGAGTTTAAAGATACAGTACGTTAGTTATTTATAGATTTCGAAAAAGCATACAAGTTATAAAAAGATATAAGGTAATCAGATTTTGTTCAACCTGTCCTGTATTTACAACTTAGCTTTTCCACTGGATTCAACAGCCCCAAAGTATAACAATTAAATAAGAATCGTATATGAAAAGTTTACTCGTTAAAGTAAGAGATCCTAAATTTGAAGAATCTTCATTTGATTTCCTAGTAAAATTAATAGCCTAAGCAGTTGCGGACAGCCGATGAGGGGTGGTCCTACAGATTGGGGGTTGGGCGAAGGGCTAACAACCCATCACCGTAAAAAACAGCTTGTTACGAATCCTTCAAATAAGCCTCGGAATGCGACTGATTCTCTGGCACGACCACAGCAAAGGAATAAGGTTTTGAGATTTGTTAAAAGTCTATATAGAACAGAAGGGGTAACATTAGTAGCAAAAGAACTAGCTAGATATAGAATAGACATTGTGGGAATACAGGAGGTTAGGTTAAATGGGAATGGCATAACACAAATAGGAGATTATTTGTTGTATTATGGGGAAGGAAACGATAATCACCAATTAGGAACAGGATTCTTTATTCATAAAAGAATAAGATTAATAGTAAAAAGATCGAATTTATCAGTGATAGGTTATCGTACTTAGTACTTAAGGGTAGATGGTGCGATATCGTAGTTATAAATGCTCATGCCCCTACAGAAGAGAAAGACGACCATATAAAGGATAGCTTCTATGAGGAATTGGAACAGACTTTTGATCAGTTACCTAGATATCACATGAAAATTTTATTGGGGGATTTCAATCCTAAAGTAGGACGGGGGGATATTTTTAAACCGACTATTGGAAAAGAGAGCCTACACATATCTAGTAATGACAATGGAGTTAGGTTAGTCAAGTTTGCCACATCAAAAAATTTAATTGCTAAAAGTACAACATTCTACCTTTAGGGAGGCCGAGACGTAGATGGGAAGATAATATTAAAATGTATTTGAGGGAGGTGGGATATGATGATAGAGAATGGATTAATCTTGCTCAGGATAGGGACCAATGGTGAGCTTATGTGAGGGCGGCAATGAACCTCCGGGTTCCTTAAAACCAGTAAGTAAGTATTGGACTGTTCGTCCAGGATTTTTCTTAAAAAAGAACTGGAGCGTTTGGATATTAAACGAAAATATAGATATTGTCTCAAACACTGTTACTTGTAAAGAAAGACACTTAGGAAACTGGAGCAAGATAATACCTTCCTGGAAAACATGAGATGTTTGATGAGACGGATGCACAATCTGCGATTTTAGGTCACTGACCTCTTGCATCCGGAATCCATGTCATTAATCAGACTTCAAAACGCCTCAGTGAGCAAAATAGTGATGCATCTGGATCTGTCGTGACAGCAGAAACTGCTATAAGAGAACTAAAGACTCTGATCAAGGATTATATTCTCACTCATTATCGTATTAAAATTTGATGACAATCATCTGAACAGAATTGTGTCATTGTAAGTAAAGTCTACACCAGTGATGGGTAGGCGGAAACTGCACACTTCGATCTGGAAACTGCACACATTTTTCGAGCACCCATTAATCCTGTCCGGATACTGCACACTGATTCACGAGGGTTTACTAACCCTACCCGGAAACTGCACAATTTACAAAATACGTTTCTTTTGCATTTGGCTGACTCTACATTGAAACTTCGCTTACTTACAGCTCATGCATTTTGTCAAGACACTCGCGATGCGCAGTAGGGGAACAATGTTTTTTGTCGAGGGGTAGGAGTAGAAGGGAAGGTCAGGCGTGTGTCTACCGAGTTCAAGGCAAAGGCTAACCATTCCCCTGTAATTCGTAAGTAGACTCATCCGATCTCGTGCGCAGCTGTGTAGGAAGAGTGGGGAAGTGTCTTGACAAAATTCATGAGCTGTACTGCCTTCCTTCATTGCTTTGCAGTTTAATAGGCCTGTAAGTGCTAGTTTGTTTGTCCAAAAGTTGATTCACGAATTTATACAATGAAGGATAACTGCTGTAGAAACTGACATTAAAATGTTTGCAAATGATTCACAGCCATTTGTTGTGTGAGGGGTCGATGCAGTCATGGTTTCCCATACAGTGGGAGAGAAAATTGCATCTTCGGAGATGTAAGTTTCTAGTAAATAATCTGAAAATTTCTGAAGTCTAGTATCTATCGGTTTTATCTCAGCAAGTTCCATAGCGAAGAAATTCCGTCTTTCCCTGGATTCAAATACATTATTCCAAAAACCATTCACGCGTACCCCTACCAAGAAATCCATAATGGTCTTCGAAATAACCAAATGTAAATCTGGCTTCCATATTGCTTTGCTAGGTTTACTAATCACTGGTTGTCTTCATTAATCGCTGGAGTATGACTAGTTAGAAATTATCGTGGTTAACTTCCCTTTTAAGTCCTAACCTAGGTCGAATCATGAAAATGCTTAAGCTGGGGTTAGGTGGCAGTTTTGACTTTAGTTACACTAAACGACATTGATGACAAGAAGAACGAACGACTTAAATAGATACATCCGTCGTGGTCTGAAAAGAAACCCATTCTCTATAATATATTTAAGGGGTTAAGTATAGCTTACAGCAGTAAAATTTTTGGAAATATTTAACATTTTTTTCTCCATTACTGTATCTTATACAATAATGAAAATTAGTATGTGTAAAACATTGTCCTTCTACTATATGAAAAAAATATATTTTTACGATTTAAGCAAAAACTATTTATACATTTTTTTTTTTTTTCAAAATTCAAAATGATGCCAGTTTACTGTGCAGTGATGAAGCGTTTCCCACATAACTAATAAACTTGTTAACTTTTTCATGTTCTCTCTCTTTTATTTTATTCCTGAAACTCATGTTTACAATATCATGCTCTTTCAACTACATTCCTTAATAAATAATATCTTTTTTATTTTGTGTTAGAAGGAAATACTGATATTTGACCATTTTTTTAGAGCACAAAAAATTTCATTACAGAATGTTGGATAGTTTTTGAGTTATGTGGGAAACGCTTCATCATTGCATAGTGAACTGAATTTAGAAAAAAAATGTAAATAATTTTCTTAAATCGTAAAAATATTTTTTTTCGTATAGCAGAAGGACAGTGTTTTACACATACTAATTTTCATTATTGTACAAGACACAATAATGGAGGAAAAAAATGTTGAATATTTCCAAAATTTTATTGCTGTAAGCTGTACCTAATCCCTTAAGTAATTATTTTTATTAAGCAACCATGCGGATACGTTTGACCTCCAGCTGAGTTTTTACGGACAAACTGGCTGTGCATAGCCAAACTTCCTTTCTGCGTGTTTATGATTACGTGATAATATATATATATATATATATATATATATATATATATATATATATATATATATATATATATAGGCGAGGGTCATGGATCAATGTATACAAGGTAAACCGGAAGTAATGCAGTTAATTTCAGGGGTTATTCTTTTAGATATTTCAAACAAAAATATTTCGTAAATTTTTTCTCGGTTTTTTCTTTCTTTCCGAGATAAAAATTGTTTTCTATGAAACACTTCATAGAGTGTTTTGGGTAGCCTTTGATGTAATTCCCAATAAGCTCAGTCAATTCAAGAGAGCAGTGTAGTTATTATGATAACAAATTATGGAAAGAATTTCAGTTTTGTCCTATAAATGTGTAGAAATTTGATCCATTTTAAAATTCGTTTTCAGAACGAAAATTTATATTTATTCGGATCAAATTTCTGAAAATTTAAGGGATAAAACTAATTTTTTTTAAATAATTTATTATTATAATACACTGCTGTCGTAAATCGACTGAGCGTATTGTGACTTCAATCAAAGGCTTTCTCAAAACACGCTACGAAATGTTTCATATAAAATAATTTTATCTCAGAAAGGAAGGAAAAACGAGAAAAATTTGATTGACCTTTTATGTTTGAAATATCTCAAAGAATAATCCCCTGAAATTAAATACATTATTTACGGTTTATTCTGTATAGCCTACTGCCACGAAAACCGAGAACTATGTTCCTCCAATCACAGATAATTAATCAGACGTTTGAGTTATAAACATTATTTTTATGTGTTCCACATCTGTTATATTCTGAAGAAATTTATGTTTCCGTAGCATCTTTCTGGAGGGCACAAATCCCCAGAATTTCATACGAAGATTTTCCGATGCTTGGAAACCAGGATCAAGGGTGCTATTCCGTCTGGGACATACGTACACGTGTGTCCCTTATTGATGTGCTGATTCCACAGTATGGTGTTCACCATATGTTGGTCTGCTGTTTTTAATAGATTACATAACGGCGCTTTCTCAACTGTTGTGTAACTTTAATTTAGTTGATTGTACCGAGATGCCACTGTATTTTATCGATATAAGCCCGAGGATTTGCCGTAGAATTACCTGAAATTCGCCCTACTTTTGAGAAAAATCTCGAAAAAAATTAAACCAGATAATGAGATCAAGCGAGATCGACCCTACAGTTCAGCGCAGTTTCGGAGCACAACCCTAAAAGCTAAAGCATAGATAGCGCCGACGGCCACTCGCCTGTTTTTAAATGGGGAAATGTCTAGATATTAATGAAGGATGACTCTAAGTCAACGTGAAATCAATTAAACAGGAAGAATGTAGTGCTCTACTGAGAATATTCCCCAGAGTGTGTAAAGCCAGCTTGAAGAGATAGGCTATATGCTTCAGTTCGAGTAAGGAGCCTGAAGGAAAAGAAATCCATGACGTTTCTGAATGATCGTATACAAATTATTATTATTATTATTATTATTATTATTATTATTATTATTGTTGTTATTGTTATTATTATTGTTATCATTATTATTATTATTATTATTATTATTATTATTATTATTATTATTATTATTATTATTATTATTATTATGTTTTAAAATTAACTGAACACTATACTCTAAGTTCAAATTCAAACTGTAAGACTTGAACAAACAAGTATTATAATTAATATGCCTAAGCAAACATTTTTCTTCAGCTTATTTGCTTGATGTGTGCATAAATATTCTCTTTAACCATTGGACATTTTGAAATTATAAGTTTAGAAACAAATGACAAGCAAATACAGTGGAAACTCTTAAGTTCGACAGAAAACAAGTGCGACGTCCCATAGTTCGACTGCTTACGTAGGAGAATTAGACACGCCCCTATACGAGCACTAAGAAATGGGTTTGCCTTTTGAATGGGAATTGGTTCCGTATCTTGTAGTGATACTTTTGTTAAAGGAAAACAGAATATTTTATTGATTAGGACATCCATATTTAGTCACTGATTTTAAATTAATGAACTACTCTTTTTCTATTTGAGAATTGCGCCGTTTGTGAGACGGAACTGTCGAAACCCACTGTGGTACTAGAAGCGCATACACAAGCATCGGGGCGGGCAGGAAATGTAAGTACAGTACTGTATTCGTTGATGGATAACCAATAAGAATTTGTATTCATTTCACTTCCCACGCCCACTACCTTTATTGGACTGAACTTTCAATTCTGTTCAGTCGAACTTAGGAGAGTCCACTGTACGTTTAGTCTTGATAAATTTTCACAAGTGTAGGCATAAAAATATTTATTAAGGAAGAAAGGTGTAAGTTATAGACTGATGGACGATTTTATGGATGACTGAAAGGAAATACGGATGGATGGATGGATGGATGTACATACGGATGGGAGGATGGAAATACGAATGAGTGAATGAAAATAGAGATGGATAAATGGATGGATGGATGGATGGATGGATGGATGGATGGATGGAGCGAAAGAAAGAAGAGGAACGGAAGAAAAAATTTTATAGAATAATTAGGAAGCAAAAGTGAAAGAAGGTAAAATGAAGAAAAAATAAAGAATATTTAAAAAGTGGAAAAGAATCCAGAAAAAAGGAAGGTATAAAGGAAAAGGAAGGTAAATGAAGAAGATGAAAAGAAACGAAATAGGAAGTGGAAGAAATATGATGGAAGAAGAGTAAGACAACAAACGTAAAGAGAATGAGCAAGATAGAAGAAAGGAAGAAAATAAAAATGAAAATTGGAAGAAAACTAAATTCAGAGAGGAAGGAAAAGGAGGAGAGAATATGATGATAAGAAGTAAGGATAAAAAATGAAAATAAGGAAAATTTAAATAAAGGAAATGGGACGAAGGAAATAAAGAAAATTTTATAAAATAATGTAAGAATTTAAGAGAGCAGGAAAGAAAGAATTAAAGAACTAGAAAATGGAAGTGAAAGAAGAAAAGAATGAAAGAATGTAGTAGGAGAAAATGACGTAAACGAACTAAAGAAGAAATGGTTCAAGAACAGTAAGAGTAATGGAAAGAGAGAGAAGAACAAAGAATACAAACAAGATAAAGAGAAAGAAAGAAAATAAAAATGAAGGTGGAAGATAACTAAATGATATTGGCAGTGGAAATAAGTGGAGAAGACGTGAAGGAAAGACGAAAGAAAGAAGTAACAATTAAACAAAAAATTTAAAAACAATTATGAGAAATGGGAGGCGGAGGAGAAAATAAACATACGAAGAGGAACAAATGAAGGAGAAAGAAGAAACTAGAAAATAAAAAAATAGAAAAACACTGTAAATTGAAAACAAATACACGAGATAAGAAGTAGTAACAGAAAAATTAAGAGAAGGAATAAAGATCGCAAATAAGAAACGAAAAGAACAACACAGAAAAATAAAAAATTTTCAATTCTTTAAACATGTGACCGCATGAATCCGAAAACATCAAATTTCCCTGCCTTCAGCTACAGTAATAAGAATCTGCTACGTACGTGTCACCATAGCAACGAGATTGGTTTTTCAACTTGTTCTTCCCTTTGACCTCACGGTCACTGAGCACCCAAATTAATTAGTTCGTGTTTTCTCGGAAAGGTTTTCCGGAAAGAACTTCCAGTTAATCCACTTCTTGTTATTGGTTTTAAACTTTTTAATATAGTTAATAAGTTTGATTACCAACTCATAATAATCCTTGTTTGACATCAATATAAGAAACTGGGTCTCAGAAGCTATAAAAGAAAGTTCTCGTGTTAAAAACATAGTCTCTTACAAGTCCAAGAACTAGTAAGAGGGACGTCACTAGATAGCTTTAGAATGATTAGTAATTCTTATTTATCAAATACAGAATCTGTTGTTATGTTTATATTCTCACGTGATACGAAGTAGTGAGAAAATAATTACTCTGCAAAAATATATTTTCTTTTTTATAAATTTTCAGTAAGATGTTTTTGAGACCTGAATTAGATTCTCGACAAAGAGATAGACTAGAAAAGCTTAAGTTTAATCTTGAGTTTAGGCTGAATTTTCATCTCCTCTTCTCCCCATGGAATTTCTCTGTATACGCCTTATGGCTAGTCTGCTTCTCTGTCTTTTAAGTGATGCATTTAGTATAGATTTCAGGAACATCCCTGTTCTAGATAACTTCTCACTTTCCTATATCCTGTGTGTTGCCTAAATTTGGGGCAGTCCGGAAATTTATTGATTGCTCCTTGTATGTTTTATCCCTTGTGGACCCTATATTTGTGATAATTCTCTAAGTCCGACAGATGGCCTGAGTGACATTCGTGAACCCGATGTTGACAAATGATCCAACTTGCTTCAGCACTAAAAGCGAGATCCCATTCACAGAGAAGTACCTGATAATTCCCAGGGCTCGGAACCTGAAGCATTTCCCATATCAGCATCGAAAACCTGTACTACCCTAAAGGCTTAACCATAACCTATTTTTAGGGTATTGATGAAATTTATTAAGGAAAGATGAGGAGTGTTAGAGGAAATGAGAACGATACAAGAGTACCCCGAGAAAATCTCTCTGAAATGTTTCTTTTGTCCACCACAAATTATATCATGATCTGTTCGGGATTCGAACCCGTCTGAATGGAAGACAAGCGCGCTATAACTTGAGCTACAGATGTGGCAAAATTCTGCTTCCTTCATTCTCTATGTCTTCAGACCAAACATAAATATTTTTCTTCTACTTTCTTTATCATACTGAATTTATTATTAGTGCTAGAGAATTAGAGATGCTTTACATGTATGTAAACAATCGCACAACACGGTTCAAATACATTGACCCAATAAATTTGAAGACTGGACATGAAAAGGCTGTAACTTCTAGAGATGAACAACGATCGAGAAAGCAAGACTAACAGCGCCCGCAAAGCCGTTGACGTAAAGGCTGCTTGTGAGTGTTCCGAGACGTCGAGATTGATCACGCCGAAGTCCCGAACGTCATGCAGATCTGAATCGCCACAGTTGTTCATACCTGACTGAACTTTTATCTACTTTGGCAACTATTATTTATGTATAAACAATCAAGTAGCCTATTTGAAACATCGTCTCTACCTTTCAGTGTATAATAATCCGTTCCCCAGCCTTTATTTAATTACTAGGCCTTCATTAAAAGGCTAGGAATTTTTCTTTTCATATGTTTGCGATCAAGTGTGCAATCTCAAGTAAAAAGATATTAATTATTATTAGTTTCTTAGAAATACAAATTTATTTGAGAATTTATTTGATAACTACGATACTGTTCTGTTTTGTCTTTTTGTCTCATTTAAACATTTATAATGTTATTCATTTCAATGGCGTATGTTATTTAAAGTTACGAAATATTTCCACGCCAACCAAATGCTATTTCGAGAATGATGAGCGAGACTCGAAGCGCACGAGAATGACGAGACGAGACTCGAAAGACAAATGCAACGAACACAGCGAGCGAGAGCGGCAGTTAGTTTTGTTCATCTCTAGTAAGGCATGTACAACTACTGTAACATAAATTTTTCACATCTTTCAGAGAAGCTAGTTTCTAAATAAAATTACAATGGAACTTAATCTCTTTTCTTAGTGGATTGAGCCAGAAACATATACTCTATTTTAGGAAAACTAATTTTCAAAGATATTTACACTTAAGCTTTTTTATGTCCAGTCTTCAATTGTGACATAAGTACTGGAAGCTTTATCTGTCTTAAGGTGTAATGCATCTGGTTGCCATACTTAACAGGTGGAGAGATTATTCAAGCAATAGTGAAGTAGAACATCTTACAGTACACAGTACATACCGATTATTTAGTCCTGGCAGCTCAGCAACACGAAAGAGGGGAAGTAATAGGAGTAGTGGAAAGAGCTCCGGAGTAGAGATAAGGGCGAGCCCTCGGTAAAGGAATGCAGTACAGCTTAATTGTACTAGAAACATACAGCTCTACCGCACGTATGACATCTGATCGTTCCGAAGGCAAGCGAGTGACTAATCCAAACACCCCTTGGCGTAACTAAATGGACTCGCCTGACCCAGGCGCACATCTCCGGAGACTGTCAGGACTAAATGATCGCACTGTACAAGCTCGTTAATCAGAACAATTGGATCCGAACCTAGCCAGATCAGCAAATGTTCGCTTTGTAGGAAATTCTGTTTGCAGATGTATTATTTCATAATTATATTCCGTCAATTTACCGCATAGACTATTATTTCTGATTGTTCTAATTGCAAATTCTGCTGTGCTTATTAAATTGGAGATCTTCATAGGGTTAAGAATTTTCTTGATTTATTTGTAAAAATTTCGATCTCAACCTCATAGAAAATAAAATATATTCTCGTTTTTCTTTATTTTTCAAGTAATTACTACATTATGGTGAGGTTTTCAAAAATGTCCGTTCAGTTCTTCGTTATCACCGTTCGAATTAGCAACAATTTTGGATTATTATGACCCAAACCTAGTGGGAAGTCTAAACTTGTGCTTTCCAAACTTTACAAAGCTCAGTCATAACCTGGCGAAGTTGGGGAAAAAAATTTACGTGACCTTTTCTTTTTCCCGTATTCTAATATTGGACTATTGGGATTGACATCGGCGAGATTCTCCTATATTTCAAATATAATATTTCCTTGATTTTACAACTTGTATTACAAGGTACATTTAGTACGTCACTAGATCTGCAGAGCATTTCTCCTTGCACGAGTACAAACTTCCAAGGGTGGGAAGTTTCGATCTGATACAGTGCAAGTTTCGCTTGTAATAGTAAAACCACGTAAGTAATATGAAAACTCGCCTTGTTTACATAAAGTAGGTGTTATTTAATGACACCCATTATCTGAACTTGTGTTTGATAAACAGATGGACTTTATGCTTATACAACACTTAAGCATAGTAATAAATGTCAACTACAGAGATATTTTTCAACTGAAATATGTGTTAAGGTATCATTTTATCGCTCGTAAATAAATGCATAAATCACTTGTAACAAATCAATTTAAACTCGCTAATAAATTAGCCGTCCAGAGCAGAAGTGGTGGAAGTCAAAATTAGGTACCGGTAATGAGGTTTAAAGTAAAAATTCTGTAAAATACAGCGCAAAATAGCAATTAATATGTCTTTTATGCTATTTACTGAATAGTAATAGTTTAAATAAATTGAATACTAATTGCTGCTTTGCGCTGTATTTTATAGAATATTTATTTTAACCCTCATTACCTATTTGTGACTTACACCACTTCTTACTCAACGGCTCAATTGTTTTAGTGTCTTCGTCATGTTTCATCTCCCCCTTTTCTACTCTCTTGCAATCCAATGTGGGTTGGGGAAGTTATGGGCTATGTACAGGGTGTAAAAAATATATGTTACAAGGCTCGGTGGTATAGCTCGCGCAAGAAACGATTATCGAAAACCAATGATGGCGTTGCTGTCTGTTTTGACGGGTGTGTGTAGGCACGGCGAGGGAGGAGAGGTGCGGGCCGATAAAAGTAGTGTCTCTTCCAAGAAGATGAACAAATGTGGACATCGCTGCGGAAATAAAGAACGTAGCAAGAGAAAAATTCGAAGCTAATTAAACGCGCAACGTATGTTTACGAATGAAATGATAATACCGTGCGATACAAGACACGTATTCACATGCAATTGAACAAACTAAAGTCGTAATGCAACTACCACAACGTGAGACTGATTCTATCGATGTCCGACTGTACTCTTGAATATCATTCAAGTTATCTCGTGACCTTTCCTCTCGCCCGCTCTTCCTTATCGCAGTGTTTGATTCGCATTCCTTCCGTCGGTAATCCGTGGTTGCGAGACCTATAGATAGATGGGTACCATGTGATCATATTTTGTTAATAAACCCATATCCAGAAACGCTTTGTTTACGTGCTAACATTTCTGAACTGTGGAGGAGGATGTAGGGAGTACGAATCACAAAAGCTTGGAAAGAAGTAAAAAAGACAATTGAAACTGAAATTGTACCCATGTCCAGAGACTCTTTGGTTACGCGCTAGAGCCTTTGAAACGAGAGGGGGTTAACTGTAGGTAAACAAACCAATAGACTCCACGATATAGTTCCAGCATGATGGCGCTCCAGCACACTTCGATTATGAGGTACGTGGTCACTTGAATAACACCTTTGGCAACAGAGGATTGGACGTGGAGGCCCAATAGCCTAGCCCCCTCGCTCACCTGACCTGACACCACTGGATTTCTTTTTCTGGGGGTACATGAAAACCTTGGTGTACGAGACTCCCGTAGAGTGACAACATCATCTTGTGGCACGAATTCAATTAGCAGTTGGGAGTCATCCGAGATATGCCGGGAATCTTTCCAACAGTTCGACATGACTTAACCAGGCGATGCACAAAATATATCGAAGTTGATGGCAGCCATTTGGAGCACCTTCTGTAGTTGATTAAAATGTTGTTTACTTACAGTATTTCAATTGTCTTTTTTTTTACTTCTTTGCAAGCTTTTGTGATCCGTACTGCCTACGTCCTCCTCCACATTTCAGAGGCGCTAGCACGTAAACAAAACGTTTCTGCCAATGCGCAATGTCACAGTTTATGGAGAGGATAACAGAGACAGCAAAAGGTTTTACTAATATGTGAGAAAAAGTTTGCCTGAACACTCGACTTACACTAAAGCAAGTCGTGACCAGATCATTGGAATGAAGGGCAGGCAGATATCTTAGTACTCTGACGCCCACGACCAAAATAAGCCATGTCAACAGTCAGTCACCAGCAGAGATATAAAAAAAAACTGTATATATTTTCACGCAAGACAGAATAACTCGATTCCATTAGGAATATTGGCGAAAGGCCACGGATATTGTACTTGTCCGCTTAGCGCTAATGGCAGATAACATTGCCTACGGAAGTGAGTAGGCCGGGGTCAAGTGTTAACGCTGGTTTATTACGACTAATTCATCAACCGTTCCTGAGTTCCCGGCCTTCCGCAATCTCTCTCCCAGGATTCATTCCTTAAGAACACTTGAAAGGATTGTTGGAATGGATCCTGTGCTGCTTGATCACCTTGGTGGAATGAACTTAGAGCGGGGAAGGGTGGGAGGCCACCATTGGGCGAGCGGATGAGGGGTCACATGCGGCCGGTGGGCTGGTACACCCTCATCCTCATTCATCCCATACACCTCGGGGTGCACAATATACCTCAGTATGGCCGAAGTGCAAAAGTCGTCCTAATTCGCCAGTAGACACAGTGACCTAACCTAACCTAACCCGTCATGCTTTTTCTCCCACTAATATTTTAAGGGTTCAGAGCCATAATGGGCCAAGCGTCATATATTAAAAACGGAGAAAGTAAGGGTTAAAGTTAAGTGAATGCCATAGTTTAATAAAGATTGAGATATCATTCAGTTTTAATGTGTTTACTTTATGTTAGTTGCTATATTATTATTATTATTATTATTATTATTATTATTATTATTATTATTATTATTATTATTATTATTAGGTTATTTTAAGACGCTTTATCAACATCTAGGTTATTTAGCGTCTGAATGAAATGAAAGTAATAATGCCGGTGAAATGAGTCCGGGATCCAGCACCGAAAGTTACCCAGCATTTGCTCGTATTGGGTTGAGGGAAACCCCCGGAAAAAAACCTCAACCAGGTAACGTGCCCCAACCGGGAACCGAACCCGGGCCACCTGGTTTCGCGGTCAGACGCGCTGACCGTTACTCCACAGGTGTGGACTAGTTGCTATATGTTTCCACTGAATTAGGGTAATAACTTCATTTTAACCCTTGTTTTCTACGGTTTTAGTAAATGGCGCTTAGCCCACTATGGTTCTGAAACCTTCATTTATGTACATAATTCGCTTGACCGTTTACTTTAAATGAAAATTTGTTCCTTAGGATGTTGACGTTCAGGGGCATATTCTCACCATATTGTGAGGTTTAGGCCACTATGTTAACAATGTAGTGGAGCTAAGGAGAATGGATGTAGTAGGTATAGCCTACAAAGAACTAAAATATGTAACTTCTTATAATCTTATAATGGCTGCTCAACTTTAGTGTAATTACGGGATGACTTCGTAACCCCACGACCTTAAAGATCCACTGTGTGTCCACTACTTTAATCCCTGCAAACCCTAGTAGAAAGGTTAGACTACTACGCTGCTAATGGATATTAAAGAGAGCTATTTTTTTACATAAAATATCTGCCAAAAATGTGAGCTCTTAGAGAGCTTAAATATCTTCGTATTCACACGATGAAAGAGTTTCATCTGCCTTTGAACGTCTACAAAAAGGAGTAATTCACTCCTTTCCTAATCTTGTAATGGTACTCTTTCACCTTAAGATATTCAATGTCGTAGAAATTACAGTTCAGCATTCAAGGTATTAAATCTAGGTCCATATAAATTAACAATAAAACACCCAGGACATTTAAGCGCATTTGAAATTACTGATCTTGGAATTTTACGTATCATCTTCAAAATGTAGGCTAATCAAACAGAACAAATTTAGAATTTATACAAGAAACATGGGACGCCCAAAATCAAGGCGTTATGTGCTCTTAAGGCTTTGTTTATTTATTTATTTATTTATTTATTTATTTATATATTTATCTATTTATTTATTTCTTTATTTATTTATTTATTTATTTATTTATTTACTTTATTTATTTATTCATTTATTTTATTTATTTATCATTCATTTTATTTTATTTATTTATTTTATTTATTTATTTAATTTATTTACTTATTTATTTTATTTATTTACTTATTTTATTTATTTAATTATTTATTTAATTTATTTATTTATTAACTTTATTTATTTATCAACCTTATTTATTTATTTAATTTATTTACTTATTTAATTTATTTACTTATTTAATTTATTTACTTATTTAATTTATTTACTTATTTTTATTTATTTATTTATTTATTTATTTATTTATTTATTTTTAATCTGGTGGAGTTAAGGCCATCGGGCCTTCTCTACCACACCACCACAATACAAATAGACATATATGTACAAGAAACAAATGCAGAGAGAAGAAGGATATAAGAAATGGAAGTAAAATTACAGATACAAATACAAAAAGCACAAATGCAAAAAGATTGAGATATGTCACATATCCTTTGTGCTCTAGACCTCACATTTAGTTTCAACAAGACGGAGCTATTGCCCGTACTGTCAGAGACACACAGTGATTGGTGAGAAATCTTTCCCCAGGACGCTTAATTTTTCGGTTTGGCGATATCAACTGGCCGGCTCTATCCCCAGACCTTACACCTGCCTTTTTTTTTTTTTTTTTTTGGACGACTCAAAGAAAGTATGTTTCAAACCAGACCACTCTGAATCCGGTATCTGTAGAACAGAATACAGGCAAAAGTTCCAGATTTGTTGCAACGTGTCACTTGTAGAACTGCATGCTGAAGCTCGTCAGAAACAAATGCCGGATGCTGTATATGTAGCCTAGAAAAAATAACATATTTTTCTAATTTTATTGTTGCATGTTCCGGTTCTTGGACTTATACTGTTAATAAAGATAAATGCTTTTAAAAATATGTTTTCATATTAATTATTGTCTTCAAAAATAATAAAATGGCTACTGGCAGAACGTATTTAGAATTCAACAGAAATATCTCGTTCTTAACCAAAAATTTCCCTTTTCCCTGTAGAAACATTAATTTTTCAATTTTTAGAGAAATTTCCCTCTAGGTAACAACACGTTTAGATGACAATTCATGTCGACCGTAAGATGAACCTGAATGCACTTCCGTAACTTTGGATCGGAACCCGGGATAGCTCAGATGGTAAGAGCACTCAGTGCGCCAAAGTTAGAGTCCTGAGTTCGATTCCCTGTGCCGGAACGAATTTTTCTCCATTAATAAATATCTGTCTGATGATTACATAAGTCATTGATACAATATTCAATAGAGGATGGCGAGATCCTCAAATAAGAATGTATATTGGATGTATTAAGTTTTAGCACACGAGGATAGGCTTTGGGTCTCTATGGGCGGTCTCGCACAGCATTATTATTTTTATGCCTGAATCGTGTTATAGGGGTCTACGTTAGTTGAGCATGTAGTTACTCCTGGGAGTGGAGCAGCCACATATGCATTGAACGCTTAACCCGATATGAATATTCCAAAGTGTTTGTTTGCCCGTAACGTGTAACAAAAGGGGTCGACGTATATAAATGAGGTTCATATACATTTAACATTTTATAAACAGATGTTTCGATGTTTTTAATAGCTTGTTCTAAATAATTTACTTTTTTGAGACATGAATGCAATTCTATCTTCCTTCTCAACATTATTGAATTCCTTCTTCCTAAGTTTAATAGTTTGAATTGCATATCTAAAAACAAAATGTATAGACAAGGTCTGTTAAAATGTAACAATTGAAGACATTATTACAAAAATAATCCGTGTCAAAATTGCTATTTTTCAGGAGAACAATAAATAGTACATTATGCAACGAGCCTATAATGATAGTAATTAAGAAGCGAGTATGGATGTTTATGAAACTCGCTTGCGCTCGTTTCATAATTTTCATACGAGCTTCTTAATTACCATTATAGGCGAGTTTCATACGACTTTTTATGCTCGACCATATTTCTAATTTGAAATTACAGTATTCAGATGTATACATTTTATTTTTATCTGACAAGATCGGAAGTGACCTTGTTCTAGGTCGTGAATTGTGAGATGTGCGCAGACGCGAAAGTATTGATTTTTTCCGAGGAACAATAATGTCATTGACCGTGTGTAATCCGTCAAACTTGGTATAGCTTTGATTATTGAATTCGACATTGAAAAACGAGATGACAAATTGAATTTATTTTAATATTATTTACAATTAACGCTAATTATTATAGTAACAGAACATAACTTCCTGCGACAGTATTGGATTTCCAGCCTCCGTGAATTTTCGCTAATTCTCTTTCGATTGCATATCCGAGAATAATCGATACTTGCGGTTTTATAACGGTACAAAGCTGACTCGTTATTGGCTGAACACCTGTAAGCTGAGTTGTCATTGGCTGAAAACACCTGAACTTTAATGAGTAGGTGTACTTTAATGACATGCATTAAAGGACTGCTACCAGGTGTATAATTACTACATTTCGGCATGGTCGAGCATAAAATAAATAGAACAACACATGTCAGCTGTTTCCGTACAACTGGTGTTTATCCTTGTGGCTATTGCATCTGACATGAGTCGTTTTTGGAGTCTATAAACATTTGAAATAGTAGCAAATGTGTCCTTAACTCAATTTCATTAAAAATGACTAAGGATGTTTTTTAATGTCTTCAATTACAAAGAGATTGTACAATCAAAACATTCGCCAAGATTATAAAACGGATTTAAAATTAACCAACTAGAGGTGTAAAATTTGAGAGCAGCTCTACTTAAATAAAAAATAGGAGATGGAAATGTATTTCCAACCTTCAATGTCATTTGAAAAAAGTTGTTTTTGGATTTAACGAGTCTACGTGTTATGATATTAAAATCATTTCCTTGTCTTGTGTCAGGAATGAATAAATATAAATAAATAAATAAATAAATAAATAAATAAATAAATAAATAAATTTAGCCCGCTAGATCCCGTAAGAGCAAGGGCCTCCTGATTGACACGACTTGGCTCAGTAGACTTCACTCGTTAGGTGAGCCGATCCTAAGGAGTGTTCTTTGTACGCAAACACTATATGCACTTGTAAGATTCGCACCACACTACACACTGAGGACGGTGGCTTCTAGATTTCTCCACAGCTGTCTGTCTCTTGTACTGCTCGTCCAATGTGCTCCTGCCTTTTTCTTGAAGAAATCGGCCCATCTAGTTGTCTGGCGTCCCACTCTTCTTCTGCCGATCCTGGGATCCCACAATGTCAGTCTGTGCGTCCATCGTCTGTGGTCCATCCTTACCACGTGCCCTCACCATTTCCACTTCAGCCTTTCTGCGGTGTTTAGGACGTCTTTCATGCCGGTACGGTTACGTAGCTCCTCGTTCCTTAGTCCCTATTTACACTTGCTATTTGTCGCGCAACATCAAGCGCTTTCTGTCGGCTATATGTAGCATCACCGTTTACACTTGGCAGATTTCTCGTCCACAAGTCGACGCAAGTTGTTGCGCTTTCTGTCGGCTAAATGTAGTATCACCGTTCACTCTTGGCAGATTTCTCGTCTGCTACTCGAGGCTAGTTGTTGAGCTCGAGCAACGTGTGAATGATGTGGTGAGCCTTTTAAATGAACAGAATGGATTTTAACAATAAAAAGGAAGCTGTTTTAGCTTCTGCAGCTTCAAGTGTTTTGTTAGCTTGCACTAATGAGAAAGGGTTATTCCATGTTCTCAGTAAAGATTTCAAACTGGAACAAAATTGTCCAATAGATATTTATTATATTAAAATGAATTGAAAGTTTAATTTTTTTTCTTGCATATTGACTCCTGATGTTCTTTATTTTTGTTTTGATGTCGGAGGGAATAGTATTGGGACGAACAGACTCCAAATTTTTACAAATAAACTTCAGTGCATTTTCCCTCCGAATCCTATTGTGATAGTCCTTATTTTTGATGTCATAAAAGTATGGAAATTCCTCGTAAAGCTTGATTAATTTCATTACTTGGTTTTTGTTCCACTCTGACATTATGCTACAAAGCGCGCGGAAACAGAGAGAAACAGCTGATTAAAAGTTGTCTGCTACTGCTTTTCCGAACCATGTTCGGGTCCTGTCGCGTCAATTCGGCTGGCCCACCTAGGAAATGTCGCACAGAAATAGAAACAGCTTCTACTCAGCAGATGTCGAAAGGGAAGAAACGAAATCCGTACTGCGCATGCGCCCGCGCTGTAAGTCGAACGACAAATAGCAAGTGTAAATAGGGACTTACTTTGTTCCTCAGGGAAAGTTGCAGGATTTTTCTTTCCATACTGCGTTGGCAGGTTTGAAGCATACGCCTCTGTTTTGATATAATTTCTTAATGTTAAAGTTGGAAGATTATCTTTAACATAAAAAATTAACTCTAGAATATATAAATTTATTATAGTCATGATTTTCTTTCTACAAATAATGGTTTACAATGTTCATTAAAAGCTGTATGGCCTTTTTTTTTCAGATTATCCTTGATTGCCCACCTGGTACACTCACTGCGTGACAATCTAAAAAGCAGTAGTTTCATTTATTGCTAGTTTACTAAGACGCTGAACTCTGTTTCCTAATACACTTAACTCAAAATGTGACTGGACACCTTTAAACCTACATCTGTGTCACATCTGGATTGGCTTGGCATTTTCGGGGGCTGAATCAGGGAGCAAACTTTGTATGTAGTACTTCATTTCCTTTACAAGAAACTTGCTTCACTCTTCGAGGGCTGGACTAGGAACGGGTCCTTGCACTTACGACCAGCGACCGCGACCTGGCACTTAATGAGTGCATAAAGTATTTCCCCTCCTTTACCCCTTCTACCACTCTCTCAAACTCACCTCACCTCGCTACGCGCAGAGCACGTAAAACTATGTAGTTTTAAGCAATCAGTGATGTATTTTATAGGCTACTACGTTACCTAAGAAGTATGATACCTACACGGGATGGAAACTATAAAAACACGAAACTTAAAGAAGAAATCCGGAGACAAATACCAGATGATCTGAAAATAAATAGGGCTATATTTTATTTCGATGAGATTTAATAGTATTAATTATAACCAGGCTTCGAGACTTTGGATCCCATACAATAAGTTTACCGTGCATGCACTATAGGTTGTTGACTCGCTGCAGGTAGATAGAGATGTGCTGAGATAACAACGTTGCTATTTAGAGTAGAGTACGGTAGTATGGGGAAACACACATACGTACATTCTGAAAGTAAACATACATTACACAAAGACAATGTCAAAAGAATGTGAAAAGCATTTATTCTCCTGTCTTTTATAAACATTTGTGTTTAATTATACACTGTGTTAATGGTGGAAATAAGCATGTAGCAATTTTCATTTTTTCATTTATCCTATTGGTTGTCTTTAGGAAGTGCAGTTACAGTACCGAATTGCATTGTACCTACAACAAGTACCTCAGTGTCTGAAACGTAATTTTTTTTTCTTTTGTCTGGCAAAGTTTGTACTGTGGAAATCTGCGCTATAAGCCGCATGACGTGATAGGGGCATAACGAATAAAACCTAACATCATTGCAGTCTCTAAGAGACAGTCCTTTATTTTCGGATGACTCTATGCCCACTAATTTACTGTTTATGTTACACAATGTTCCATATCCGTTACTTTTAACATAAAATTGATTTCCACTTCTGTTTTAGACGTTCAGTAACCGGAGTATTTGGTGTCTCATTAATTCTCTGCGTCATTTCCTAAATTAATTTGAGGTCTTCCGGCATCTCTTGCTCTGACTTTTCTAACCGTGTTATAGTTTCAGACACAGTTTGAAAATGGGTTTGTATGAAAACCAAATTACTCGTCAGAACCTTCAAATCCAGAGCGTTTTTCTTTGAATATTTGTTGGCATTCATTCTCCAGTACCCCCACCCACTGTACACTTTGCCACTATACTCAGTACGCCGTTATGCGGATTTCCCACTGAACTGCTCTATCGGGTCCGAAGTCTCGAAGCCTGATTATAACATTTGAAATAATGTATCTACATACATGTCTTAACAGTTTACATAATTTTAATCAGAACATAGCAAAGAATCCTCTATCATATCATGAATGGCGAAAGAACTGAGGTCTATTCAACCTGAAATGGCGCCTAAACGTACCATCATCCAAATCGAAATCAGTGACCGAAACTCGCCCTTATCTTCGTGATATATAATGTGATTTCGAGATATTTCTGGCTTTAATTTCAGGCCTACTTTTCTTTTCATTAACAAAATATGTTCAAAATTTAAAAGGCATGTTGGTCCGACAAGTTAACATGTAAATGAAAATAAGTATCATAAATCCTTCAATAACTGTCTATTTTTAACCTAATGAGTAGTAGTATGATGCTTTACAAATTTTAAAACCTATCAACAACGGGAAATTAATTTAGTTTCAGAAGAATTTTATTTAGCTAAATCACTTGGTAATAACTAGACTTCGTTGAATTGCCACACGCACCATGCAATCAGGTTGCCGATGTACGGTAGTATAGACGAGGTGGGCGACCTCCCGGTCTCGTAGTATAAGCAGTTCATGTTAAGAGTTGTGACCGGTTCAAATAGATACAGCTAATGTATTCCTATCTAAGCACTTGTTTTTGCGTTACTGTGGTTGGAATAGTCAAAGCTTAACATTTGTTCAGTGCAGACAAGAATTCAATCAAACATGCTACAATGAGAGTGTTGCTGTTCCAAACAATTACCCCTGGATACCCTTACCCCGAAAGCCAGTCTTGACCCGTTGGGGAAAGTAGTTGGATGCTGTTAATTATTATGCAGAACATTACGGCAAAATAATGGAGGTAATTGATGCATTGGATAGCACAGACATTTCCGCTGTTGCAGCTGTAAAATCATTGCTTTCTGAACAATTGGAAGATATTCTGTTCATTGATTCTGATTTTAAAATCGTGCCCAAAAGCATCACCCTGTTAGAATCTTCTAAACTACAACTCTCAGAAGCCCTTAATATAGTGGATAAAGTATCACAAACCGTTATCCAAAATAACAATTCACTAATTTCAGAAAAAGTGAAATGTAAGTTGAGAAACATTATTCCTAAAAATTCTGCCTATTCACAACTTCGTATTATAAATTATGTACTCTCTGGTCACGATAAGACGTCTGAAGTTGGTGTACTAAAAAGTAGTGAATTTCCGTTCTTCAAATATGCACCTATAACATCGTGTGATGTCGAATGTACATTTTTCCAATATAAAAACTGTTTAAGTGATCATCGGAGGAGGTTCACTTTGCAGTTGCTCAAAATGTAGGTAACTCTTTAGTGCAATGCACATATTCAAGGATGATGTGAGTATATTACATTAAATTTTAAGAGTTAATATATCTCACTATAAAATAATTGTGTATTTACATTTTTAGACATTTCCTACTTCAAAGATCATTCATTATATTTCTTGAATACAGGATACAGATTTTATTGTAACCGCAGTATACTGCTCAATGTTTACATCAGAAGCATATTCCATCCGTTACACGTCCCCTTCTCATGCGGTCTATACCGCGTGCGTAGTAAACCTTACGATTCTCGTGGCAATTCCAGGAAGTCTAGTAATAATATTTCGTTACTTAATGAACAATTACCTAATCCTAATAACTCTTAATTCAAATTGGCCAATAGGAACTCTTCTTGCTGCAACATGTACCCCCCTCCACTTACATCATGATGTGATTCTTTTATGTCATTGCACCAGTCAACACCACGCAACCGGCCATGTAACATCGACTCTTCCCACAGCGTCAAAATTTCGTAAGTGTTTTATCGCTACATGATTTTCTTTTGCTCCGTATATGTCTAGTTCCTTTACTTAAAGATCTCTTATTGAATCTTACAGATTCACAACACGCTACCTTTCTATGCGTCGTGATGACTGTTGAAACTTTTTACCATTTTAACTGTCTCTTTTATATTTCATAAGCTGCACACATGTTTTTGCAGACTTTTATTCTGTACTAGCCGTACCCGTGCGCTCCGCTGCACCCGTCAGAAATAAATATAAAGTAATTACATAATTAAAATAGGACATTTGATCCAGGGAACATTCGTGTTTGATATAAGGATAAATCGTTTATTATGTTACTTAATTTAAATTGTATTTGCATAATTAAAATGCTATCATTTTGATCCAGAGACCACTCATTTGGTCATAAAAATTATTTTAGGAAATACAGGAATCGAATGTGCAGAATAGCCTATCAAGTTTTCTGTGCATAAGAAGCTATTTTAATCTTACCTGTCCTCGATTCACTCAGAAGTTACTGTAATAACATTATAGCATTATGTCCATCTAGAGAAACTACATTTTCCAATGGTGAATTAATAATTAATTATCCGATATTACTTCATACAAATACAGAAACATTACCTGTAGGCTATCTTTCATAGCTTTCGATTGTTGCTATCCAAGGCCCCTTATAGACGAAGTCATTTGTTTTTTAATTCATTACACGGCCTTGGCAGTTATTTTAATTTTAAAACTCATTTATCTCATTAAATATCAGTACTATCAAAATTTTTCATGGAATAAACCTTATCGGAAATTATGTTTGAAGAAACTTTTGTTATGTAACATTTTTCACAAAAATCAATAATAAGCGAGATATTTCGATTTATTTAATTCAGGCCCCCTTGTAACCCCCCTTTTAAATAATGTATTTTGAATGCCATATAGCCTAAAATCTAAGTTACAACGAACGTAATTTATATTCCAATTTTCATCTCAATCCGTTCAGCCATTATCGCGTAAAAAGGTAACAAACATACAGACAGACAGACATGGAAACAAACATTTCAAAAAAGCGATTTTCGGTTTCAGGGTGATTAATTATATATGTTAGGACCAATTATTTTTGGAAAATCGAAAATTACCAGAAAAATTTTGGCTACAGATTTATTATTAGTATAGATTTTAACATCTAGACTTCATAGAGGTTGAATTACTTCAACCACCACGCCTGCTTTCAAGTCATTATTATCACTTTGCCTTCTGTTTGTGCAGTTATTTATAATATTGTAATTTTTTCACGTCATGCATTTGTATCTTTTTATTATGTTGCATTTCATCTATGTCTTTATGTTAAAAGCATCATAATATGCTAATTAGACCTGAAGATGCCATCCAATTGGCGAAAGCGCTAGTCATATATTTTATGTGTATAACCTAATGTAATTCTTGTACTACTCATTAGGTTATAAATAGACAGTTATTGAAGGATTTATGATACTTATTTTCATTTAAAATATGTTCATGTAACTCCATTTCCTCATCATCTGAATACTCTGATTCCACATAGCGTTTTTACGTAATTTGTAAAGTACGACAATATACGTAAATACATAACCTGTAATATTTCCCCCAACGAGTGATTACTATAATCAGAAAATTACTCTCTGCATGAAGGCAGTGCATAGATGATCATAGCGAGGTGTGATCTGTGATAGCGAGAACTCGCTAAGTGTGTGGAGGAAGGCTCTTCGCCTCTTTCTCGCAACACATTTCTCGCTGGCGAGAAATCTTAAAATGTGTAACGGGCCTTAGTGTTGTGTACACGAACAAAAAATGGAGTGAGGTTGCTACTTCTGTTTCCCCTTTAGTATGAGCTCCCGACCCTTGTCTTAGACCTATTTTGGTCCATTTTGCGTCCTATATACAGGGTGATTCACGAGGAAAAGTAAAAAATTTGGGATGTGAATTCTGAAGTCATTCGGAATCAAAAAGTTCATATGAATATAGGTCCGTTTTCGAACGGTTACGGAGATATGGCTCTTTGATTTCACAAAAACTTCTGAGATTCCATTGTACTAATTCGCATTTAGAGACAGATAATGGACAAATTTAAAGTTTATGTTCTCGTAGTATGCATACATACCTAATATTATAGATGTCGGGGCCGATGTTTTCGCACATTTTGAAAGGTACCTCCTGCTTCAAAGCACTGTTGCGCTCGGGCGTGAATCGCGCTCATCGCTCGGGAGAGTTGCACGTTGCTCTTTATGCCGCATCCAAAATACGGTCTATTAGCGCCTCTCTCGTTTCCCTGTTCCTTTGCTATACCAAGTCTTTCATCCAACTTCGTAGACAGTAAGTACTCTTCGATATGGTACCCTTCTGTTCGGAAAGCGTCGTTCATATGCAGCGACGTCACGCAAGGTACTTCCATCGCACAAACCATAAACATACACAATATCGGCGTATTCTGTAGTCGAAAATTTATAAGGCATCTTGAAAAACACAACTTAACACTTCCGATAACTGTACCTGTATAACTACTGTACTTTAGATAGCTGACTGAACTGCTGTGAACTGATAAGTGATAGCGTATTTGTTGGGACATTTGTAATGCCCCACCACCCGGTTTGTTTCTCTTATCTACATCGCTCACAATGCAGATTCCAATGTTACGTCATCCATTGCTACCTTGACCTTGACTCACGTCAGCAGAATATGGTAAAGTCTGATTCACATTCGGGCGAGACGTTTTACCAAAAAAAAAAAAAAAAAAAAAGGCATCTAGCTCTGCCATCGTTCGAAAACTGACCTATGTTCATATGAACGTTTTCACTCAAAATGGCCTAAGATATCGTATTCTAAATTTTTTACCTTTCCTCGTGAATCACCCTGTATACGATGATTTGTCAGTCTAACAGCCTGGGTGGCATTCGTGAATCCGATGCTGACAGGTGAATCATCCTGTCTCCGCCCTGACAGAACCAGGTCTCATCCTCAGACTAGTAGGCTACCTGATAAGCCCCAGGTCGCGGATCCCCAAGCCCTTCCTATATCAGCATCGGAAATCCGTAATGCCCCAACCTTCTGTAGGCAGATCAATCATAGCGTCTGCACGTCCAGATTAACTGGATATACTTTAAAGGGCCCCGTAGATTAGACATGTTCCTATTGATGTGACTTCAAGTGCGTGATTCGTTTACGTACAGTTGACCGACATTCTGCACTGGAATAGCTGGAACGAAGACTAAGAAATCAAATCTGGCGTGTAATTGGATTTGTTGTGGGTACAAGGCGAGGTAATACCCTTCATCACAGGATATCGGTGTTGAAGCATATAATATCTGAGCGTAAGATAATTAGCACATTAAATTAGTATCGTAAATACAGTAATATATTATGTAAGTAACGTAACAAGAATTAATTACAGCTTGTAAATTATTTAGAACATGCAGAGTGAGAGAATTGTTAATGAGCTCATCTCGAAATCCTCCCTTAAACTGCACATAATGACATCTCGACAGCAAATAGACAAAATTAAAATACGAATTTAAATGCCGAGTTATATGAATTATATAAAGATATTAACATTGTTGTTGATATAAAACTCAGAAGGTCAGAGTGGCTGGGACACGAACCAGGATGGAGAACAATCGCACACCCAAAGCTCTACTAGATGCATTGCCAGTAGGAAGAAGGAAAGTCGGACGACCTAAACTGAGATGGCTGGATGATGTTCAGGCTGACCTAACAAAAGTTGGAATTAGAAGATGAAGAACACGAGCATTAGACAGGAGTGATTGGTCGGATGTTCTGAGGGAGGCTAAGGCTAAACTACAAGGGCAGTAATGCCAATGATGATGATGATGCAAATACGAATTTGAAGTTAGAGTCAAGATTACCGAAATACTTAATAGTCCATTCCTTCAAGTATAGTGACATCACGTCATAACAGTTCCTAAAAGGCTAATTTGGCCGTCTCTTCAGTATTGCCAACTAATACCAGATATCACCAAAGAAGGTAAAATCACAATACCATATAATAATAATAATAATAATAATAATAATAATAATAATAATAATAATAATTATAATATTGGTAATTTCGTGGCAGTGGTTATTTCGTGATACTTTTTCTTTGCTCTTTCGTAAACTAACCAATGGTGGTACGAGATTCAAATTTCCGCCAAGGGATTGCATATGTTGTCCAGTTTCCAGAAACATACAGCTACGCTTTGTGTGACTATTGTAGCTGCTTCAGTGAGCTTTTATGTTTGGAGAGAGCAAGTTATCGTCGACTTCTCAGGCGTACAAATTTTGTGGATTTTTTAATTACATTACAGGCTTATTACTAAAGGTAAGCGTATGATATTTGGTACAAAGATTTATTATATCTTAATGAAATTTTAGGAAATGGTTTTTGAAATTTGAGATACAGCTGTAGTCGCCATATAGGCTTAGCTTTACTGATAGAAATCTTAGCTGTTTGAGACGAAATTTTGTTGAGTATTAAGCGTTACATTTTATATTATTTTAAAAATTGTATTCCAATACGAATTTTAGAAATATGAAGATAAGATGTGATAACAAAAAAGAAAAGGGGGACGCAATGGGTTCAGTGTAGCTTCTGTTTGATTTGTTATTATGCTAAGTGTCAAAGATAAGTACTAGATGACTTACTTGCAAGAATTGTGACAGAAGATGAAACATGGCTCCACCATTTTGGACCGGAGACAGGGGCAGACAATGGAGTGGTAACATGCAAATTCACCAAAGGAATAGAAATTCAAAAGTGCACCTTCAGCAGGAAAAATTATGGCTACTGTGTTTTTCGATTCAGAAGGACTCTTGCTTGTGGACATCATGTCACACGGAACCACCATTAATTCTGACGCGTATGTGGCAACTCTCAAGAAACTTCATCGACGACATCGGGAGAAGCAGGATGTTTTGCTATTGCACGACAACGCACAGCCATATGTCAGTCACAAGACCACAGACCAGATCAGAAAATTCGGATAGACAACACTGAAACATCCGTCTTACAGTCCTGAACTGGCACCGTGCGATTACCATCTCTTTGGTAAACTGAAGGATCCCTTCGCGGAACGAGGTTAGAAGATGACTCCCTTGTGCACGTTGCTAAAGAGTGGCTCAGACGTGTTGGTCCAGACTTTAACCGTGCTGGTGTACAGGCCTTCGTTCCTAGGTTACGTAAGGCAGTTGAAAGGGACGGGGATTATGTGGAAAAGTGACATTTTGTTCCTAAAGGATGTATCTACATTCTGTGAAAATAGCAAAGCTGTAGGATAAAAATATAATTTTTAAGCAAATGTTATGCATTACGTTTGCAGTTACCCTAGCAATATAGGCTATAGTAAAGTCCGTAATAAAGGTGTTCACCCTTTCAGGGCAAAGAAGATGTCTTTTCAATTTCAATTTTTACTTTGATTTCATTCTTATTATGTGTTGATATGTATTTCTATGTTTTCTTGCTATGAATATTAGACGGAATTACTATGTTTCAACTCTTGTAACAATAGATGAGAATTTCATTTGACTTTAATGAATTTTTACACAATTCTTCTACCCCTCACGAAATTATCAATGTAATACCACGAAATTACCAAGGTTATCACGAAATAACCAACCTTTCAGCTTAAGTTGTAAAAGTGGTTTCTGGCACCTGTTCAAGAACGTGTCCAATCTTTTATGTCTCCAGATTTGTACAGCAAATTATCGTCTTTTAGATGAAAAAATCGGAATAAGGATATATTTACACATTTGCATTATAAATTAATTTTCATGAAGTTATCACGAAATTACCAATGTTTACCCTAATAATAATAATAATAATAATAATAATAATAATAATAATAATAACAGAATATAATAATAATAATAATAATAATAATAATAATATACTATTAACAATAACGATGTCTTGCTTATTTACTACATCTCATCTTTATGTTGGGAGGTGTTTTCTAAATGGTTTAATAATTTGTAACAGATTAGGCCTATATTTTCCTCCTGGACTTCTCGCACATTGTTGGAAATTAGTAGGTTAATATGATCTAATATTAAAATGTATTTTGTCTGACAACATGAAATTCATTGCTTTGACTAAACAGTTTACGATTCACGAGACCTAACCTAAAAATGTACTTTGTTTGATCACGTGAAATGATTAGTACAAACTCTGAAAACCGAATGCCACTTTGAAATGTATGCTTAAGAATACCTTACTTACTCCTAATAATTTTGCTGTTCTAGTTATAATTACTATCTCCGTCCGCATTTTCTATCGATTAACTGTTATGTGTTAATATAATACTGGTATTAATTAATTATTAGTATGTTCAAATTTCACTAGCTTCCAGTAATCGGCTCAGAAATCTAGAACCCTCGACCGAGCGTAGCTACGGATGTGAACCTTGTTACCGCCAATGATGGCATGATAACCAATAGATTGAAGAGCAGAGATGAATTTTGACAGCCGATAAATTTTCCTTGTTGATTCTACGCTGAGTGGAAGGATTTTTCTTAAAATAATGCAAATTTATAGCCTGGGAAACTGAAGGAAAGCGTGCTAAGAATTTTTATCGCCCTCTCAGAATCCTTTCTTCTCGGTCTGAGTTGAACCCCCGAACCTTCGATGAATGTGAAGCACGGCAGCTATCGTACCACCAAGGGAGATTCATGTGTACAGCATCAGCATACGCTCCTTGAAATATTTTACATGCATGAAAATGTTATTAGGCGCCCATATGCGTTCGGTTGGGTTCTAGTGGACTGAGAAACCGTTACTCTATTGCTAGGATTTACATAATAAAATTCTTGTAGAGATTTACAGTATGCCTTCTTCTAAATTTTTTTTTATCTGCAGCTATCCAGAGTGTTTTTTAACTTTCCAGCTGATTGTCGATATTTCTTTTATAATCTAATGATATACATTCTGTTACAAAACTGATAAATCTCGTTTCTTATTATTCTATTCTACTTAGTGATCTGACATTAGTGTCCAGCTTTCCCATACGTATAATAATAATAATAATAATAATAATAATAATAATAATAATAATAATAATAATAATGTCAGTGATTCAGTACGATTAATTTGTACAGTTTTAGTAATGTTTCTTTCGCACTTTATTTTGCGCTGACAAAATTCGTTTTAGTGTCCCACAAATGTCTGAAATCAAGGCCTATTTAATTTCATTCCAAAATCTGTTCTGTTGTAACAAAATGTTGTCCTAGGTAACTGAACACACTTATGTGTTCGATTATTTTTCCATCTATTACGATTTCAGCTGTTAAGGGTTTTTAGTTTTGTTCAAATTTTAAGTTTAACGCTAATTCATAAAGAAACTTACAGCAGACTAAAATATGCTTCGGAAAGAAAATCCAAATTTTTTAATTTCTAAGTTCTAAAACTGTGGACCTTAATCGCAACCCTGTTTTATTTTTAGACAGCTCTTAATTTGCCGCATTTTTAGTAGGTTATTTTACGACACTTCATCAACATCTTAAATTATTTAGCGATAATAATATTTAAAACTAGCCATATCCGTGCGCTCCGCTGCACCCGTTAGAAATAAATATAGCCTAAACTAATTACATAATTGAAATAGGACATTTGATCCAGGGAAGATTCGTGTTTGATAGAAGGATAAATCGTTTAATATGTTACTTAATTTAAATTGTATTTAAATGATTAAAATGCGATCATTTTGGTCCAGAGACACTCATTTGGTGCAATGACAATTCCTTTAACATGTTTCTTAATTTTTATTACATGCATCCATACTTTAATGAAGAGTGACATATCATTTAGATTTAATTTGTATACTTTATTTTACTTGCTATATGTTTCCATTGAATTATGATAATAACTTAATTTTAACCCTTGTTTTCTACGTATTCAGTAAATGGCGCTTGGGCCACTATGGTTCTGAACCCTTCAAATAACTTAAATAACATTATATTATATTATATTATATTATATTATATTATATTATATTATATTATATTATATTATATTATATTATATTATATTATATTATATTATATTATATTATATTATATTATATTATATTATATTATATTATATTATATTATATTATATTATATTATATTATATTATATTATATTATATTATATTATATTATATTATATTACCGGTATATAAAAAATGGGTTGATAATGGATGTACACCGATAAGTAAGTTTTTAATTTGTTATGGAGGCTCTTGAATCTCAGGAGGAACAAATTTTATTTTACAACAGCGCAACATAATCTGCTTGGCTCATTACCCAAATTTTTTGCATTGCATTTAATGCATATGTATTTTATATATTTTAACACGATTCAATTGAGCATAGTTATAATTTGGATTATAAAATAATGGAATGCTAAGCTAACATATTATTACTGCATACTAAATCAATACACTCTTGTGGTTCGTTAATTCTCTGAGATAAACATTATTTTAAGAAATACAGGAAACGAATACACAGAATAGCCTATCAAGTTGTTTGTGCATAAGAAGCTATTTTAATCTTACCTGTCCTTAATTCACTCCGAAGTTACCATAATAACATTATAGCATTATGTCCATATAGAGAAACTACACTTTCCAATCGTGAAATAATAATTAATTACACAAATCGGTTAATTTAGCTTCCGATATTACTTCATACAAACACAGAAACATTCTCTGTAGGCTATGATTCATAGCTTTGGATTGTTGTTGACCATGGCCCCTTATAGACGAATTCATTTGTTTATTTCATTACACCGCTTTAGATGGCAGTTATTTTAATTTTGAAACTCATTTTTCTCATTAAATATCAGTCCTATCGAAATTTTTCTAAGAATAAAACTTATCCAAACTGATTTGTAAAAAACTTTTTGTTATGTAACATTTTTCACAGAAATCAATAATCGAGATATTTCGATTTATTTAATTCAGACCTCCTTATAACCTCCCTTTCAAATAATATATTTTGAATGCCTTATAGCCTAAAATCTAAGTTACAACGAACTTAATTTATATTCCAATTTTCATATAAATCGGTTCAGCCATTATCGCGTGAAAAGGTAACAAACATACAGACAGACAGACATACAAATAAAAATTTCAAAAAAGCGATTTTCGGTTTAAGGGTGGTTAATTATATATGTTAGGACCAATTATTTTTGAAAAATCGAAAATTACCAGAAAAATTTCGGCTGCAGATTTGTTATTAGTATAGATGAGATGAAGGTGTTAATGCCGGTGAAATGAGTCCGGAGTCCAGCACCGATAGTTATCCAGAATTTTCTCATATTGGGTTGAAGGAAACTCCTGAAAAAAACCTCAACCAGGTAACTTGCCTCGACCGGGAATCAAACCCGGACCATCTGGTTTCGCGGCCAGACGCGCTAACCGTTACAGGTGTGAACGCCGCATTTATTTAACGGCGTAATTTTATTAGCGGTTTTACAATTATGATAAAATATCTTTATTTGCAGGCATTCCGGGCAAAGTGGGAATTCCAATGAAAACGTATTTTTTTCAGAAATATTTGTTTATTGTTAGTGTAAGACATAGATAAGTCTCAAAATTTAAATATTCTAATGTTTTATTTTCAAAAGGAAAATATTTTACAAGTTTTATGGGCATTGAATCTAAGTGGTCTTGGCTGGGTAATAGGTACTTTTTTATTTCCTTAGTGTTTGCAGCATTTACTCATAGAGAGATCGGCTGTTAATGTATGTTTTTCAAGGAGCTATCGTTGAATAAATATTTTGAGGATTTTCACTGTTAATTTCAGAGCTTTAGGGTAAAAAAAAGTTTTACTCTCACTATATTCTCTCTGTCATTTATTTTCAGTAGTTTGGGTTAATAACAATTAATCTTACAGTTAAAGTGAACATTTTTACTTAGAAATGTTACAGTTGTTTTGAAAGGTAAAATGAAGAAAATTAACGCATCTGTAACATCCGTGACAAAACGTGTGTAACACTTGTAACATGGAAGACACATTATTATTATTATTATTATTATTATTATTATTATTATTATTATTATTATTATTATTATGTACCAAAGTACATATAATATTTCCATGCAAAAATTCTGCGTCATCATAAGATGGATGGGTGGAACGGAGAAAAATTCTCTCCGGTACCGGGATTTGAACCCGGGTTTTCAGCTCTACGTGCTGACGCTCTATCCACTGAGCCACACCGGATTCCCATTCCTCTCAGTTTAATTTTCACCTCTTAGGTTCCCTCTAGTGGCCAACCCTCATGCACTGCGTCACAGATGTGTGGCAGCGGCACAATGTCCAACACGATGTCGGAATGGGAATCGGGTGTGGCTTAGTTGATAGAGAGTCAGCATGTAGAGCTGAAAACCCGGGTTAAAATCCCGGTGCCGGAGAGAATTTTCTTCCGTCTCACCAATCCTTCATCATAATATGATTCATATTATGATGACGCAGAATTTCTGCAAGGAAATATCATATGTACTTCGGTACATCGTAATAATATTATGATATGCGAAAATAATCACTTAGTGATTTAAGACGGCGGTCATTCCGCCCACTTAGTCACTCGTAATGAGTGCACCTCTGCACATAGTGTGTTGGACATTGAGCCACTGTCACACATCTGTGACGCAGTGCATGAGGGTTGGCCACAGGCGGTGCTCGAACAACCAAGCGGAACAGTACGCCATTCTCAAAGCACTAGAACAACTCGAAGTACTCCAACAACTAAAAGATGTTCGAAAATCAGCAGCCATTCATACCGACAGCAGAATCACACTCGATTCGTTACGAAATTTCAATAACCATCACCACTTGATAGAACATATTAGAAAACAGATAAGAAAGCTGGAAACATTAAACTGGACTATTCACTTCGCATGGGTCAAGGCGCACGTTGGACTTGCGGGGAACGAGCTGGCCGACCACTTGGCAAAGCAGGCAGCACGTAACAACGAGATGCCAGTGAGCTTCGACAGGATACCAGTCAGCGACATCATGCGGGAACTTCAGGAAGAAAGTGTGGTTAAGTGGGAAAGTGAGTGGCAAAACACGAAAAATGGTGCAGTGACAAAATCGTTTTTCCCCAGTGTAAAAAAGAGGTTACGCGTTAACATTCCACTGAATGGAAAGGTCACAACTTTTCTAACTGGACATGGAAAAACCGGTGCTTACTTATACAGATTCAAGCTGAGGGACAACCCGTCGTGTGCGTGTGGAGCAGAGGAACAGACCGTCGACCACCTCCTTTTCGAGTGCCCGAAATTGGACAAAGAAAGACTAGCGTTCCAGCGGGAAATGTTAAGGAAAACTGGGAAGTGGACTTTCACAAAGCTTAAAATAATGCAAGAACATGCGCATACATTCACAAACTATGTCAATGTTATAAATTTAGACGAGTAAACATAGGATAATTTAATCTAGGATACATAAGAGTAGGCAATAGATATAATGCAAAACTCAAATTTTCACAACAGAATAACAGACCTACACACGCCTAGAGAGTGACAGAAACGAGACATAATGTGTTATATTATAAACATACAGGTAGTAAGGCATGCAGTATTACCTTTATTGTAATGGGACATGCCGTTCAACTAATATATATATATATCTAAAAAAATGAGGGTTGACCATTAGAGGGAACCTAAGAGGTGGAACTTAAACTGAGAGGATTCAATCCGGTATCGGAATGGGGATGTGGTGTGGCTTGGTGGATATAGCGTCAGCACGTAGAGCTGAAAACCCGGGTTCAAATCCCGGTGCCGAAGAGAATTTTTCTCCGTTCCACCCATCCTTCATCATGAAAGACACAGCTATAAAATATTTACCGATTAGGTTTTTGTGAACTAATTGAATGTAATGAGCTTTGAATAGCTTTCACATCGACATAATGAGAATGAATCGCGTTTTGCTTGAGGCAGAGAACTGAGTTTTATACTTTTTGTTAATAAGGTGTGAAGGGAGTTGACAAATTTTGCAACATCCGTGACGGAATCTTTTCTTTATTTTCTGCAATAATGATCAATTTTATTCAACAACTTTTTACTGTAAAATGATACTGATCTTCTAAATTGATTCTAATAATAAAATTTTATGAAAGTGATTTCATTTTCAATATACAGAGTTTGAAAATAGTAAAAAAAGTAACATCCATGACAACTGGAATGGCTGTTTGTAGCGCTACTTTTATCTTCTATGTTGAATATTTCATGTCAGGGGCAGGGAAATGTCATTCTTCCAATTTTGTGTGTAGGCCTATGTTATAAATGTAAACATCCACATGTATTTATGGCTCACAGTTCAAATTCAGCTTTTTATAGTTTCCCTTTAGAGTCAGCTATGAGTGCTCGCCCGTCAGCAAACAGTAAATAATTTAGCCGAACTCCGTTAATAATAAAACTCTTTCCTGATGTCTAAAATTCGATTTGTCAAATAGAGAATATCGGTTTATTGACAGTATTGATCAGATTTGCTTTCCATTACATTATATTGAGAAACAGTCGTTATTGTTCGGGCTGCAGCTGGAAGCTTGCTCTGAATTATTGATGATGCCTTTCATAAAATTTTCCAGGAATTCCGATATATATGTTTCTGTTTCAGTTTTAGGTTGTTTTGTAAAATAAAACGGTGAATGGTACATTTTTCAACAAATGTTTTCGGTCTGCATTTACAGGCTAGTTTTCTGATTCAAGGAAAATGAAATACTTGAATTTGTATTACAGTGAAACCTCTCATTTACGGACATCGAAGGGACGTAACAATCTGTCCGCATCTGGGAGGCGTCCTTTATTGGGAGGGAGTCTCCCCAATCTAACAGTTAATTTATAATATGCATTATGTATCCCTTCACGCTTTAAATGAAATGTATTACTGTAGTTTAATTCTAAATACAGTATACTACAGTAAATTCTTTGCAACTTTCAACTACAGTAGATAAGACCGAAAAAGGAAAATACAGTACTGTGCCATGCAGTTTTATTCTAGGTCTACAGTTATGCAGTACAGTAATTTACAGTTTTCGAATTAACCTTACATTCAGGTGCCATGTCTCTCGAAACAGAACAACTGATTGAAGTGAAGAGAATAATCCTACTAACCCCATCATGTGTAGAATACAATTTCACGATCGCAGAAACCTTGGACCCATCAGACAACCTTGACTTTGTTTAGCCACCTGCTTCCAGCTAAGAAGGGATAGCCAGCTGGGCTAGTGATAGCCTACAAGATTATCTTCTTTCATGTCAAGGAATTTCTGTACTAAAGTTTCCATTTTTGTATAGGTCTTGAAATCCAAGTTCTGTCCGCAGTCAACAGGCAAAGCAAGCTTTAGGACTGTGAAACAGCTGTCCGAGTCCGTGTCTGAGAGTGTCCGTAAACGAGAGTTAAATTTATCATTATCTCTATATTATTTCAGTTGAGACATAAAAATCTGTCCGTATATGAGGGGTGTCCGTATCTTGGAGGTGTCCGTAAAGAGAGGTTTCACTGTGTTCATTATTTGTGTTTACTTAACCGTCTCACTAATTCAGGGTGTTAATTTTTTAGATATTTCAAACAAAAACATTTAATATAATTTTGCTCGTTTTTGCTTCCTTTCCGATATAAAAATTGTTTTATATGAAATATTCTATAGCGTGTTTTGGGAAAGCCATTGATTTAATTCCAGATATGCTCAATTAGTTTAAGAGAGAAGTGTATTATGATAACAAATTATTGAAAGAATTTCAGTTTTGTCCTTTAAATGTGCAGGAATGTGATCCGAATGAATGTAACATTGAAAAATTCCTTTGTAGAACGAAAAGTTAGGGGAGAGTCGGGTAGTATCGGACATCGGGTAATATCGGACAGTGAGTTTCTTTCATCTACCACACGATGTTAGTACCTGATTGACATGGTTACGTTTCTGTGATGTCGCATAGAGAAACGTAACCATGTCATTCAGGTATTACCATATGGTGGTAGATGAAAAAAACGCACTGTCCGATACTACCCGACTCTCCTCTATATTTGTTCGGATCGAATTTCTCAACATTTAAAGGACAAAATTAAAATTCTTTCAGTCATTTATTATCATAATACACTCTCTTAAAGTGACTGAGCGTATTGGGAATACAGTCAATGGCTTTCCCAAAGCACACTATGAAATATTTCATACAAAACAATTTTTACTTCGAAAAAGAAGCAAAAACGAGAAAAATTATTGTATTAGATTATTTTGTTCCAAACAACTCAAAGAATAACCCTCTGAAGGACATGTATACATAATTGTTCTCTCGAGTCTAAGGGGTCATTCGTGCTGTAACTATGTACACGCTCACACACACACACACACACACACACACACACACACACATATATATATATACACACACACACACACACACGTAGATATAATAAAAAACATTAACCCGGAATATACTCCATTTAACTCTAATGGCAATATTACCCATTGCAATAATAATAAATAATTCTGCCATTATTTCCTCAACTCCCTTCCCCTCGGCCCGTTCCACTCTTAGCTGTCTATCTTTTATTATAAATTTCCCCACACTCTCAATTAATTTTGAGTTATTAAATATACCATATTTCGCCAGGTGTACCCTGCTAGATGTAATGAAGGAATCTGGCAGGTATCGTTTCCTAAGAGTTTCTGTGGTTTTACACTCCTACAATAGTAATATACGTTACAAGAGCGGTATGTTGACGTTTTCATGGTCGAGGAAAAGATTGAAAAAGCGAAACGTAGTTGAGCGTTTTTAATTTCCGAGAACATGAAAACAAACATACCGCTCGTGTATCGTACATTATTTTGTGCGAAGATCGTTTATTACATAACTGAAAGATGAATTTCTAATTAGTTGCAATGAAATCTCCATCTTGGTTTCTGTTTAATGACGGCAACTTCGGAAAGCCGAAATATCTTTCTTCAACATTGTTTATATAAAATGTTTTCTGTGTTTACTATACTCCAGCAGGCCGTGATATACGTCTGTCTTCCCCCCCCCCCCAGTCTATAAATGCGAACTTAAAACAAACGGTAAGGTTGTGTAATGATTTATTTTTCATTTTAATATTTTAACAATATTATTTATATAACATATTGCAGTAATAACATCGGCATCTGGAATCTTGTCGATTTTTTCACGGCTTCCTTAATATTACTTGTGTCAGGAATGCAATAAGTTTCGTAGAGTAGTAGACTTTACTTAATTTTTGCAAATATTTGAAAACAATAATTGACATTGCAATTTAGGTGAAATTGCAGTGGTAAGTTTCCAATTTATAATTATTACTGTGTTAAACGTCTCTAAAAATAATATGTTAAAAGCCTAAAGCAGTAAAATGAATGTCGCGCTTAAGCGGTAAGAAGAGGGAAATTGTTATGTGTGTTACTTTGGGAATACTGAATGTGGTATTTCACACTTACCGCGTATTGGTTCTGTGCGGAAAACAAGCAAATGCGCACGATCTCGCACAAAATATGATGACATGGCTCGCCTCTACCGTATATTATGCACGCTATTTAAAGGGTGTAATTGATGTTTTGTTATTTGAAGTGTTGTATCAGTGAAGAAGTGTGTTGTGTCAGTAAAGTGTGTTGTGTCAATGAAGTGTATTTGCGTCAATGAAGTTTTATAGTTTATAGTGGTAGTGCAAAGTATTTGAACAGTGAAATGTTTCTGAAGTGTTACTGAAATCAGGATAGTATCAGTGAAATGTGTCTTAGTTCCAGTGCAATGAGTGAGTTGTCAGCAGGAAGAGTGTAGTGCTGAGAGGTACTTGTGCATGTATTAAAATATCATACTCGTGAGTTTTCGTTCCAACTTAGGGGTTAAAATAGAATTACATTTACTTCAAATATTATTTTAAATGATCGTGCTTCATTTAATGTAGGATATTTTTTGTTAATATTATTACACAATTGTTATTATTATTTATTATTAGTATTAATTATTATTAGTAGTATTTATTATTAGTATTATTAATTTATTATTAATTGTATTTATTATTAATTGTCATTATTGAGTGTAATTAGTTACCACTGCCACCGGGTATTTACTTATTTGCAGTGTGAATAAATACATACACATAGGCATACATATATTGACTTGATATGGATAAATTAAAACGTGAATAAAATAAGTTAAAGTCTTAAAAAGAAAAGACTTAGGACAGTTTCGAATCCACCTCTTTATATGTAGAGGCTAAGAGGAAGGCAGAAAATAGGAGAAATTAAAGAATGCTTCACAGCATTATATGCTGACGATGTGGTCATCATTCAAAACAATGAAGATGATCTACAGAGATCTTTGTATTATTTAAATATTATCTCTCAAGAATATGATTTTATAATTTCTACAGAGAAAACTAAAATTTTAGCATTTTGGGGGAAATCACAAATACGTTCTAAGATTATTTTAGAAGGAAGATCGTTAGAACAAGTTGAAAATTTTAGCTATCTGGGTTGTGACATAAATACAAAAAAAAAAAAATATCAAAATTTCAAATGATGTGCGGCACTATCCATCGGACATTAAAGCATAAAACAAGGAAAGTTACCAGAATTAAATTTTATAAAACAATGCCTATTCCTCTTCTTCTTTATGGACCAGAAACTTGGGTAAACACAAAAATAATTCAAAATAAAATACAAAATGCTGAAATGACATTTTTAAGGAGAACAAAAGAATGTACAAGATCTGATCGCTTTCGAAATGAAGATATCAGAGAGGAACTACATATCTTTAGCATGGATGGAAGAATAAAGGAACATAGAGATAGATGGTTCCAACATATAAATAGAATGGAGGACACCAGACTACCAAAACTCTTATTAAATTACAAAGCGACTGGAAGAAGAGACGTAGCACGACCTAAAGGACGATGGAGGGATAAACTGTGAAGCCGGAACTGGCAATATTGCCTACTCCGTGTAGTGAAGATGATTATGATGATGATGATGATGATGATGATTATGGAATGCTTGGCTTGCAGTGAAAGACTCTCCCTTGAGCAGAAAACTGTGAATGAATGAACCATAACCATGACATAATTCTATTCACACTCATGAACAGCTATACAAAATAGTAACAATAATTGTAGTCATACTAATTCCTGTACACGGGATGTGCTTGCATGAATAGAAATCGGGCGTAAGTTTGTACACAACCGGTATTAATTTTTCGACTGATTTATAGACCTAACTGTCGACTTCATATTGTCATTATAGTACAGTGGAGCTCTTAAGTTCGACATCCTATAGTTCGACTGCTTACGTAGGATAATTACACACTCCCCTATACAGGCACTAAGAAATGGATTTGCCATTTGAATGGAAATTGGTTCTGTGTCTTGTAGTGATACTTTTGTTAAAGGAAAACAGAATATTTTATTGATTAGGACATTCACATTGATCACTGATTTTAAAATAATGAACTCTTCTTTTTCTATTTGAGAATTGTGCCGTTTGTGAGACGGAACTGTCGAAACCCACTGTGGTACTAGAAGCGCATACACAAGTCTCGGGGCGGGCAGGAAATGCAAGTACAGTACTGTATTCGTTGATGGATAACCAATAAGAAATTGTACTCATTTTACCTGCCACACCCACTACCCTTATTGGACTGAAATTTCAATTCTGTTCAGTCGAACTTGGGAGAGTCCACTCTACGTTCATTATACACAAGAAATCGCCCTGCCAAGAGTTTTAAACCGGTCGAATTAGCAGGTCAATGACATTTTAGAGTTTGTTTGTGTCCTTCTTCCTACTACCCACATCCTACTCACAACCCCTAAATGTCATTGGTCTGCTATTCCGATCGATTGGCGCAACGATTTCTTCTGTATAAAATCATATATAACTCCAGCAACAACAATAACATGTCTACTTTGGAGTTTGGGCAACTGACATCTTTCATGCCAATTGAGTGGCTCAGTGTCAGAGTTGCCTAAGCCACAATTATACTCAAAAAAGTTATTGAAGTCTAAACTTAAACCTCGTTTTCTAAAACTATATGCTCTCAACTGGAAATTATTTGTCAGATACTTATCTACTTTGGCACACATAGGCTATAAATGATGATTTACAGTCATATTATGCAGAAATCCGCGGCTAAAAATATGTGGTTTAGGCAACTCGAGCCACTCAATTGCGATTTTCTCAATGTATGTTTCTAATTTTCATTTTAATAAGATGTATAGGACACAGCTTGCGGGAGTCAGGTTATCTTACAGAATTGTTATTCTTGATGTCGTAAGTTCGATACCATCCGACTGTGTACACAATCTTGTAAACGTTTTGATGACGTATTTTCTCGTTCTGGTTCGTAAAAGCACCATATAATAGTTATTTACGATACAAGTGTTAAAAATTAAATTTTATTTTCTGAGTAGGGATGTTTGTGAAGTGAGACCGTAATTTTTTCGGGCACACTTGCAATATGGTGGTACAATCGAATACATGGACAATCCTTACTGATACCAGGCACTCTCTATTTTGTATCATTTCACTTTCACGTTTCTAATTTAAGTTAATGTGTGTTGGATGGATAAGGTCAACACTACATTCTGTCGATTCTTCTTAATCTTCGGAAGGTCATGGCACCGAACTTTAATAGAAAATATTATCACTTTTTCCCCACATCCTTTCAAATACTCGTATCTTATAATTGTGTGACCGCAAATGATAATGCTTTTTAATTGGACCACAAAGAGATATTTTTCACTCCATTGTCTTAGAGAGAATCTGAAACCCCATTTCCCGTCGCTTTAGTTGATAGGCCTGTTCGTTCTTACAAACGAAGGCAAGTGGTATATTTTTTATAATAAATTAAAGTTGAATCCTCGATAATTTCGATACATCGATATCCCCGATATCCTTGATATTTGGAACTATCTAAAGCTTTCGATAGTTCTGGGAAAAGGTCTCGATTATTTTTCGGTAGTTTTTAACTTTCAGGCAGGGTGTTCTCTTCGTTTGTTTTTTTCTATCTATCTACCTATCTACCTATCTATCTATCTATCTATCTATCTATCTATCTATCTATCTATCTATCTATCTATCTATCTATCTATCTATCTATCTATCTATCTATCTATCTATCTATCTATCTATCTATCTATCTATCTATCTATCTATCTATCTATCTATCTATCTCTGTCTATCTATTTATCTATCTATGTATCTATCTATCTATCTGTCTGTCTGTCTATCTATCTATCTATCTATCTATCTATCTATCTATCTATCTATCTATCTATCTATCTATCTATCTCTGTCTGTCTGTCTGTCTGTCTGTCTGTCTGTCTGTCTGTCTGTCTGTCTGTCTGTCTGTCTGTCTACCTATCTATCTGTCTGTCTGTCTACCTATCTATCTATCTATCTATCTATCTATCTATCTATCTATCTATCTATCTATCTACCTATCTATCTATCTATCTATCTACCCATCTACCTACCTACCTATATATCTATCTATCTATCTATCTATCTATCTATCTATCTATCTGCCTTTCTATATATCTGCATCAGCGTTGGATTACACTTCCACTGTGATATCATGTGATAGATGCAATTCTGTTACACCTTGTGTAAAAATTTATTTGTGTTTTCCACCATTAAAAAAAAAAAGTATTTATAACAGTAGGTTCTAAAATAATCCTTACACATGATTAACAAAATCGCAATAGCCCCAGTTGTGTGGTTGGCAAAACCCTTATTAGTGGTGTGTAAGTGGAATTACTAGGAAAATAATCTAATTGTAAACGAGTGGGACTCCATTGGAACCTTACAAGGTGCAGGTTTAACGATAGATGACACCATACAACTGAGTCAGGATATCTACAAAAGCGCGACTGTTCGGACTTCAAAAACCATTTCCATTGTAGGATTGGTAAGGAACGGTAAGCTCACTAGAGGCTGCAGTACTGGCCTTCGGGACCACCTTTGTACCAAAGACAAAAATATAGATTTATACAGGATGGATGGTAACCTCTGCACCAAAATGGAACTGGTAATAGATCATGAGCCGAGATTTGAAAAATCGAAATAAGTTGTTTCTCTAACATTCACCGCTTTGGAGGAAATCTTTATGTTTCTATGAAGCATTTGGCAACATAATGGCTACTGCAATAACTCTAAGCAAGCGCGGCCTGTACTCCTTGCCTTTCTATCCCCCTCTGCCGTTTTCAGTCGGTAACACGCGACGTGCGCTGCGTTGCAAGATTTATTTCAACGATTTTCGCCATTATTCAATTTTAATTTGCAAAAAAAGATTTACGACATCAACTGTTCAGATTGTTTTTATCTCTCTGTTTGTATAGCAATCAGACATTCTTCTCGGGCCATTACCGCAAACTGCAAACATTGGGCAAAGACTGTTTTTTTTTTTCTGCTTCACGGTGATTTATCGAAGGAAAAGTGTATTTCTTATATTTAATATGTAGAATCACTTCTTAAATTTTGGTGCAGAGGTTGCTATCCACTCTGTATTATAGGTGCACGAATTGGAAATGAGTATGAAACCGAAACCATTACAAATGAAGCAAAGACTCTGTTGTCAACTGCTCAATGTTTTTCGCCTTGATATTTTTATCAGAAATATCATGTTCAAAAGCGCTACAACTTGTACTACCGCGGAGGTCTTCTTAAGTTCGAGTAAGTTAGGAATGCATAATCTATAGATCAAATCCTCTTAAGCAGCTAGTGTAAACTTTCAAGAACTTTCAGCTGGATTCACTTTTCCAACTTTCATCTTAATTTTAATGAGCTGTAAGGAAGAAGATACAGGATATTTATTTGTCTAAGTTTGCCAGTCTAATACGAATATCGTCGTAAGTTTCTGGACATACGATTACAGGATTTTCCTTCACATCTTTCACAGTCAGTCGTCCTCCCTGAGTTATAGGCAACGAGTTAGATACTATAGAGAGGACAAAGATCTCAGAAAGTTGAAGACAATTGAACATTGGTCCGCCATGTTTCGGTTAGTCAAAACAAAGGGGCGTGGCTCGGATGTTGTAGGAAATGACTATAATGAAGTTAGTATTATTGTGAAATGAGCTACATATTAAGACTATGTTAATAAGTAAAAAGTAAAATACACACAAAACTTTACGTTTTATAACAGCTTAGGCCTATGTTTTATTAGTTTCACTAAATATAGCCCAGATTAAATGACAAGCTATAATTGATGCAACCAAAGCAAAGCACCTAAAGACGGATGAATTTAATCGGCAGAAGAAAAATAAATAATTTTTTGACTTCGTCACAAATTTAATTACCTTACAGCTAATCTAACCTAATATGAAATTATATAATTCAGTGCTCACCAGGTGATTTCAAGAGAGACGACGTATGTAACTAATAGGAGTAAAATATAGGAAAGGTTAGTGGCGAAAATTAAAAAAAATATATCCAGTACGGTAATTAAGTTATTGAGAAAAATTCATTTGAAATTGGAATTAACACAGAGAACTTTTTGAAAACTGCAATTATTAAAACTACAAATAACGTCTTAGCATGCAACATAATAATTAAAGAATGACAATAATAGAAAGTTACTCGTGATCATAACTCACCACATTTATTGAAACGATAAGATACTTACGATTAACATTGTTATCAGAAACAACAGGAGCCACAGCTAGGTACACTTCTTTTCGCGTGATGGAGACATCATGTAGTCTAATATAATTTGAAACAAATATTGTCGCGTGATGGAGACATCGTGTAGTCTAATATAATTTGAAACAAACATTGATCTCACACGTGTCTCGCAGCTAGGCAGAGGCTTTTGCAGAATACAACTGTTCTTACTTTATTTTGAACAATAATGACAAATTGTGGGTGATGCAAGTGCAAACTTTCCTCTTTGTTAACAAAAAGAGCCCTACGCATTAATAAAAGAAAATTGGAGTAGGCTCTATAAACACAATAAATACTAAACTCTTGATGGTACAAACTTATTAATACAGATATTTCGCTTATGCTCAGTCCGTCTTATCTTATAATTCTCTGCGGCAATGGTACCTGTATTGAGAGGGTTTAATTATCCAGCAACGAATATTATGATTTACGGTACATTTCATTTAAATCCGAGGGAATGGGATATTTTTGGAAATTTCAAAGTCTTAATTATTACTTTTTCATTTATAAATCAGCTTTTTACAAAACCTATAGCGAAATGTTAAAATTAAATATTGATGTATTTGAAAAATATAATACATGTACCAACTCGTTGCAGTGTACCTTTGATAAGCACTCCTTGCGGAGGCCGGCGGAACTATAGACCGCCATGTTTTTTAGGGAACGATCCATAGTACTGTTGGCCTCCGCGGGGAGCGCTTATCAGAGGTCTTTAGCCTCTCTATAGTATCTAACTCGTTGGTTATAGGCCGCGCCATCGTTTTTGGTATCTAAAATATAATTAATGGGAACCTTAAGTGCGAGTGTCTTACATTTGTGGCAGAGTATGGGCGATAAAGCTGGCACTTGTGATTGGCAGATTGTTGATGTGACGTGTATTTAGGAGGAGGTACCGTTCTCAGCTGCAGTGGCAACAGAAACTCACTGACTGGACACTGTACTCAAGGACACGCCGCAGGAAAGTTAAGTGCGATTATCTTACTTTTGCCGCAGTCTGGGCAGCAAGACTGACAAAATGTAGTTGGCAGATTGCTGACGTGACGTGTATAGGAGGTGGTACCATTCCCAGCTACACTATCAACAGATACTCGCAGACTGTACATTGTACTCAAGGACACGCGTCGAAAACGCTGGCGCCAGCAATAACTAGTGGTTACAGTGTTGTCGAATTAGTGGAATTTTTAGATAAAAAAACATACGTGAGCATAAAACCTGTAGAGAATTTAAACTGGGGTTCTTTGTCGCTTTTAGTTTCTGCATTTTAAAGAAAATCACGAAATACCAACGATCATCATCAGAAAAAAATTCTCAAAATGGCCTTTATAAGACCGCAATCCTCTTACGAGTTTTTCCCTCCTTCCTTGATCTGCTGTCTTTCTCATAAATTCATCCAATACCGTAGTCATCATCATCATCATCATCATCATCATCATCATCGAGAATTGGGTTCTGTGGTGCGTTCTGGCTTCACTTCTCTGGCGATACTGAACAATACAGTCTATCCAAAATAAGAACCACACTTGATGTAAACATTGACAGAAGTGCTCAGGAGGAAGGGAAAAAAGTATTTTACTTCCATGCTTCCTTGTGTTCACGAATTATTTCAGAATGTTTAACAAAGACGTTGTGTACACTAATTCTTTCGTAAAATAATACACAACAATGCCTAATATAAAGTGAAATTGTCCATAAAAATAATCGGTATTATTAATGTAGGAAAGTTTGTTTGTCGAATAAATTGGTAATTGAGGGGCTGGCTGCAAGAAGGGCATTTTAGAGATGTGCCCTTTTTGAGTAAAACGCTTTATTGTGTTCTCTGATCTGTTATGCATATGATCACCAAGTTGTAGTTCAATACTGTGATCATAGAGGTCAGGAGTACCCAAAATGTAAAGGCGTACATAGGTAACATTATTACGGTTTGAATTTTCAACATCAATTTTCTCGAAACTTGCATTTGAGAGAAGTACCTTTCTTGCACCCAACCCCTCAATTGTTTTATTTATGGGAGGGCCCTTGACTTTAACGTTACTCGCCCAGACCCTAGAGCGCGGCTCAGAGATGTCGCTAGTGCCGAGAAGCTGAGACCACTTAGTTCGTCAGAGACTATCCAGAGTGCACCACAGGCGGTGGATCTACTCATATAATTACACTCATAATGAAGAATTGTTGGGATGTGATGGCGAATTATTTTTAGAGTACCCAGAGAAAGCTTTTGTGAAATTTACATGTATGAACCTTGAAAGAAGAAGAGCCATATGTTCGAATACTCTTTGAACTTAATATCTTTTTGGTTTTTTCCGAGGTTTACCCCAACTGTAAGGAGGATGTGAGGTAATCTCTGGAAAATTCTCAGTCTCACCTCGCTGTCACCAGATCCACAGACGAGAAGTTGATACAGCGTCGTTAAATAATGGATTAAAAACCATTGTGTTAGAACCACGATGCCCACGTATTGGAACGCTCGGTAAAGCTCCGGACTTTAAATTGTTTATGATGTAGCGAGTAAGTCATAAAAGAAGAAGACAGTGTAAAGTTTAACTTGGAAGAACATTCTCTATCTTTCATCAAAGCGAAAGGACATAGAGTCGTAATGTCCATTATCTTCCTTGAGCTCGAAGTGTTATAGCATAGGACATAAAATTTTTGTACACTTTTATGGGTTAATTTAGGTGTGGAAAGTAAGTACTATTATCTAAAAGAGACACTAGACTCTTTATTTTCAGTCTGCTGGACAATTTTATTATTATTAAATGAAAATAAAATAACAAGTAAGGTCTTGCACGTAACCCCGAATCCTTCTTCTATTTCTTCTTTGTTTTCTTGAATTATTTAATGACGCTCTACCAACTAAAAAATTATTTAGCACAGGTGGAATTGTTGATAGCAAGATTATATTTTTGTGACATGAGACCCAGGATTTGTCATGACATTACTTGACATTCTTTTACAGTTGGGATACATTCTGAAAATACTCAGCCAGATATAATCAGCCCTAGAGAGAATTCTGGGTCAGTTCTACTCTGGGGATGGGACTTGTCTCTGTCAGGACTAAAGCAGAAAGGCCCATCTGTCATCATCGGGTTCACACATTTAATGCCACTCAGGTCACGTGTCAAAGTGGAACACTTTTCGCAAGATAAAAGGCGCATAGTGAGCATATTGTGAGCTAAATGCAAGGATCTGTCTCTCGAAGAAGCCAAGCCAGAACATGCTGAAGAACAATTGGACGGAGTTACGCAATAATAAGACCAACCGACAATTTGAAAAAAATGAGATATTTGCACAAATCTATTGATGGCAGGCTAATTTACCTCGGGAAAAATCAAGAATGCGGTATCTGAATTTTGCTGCTATTTATAAGCAAAAATTCGTTTATTGCATAAAATTCATTTATTTATTTTGCTTTGAAATATCAGTTCAACTGCTGGTCTCCTATCAAAAATCGATTAGCCTTTTTTTGGTATTAATTGTGCTATTTTTGTAATAGTATGAATGTTATAATACTTCTTGCATAAAAAGTTTTATAAAAAAAACATTTAATTCAATGGCCAATATTTCGAAACAGGATTTTGGAGCTTGGTCTCTTATTGCGTAAGTCCGTCCAATTGTGTTGATGGTTATTGTAATGATTGATGATTCATTCGTTTACGTAATTAATTATTTGCTTTGTTTACCGGCATGTTGTAGAGTCCTAGCGTCCAATTAATACCCAGACGGAAGGCTTTGTACTGGATATTTCTTGTATTTGCACGGATCAATTCTTGTAATGTCAAGCGGTGTTGTCACATTTTCCTCATAAAGATTGTTCCTTGTTACAGTTATTTTTATACCGACATCAGTACATTGATTTCTACCATTACCATCCACAGTGAATAAATGTTAAGCTATAAGATTAGTTTTAATTAAAATTGGTGTTATAATTAGTAACCTTTTTGTTGTCAGTCAGTTCCAGATATATTAGTCTTTACTCCACGTGGAGTAGATATGAGAACGTCAATTACAGTTCCTACCGCAACATTGGTAAACAAATGTTACCGTTTCTTATGATCGGCATCTAAGAAGGCCTCATCAATAAACAAACTCCTGTCCTATATCTTCAAATGATAGTGAACTCTTTGACACCGCTCGAGTATCAAATCAATATTTTCTTATTGTTTAATTTATTCATTTATTAACATACATCTTATAGTAATTCCACAGCTCTTGCTTCCCTTATTTAATTTTAATTCAATTATTTTATTCATTTTTGACGTGTAACGTCTATATTCGATCTACACCAATAGGGAAAAGTAAGTGATTTTGTGGAACGGAATTTCGATTTTGTTCTCCAATTGAAATACTTGATATAAACTCCACAATGTAAACGAATCCATTTCTACACATAAAGGGAGTGTATATATATATATATGCAAAAAAAAACCGGAAAGGTCCTTGTAGCTGATTTCAGAGTCTTGTTCACTCCAGAGCACGATAGACTGATAACTAAAACTTTCGTGGTTCGAATCCTGTCTGGAAAGAAAACTTTTTTTTGTTCCTTATTCAAATTTATTCCCAATACTTTTCGATTTACTAACTTGCTTACTTACTTACTTACTTACAAATGGCTTTTCAGGAACCCGGAGGTTCATTGCCGCCCTCACATAAGCCCGCCAGCGGTCCCTATCCTGTGCAAGATTAATCCAGTCTCTATCATCATACCCCACCTCCCTCAAATCCATTTTAATATTATCCTCCCATCTACGTCTCGGCCTCCCCAAAGGTTTTATTCCTCCGGCCTCCTAACTAACACTCTATATGCATTTATAGATTCGCCCATACGTGCTACATATCCTGCCCATCTCAAACGTCTGGATTTAATGTTCCTAATAATGTCAGGTGAAGAATACAATGCGTGCAGTTCTGCGTTGTGTAACTTTCTCCATTCTCCTGTAACTTCACCCCTCTTAGCCCCAAATATTTTCCTAAGCACCTTATTCTCAGACACCCTTAATCTCTGTTCCTCTTTCAAAGTGAGAGTCCAAGTTTCACAATCATACAAACCAACCGGTAATATAACTGTTTTATAAATTCTAACTTTCAGATTTTTTGACAGCAGACTAGATGACAAAAGCTTCTCAACCGAATAATAACAGGCATTTCCCATATTTATTCTGCGTTTAATTTCCTCCCGAGTGTCATTTATATCTGTTACTGTTGCTCCAAGATATTTGAATTTTTCCACCTCTTCGAAGGATAAATCTCCAATTTTCATAGTTCCATTTCGTACAATATTCTGGTCACGAGACATAATCATATACTTAGTCTTTTCGGAATTTACTTCCAAACCTATCGTTTTACTTACTTCAAGTAGAATTTCCATGTTTTCCCTAATCGTTTGTGGATTTTCTCCTAACATATTCACGTCATCCGGATAGACAAGAAGCTGATGTAACCCGTTCAATATAGGCCTACGGTATTTTAAGAAATAATGTCATTCAGTTGTGCTCTGACATACACATTAAACAGCAGTATCTGAAGAATTTTCTCATGTGCTTACAAACATTTACTCTAATTAGTTGTTAATTTATTATTATTATATAGATTGAAACACAAAATAATATACGAAGTAACGTCAAGAAAATGTGAATTAAAGTCATGGTCCATGTATATAATGCCTGAAAATAGCTATTGATCCTTTGCGTGTTTGATTTTAAAATAATGTGTTTAATCTATAACTACAGTCAGTATATTGATATTAGTATCTCTTTGTTGTTACCTATTGCTTTAAAAAGAATGTGTTTAACTTGTAATTTTAAGTCAATTTTTCTACTATTCCTTTACTGTTTACATTTGTTTTTAAATCTTTTGTATTGCCCCTACTATTACATATTGTCCTTAAAGAATTTCGTTATTTGTTAACTGTAAGTCATTACTTGTCTTATTATTTTAATTATTGTACTTGTTCCTGCATCGCGTATGTAACTTGTAACCGTAAATCATTGCTTGTATTACTACTATTATTACTCTTAACGGTTCCATTGTTCATGAATTAAGTATTAATTTGAAAGTGAAAGTCAAACTGTTATATTAATCTACTACGGTATTGATTATCTTTTTAAGGTCGTGTATTTACTCTGAAACGGTTAGACATTCTTGTATATCTTTTGCATTGATTATTCCTCAAAAAACCATTAATCTTTAACAGGATCCATTCTTTCATTAAGGTGCATTCTTTTACAAAATTCATGTGAATTTTAACTGTGACCACTATTTTATATTATAACTTTACTATTGTTTATTGGTTATAAAATATGTATTTTGATGTCAACTATAATCCTAATAGGCCTATACCTCTGGGTGAAATAGGGTTTATTAAATTTGATAATAAAAATTTATTATTATTATTATTATTATTATTATTATTATTATTACTTTACTATTATCAAAATTATTTTCTCACTAACGGGTTGTTTTAGATGCAAACAGCTGGAAAGTTTTGAAAAGATATCTTGTATATTTGCGTAATCTATATTTATTATTTAACGTACTTGCGTATTTTGTTACGACATTTTTAAAGACACTTAAGGAATGAGATATTATTACATGTATAGCATAAATAATACAAAATTAGAAAGGGTAACTTCAGTAAATGATTTAGGAGTGGTAATCTCTCATGACCTATCATTTTTAACACATATAAAAACAATTGCGAATAGAGCCTTCAAACTGGTAGGTTTCATCTACAGAAACTCAAAAGATTTCAGGAATGTTGAAACTGTCTTAAAAATATATAATAGTTTAATACGAAGTAAATTAGAGTGCGCATCTATAGTTTGGAACACTCACTATCACTCGCACTCGCTCATTCTAGAGAGAGTACAGAATAAAATCCTAAAACTGCTGTATATGAAAAAACATTCATGTTACAACATATTCCAATCTTATGAATCCATGCTGATTGAATTTAATGTACCATCTCTCAGTAGTCGCAGGATAAGAGCACAACAAATGTATTTGTTCAAAACCATAAATGGCTTAATAGACAACCTTGATCGTCTACAGCTAATTAGTTTCAATATTGGTAAATCAAATTTGAGAAAGCGATCTCTCTTTTATTTACAGACAACAAAAACACTATCTCATAAAATGTCTCCACTTTTATTAATGCTTCGAACTTGCAATCATCTATCAAATAAACAGGATTTAGATTTTTCATTATCGTACAATATGTACAAGAAAAATTTATGTAAAGCGTTACTTGAAACACATGTTCTCTGTTGGTGAGTTTTTTGAATAAATGAATTGAGCCTATTGGGCCTGCTGTGTAGTGCTGTATATTGAATTTATTAACATGGTGTTGTATTTTCTCTGCAATTTGCCAATTATAGCTACGCCTACATTTTGCATTTTTGGCTGTGATGTATGTACTTGGCTCTTTTATGTTTGTTTTTATTTGGTGTTTTTCTTTTATATCTGTATCTGTGTCTTTTATTTAGGTCGTATCTATTTGTTTTTTTTCTCTTTTCCATTTTTAATTTGTAATTACACTTGTGATGTAGATGAAATTATTGGGGATCATCAGTGTGGTTTTAGGCGTAATAGATCGACTATTGATCAGATTTTTTGCATTCGACAGATATTGGAGAAAAAAAGGGAGTATAAGGGTACAGTACATCAGTTATTCATAGATTTAAAAAAGGCGTATGACTCGGTTAAGAGAGAAGTTTTATATAATATTCTTATTGAATTTGGTATTCCCAAGAAACTAGTTCGATTAATTAAAATGACTCTTAGTGAAACTTACAGCAGAGTCCGTATAGGCCAGTTTCTATCTGATGCGTTTCCAATTCACTGCGGGCTAAAGCAGGGAGATGCACTATCACCTTTACTTTTTAACTTCGCTCTAGAATATGCCATTAGGAAAGTTCAGGATAATAGACAGGGTTTGGAGTTGAATGGGTTACATCAGCTTCTTGTCTATGCGGATGACGTGAATATGCTAGGGGAAAATCCACAAACGATTAGGGAAAACGCGGAAATTCTAGTTGAAGCAAGTAAACCTAAGTATATGATTATGTCTCGTGACCAGAATATTGTACGAAATGGAACTATAAAAATTGGAGATTTATCTTTCGAAGAGGTGGAAAAATTCAAATATCTTGGAGCAACAATAACAAATATAAATGACACTCGGGAGGAAATTAAACGCAGAATAAATATGGGAAATGCGTGTTATTATTCGGTTGAGAAGCTTTTATCATCCAGTCTGCTGTCAAAAAATCTGAAAGTTAGAATTTATAAAACAGCTACATTACCGGTTGTTCTGTATGGTTGTGAAACTTGTGCCCACGTGCATCAACGTCGGTTAGTGTAACCACCAGTTAAAATTGTCATCTAACCTCTGGTTAAGCATTTTTACAGTGGATCGACCTCGGTTACGACTTAAATAGAAGGTTAACCACAGTAATCTATAACCGGCCATTTTCGAGCGGTTAAAGGAGATAACCAGTGATTAGTAGAGCAAGTAAAGCAAAATGGCGGCCAGAGCCACAGATGTTTACTTCGAAGACGATTATTATTGTACAGTACTTGAATTATATGGATAGAGCGTGAGCGTGAAGTTTCTTTAGTGGAAAGAGAGAATCTTTACGAGGAATTAGGTGACAGAAAATTTCAGGAGGGATTTTGTTTATCAAAATCTACAAATGGCTCACTTGCAATAACTCAAAAACCGTCATATTTCTTCTGTTGTTCAGTTCCTTATGTTAAGATTCTATGTAACTGTTATTTTCTGTATTTTAAGAGGGAATACTTGAATATCTCTTTCTCTGTCACTGGCTGAACAAAGAGAGGTTATGGATGGATCTTAGGATAATGAACAGTAACCTGGTGTAAATGGGATCTTGGGTCGTACACACATTTCTACTAATCTTCTGCATCCTTTTCCTTTATGGATATTCCTTCTTTATTATATAATATATTTAAATCTATTAAGTAAGTCTATCTATACTTAACCTCACATTGGGATATAATCATTTTTGCATTCAATTTTCTATTTTGTACGATTTTAACCTAACAGCAATGAAAAACAAAGAAATGCAACTCGCAAATATAACAGCGCCCAAAGGCAAACAAATGCAACGCGAAAATGTAGGACATGTTCACTTCGATATAGAACGGAGTGAGCGCAGTCGTTTTTAGATGTTGACTATTATCTTTGCTGTGGTATGAATGCTTTCCTTTAGTCATTTTGTAGAAACAGTGTACCATCATAGACTTTGCTCTGGTTAAATGAAGTGTCAGCTAACTATGTTTAAGTAATCGGTGATTATGAATGGTGCACAGAAATTGCATTTTAACCACGGTTACTGTTTAACCGTCGTTTCGTAATCTATGATTACTGCGTTTTTAACCGATGTTGATGCACTTCGCCATTGGACTTTCACTTTCAGAGAGGAACAGAGATTAAGGGTGTTTGAGAATAAGGTTCTTAGGAAAATATTTGGGGCTAAGAGGGATGAAGTTACAGGAGAATGAGAAAGTTATACAACGCAGAACTGAACGCATTGTATTCTTCACCTGACATAATTAGGAACATAAAATCCAGACGTTTGAGATGGGCAGGGCATGTAGCACGTATAGGCGAATACAGAAATGCATATAGAGTGTCAGTTGGGAGGCCGGAGGGAAAAAGACCAATGGGAAGGCCGAGACGTAGGTGGGAAGATAATATTAAAATGGATTTGAGGGAGGTGGGATATGATGGTAGAGACTAGATTAATCTTGCTCAGGATAGGGACCAATGGCGGGCTTATGTGAGGGCGGCAATGAACCTCCGGGTTCCTTAAAAGTCAGTAAGTAAGTAATTACACTTGTTTCTGTTTTACCTCTTTTTTCGAGTTATATGCAATTCTATGTTTTTTTAACTGTACTGTTATTGTAATTGGGACATAAATAGGTAAATAAATAAATAAATATTACGAGGGACTGGAAATAATTCGTAAGATCTTGGCATTGCACTAGGAATTAATTGAAGAGAGTAATTTAAACGATAGAAATGTAACATTTATCAAACTGTGCTCGACAAATAAATACTGTAAATGTCACAAATGCTGCAGCACGATTTTGGAGACAGCATCAGCAAACGCTGCTCTTGTGAGACTGAAAGAACACATTTCAGTCGAGTAGCGACATCCCCTTTAAGAGCACACCGCAGCGCAAGGCGTGGCTTACCTTTACAAGTGTCGCATCACGTGATTTGAATAACTGATCAGAATGCGTCCCTTTCTACTCGGAAGCTTTTCGACAACCGCAAACATCTGGAACTTTATTGAAGGACTTCCGAGGAGCGACGCCCGCCCTGCGAGCGCGGGGGCGTCGAGTGGGCGTCGCGCGAGCTCGGAGGACCTGGATGTCATTGATCCAACATCGGTCTCGGCTGCGGCTTGTTCTCCCGGTTTAATTTTTCAGGCGTTCTCAGATCCTATTACTACTACGTCATCGGGAGATAGTTAAATCTTACTCAGTCTCGAGGGAACTATTGGATTCTGAACCGGACTTGATATCTTGTGGGCGGGAAGATCTAGAAACTGTGGAGTAATACTAGAACAAGTTGGATTTTGCATGTGTTTACTTTCAAGTGGTTTCAAAAAATTGTCACTGATTTTACCACAGTCTACTATATACAGTCACGAAGCTTGAGTTTTGAGGGTGCTAGAAACAATAGACTGTGACGGTACTATTTTGCATTGCCTGTAATGAGACGATATTAGCGATCCTAGTGGTGAGCAACTATCTAATGTTTGCATATTTACTACGTATTGAGCTTCGCGACTGTATATACTAGACTGTGATTTTACCGTGGAACGTTTTTCTGCGTACCACCCGAGAAAAATTTTATTACAACAAAAATTACATTGCCCCTTACGGGAATCACTACGATGCCATCCGCAATGCATATGTTTGTTAAAGAGCTTCATTTGTTAATTCATGAACCTTGTTACTCTTCTGCTATAGCATTAATCAAATGAAATGTGCACCAATACTTATTATTAGGAATCGTACTTTGTCCCATGAGACTACCATGTTAAGTATTACTGAAGTTTTTAAGTAGACGACGCTCTTGCATGTACTTGACTGACGCGGCTTCTGTTCGATCAAGTTGGGCAGAACAAAACATTAACAAAAATACATTAATATTTACAATTTAAATTATTTACGCTATCATTCATTCATTCATTCATTCATTCATTCATTCATTCATTCTTACACACACTATACATGAAAGTGTAAATATTGTGTGATCAATGATATAATAGTTTAAATACTAAACATAGCGTATTCTAGTGTACATAATGTAAAGACTGCCTACTGAAGGATGCACTGGAAGGAATAGTGAACGGAAGAAGTGTTTGGGGCAGAAGAAGATATCACATGATAGACGACATTAAGATAAACGTAAGGGTCTTATGAGGAGACAAAGAAGAAGGCAAAAAATAGGAAAGACTGCAGAATGCTGGGTTTGGAGTGAAAACCTGGCCTTGAAAGCATCATCACTATTACTACTGCCACCACTACTACTACTGTCTCTACTACTGTACTACCGCCACTGCTACTACTACTGTACTACCGCCACTGCTACTACTTGCACTACTACTGTACTACCGCCACTACTACTGCCACCACTGTCACTACTACTGCGACTACTACTACCGCCACTACTACTACTGCCACTACTACTGTATTACCGCCACTCCTACTACTGTCACTAGTACTGCCACTATTACTACTATCACTACTACTGTACTACCGCCACTACTACTACTACTGTCACTACTACTGTACTACCCCCACTACTACTACTGTCACTACTACTGTACTACCGCCACTACTACTACCGTCACTACTACTACTATCACTACTACTGTACTACCGCCACTACTACTGTCACTACTACTGTACTACCGCCACTACTACTGTCACTACTACTGTACTACCGCCACTACTACTGCCACTACTACTATACTACCCCCACTACTACTACTGCCACTACTACTGTACTACCCCCACTACTACTACTGTCACTGCTACTGTACTACCCCCACTACTACTACTGTCACTGCTACTGTACTACCGCCACTACTACTACCGTCACTACTACTACTATCACTACTACTGTACTACCGTCACTACTACTACTATCACTACTACTGTACTACCGCCACTACTACTGTCACTACTACTGTACTACCGCCACTACTACTGTCACTACTACTGTACTACCGCCACTACTACTGTCACTACTACTGTACTACCGCCACTACTACTGTCACTACTACTGTACTACCGCCACTACTACTGTCACTACTACTGTACTACCGCCACTACTACTACTGCCACTACTACTGTACTACCGCCACTACTACTACTGCCACCACTGGCACTACTACTGCGACTGCTACTATCGCCACTACTACTACTGCCACTACTACTGTATTACCGCCACTACTACTGCTGTCACTACTACTGTACTACCACCACTACTACTGTCCTACCGCCACTACTGCTACTGCCACTACTACTACCACCACAAGTCGGCCTGGTTGACGCAGTTGGTATAGCGCTGGGCTTCTATGCCCGAGGTTGCGGGTTCGATCCCGGGCCAAGTCAGTGGCATTTAAGTGTGCTTAAATAAGATAGGCTTATGTCAGTAGATTTACTAGCATGTAAAAGAACTCCTGCGGAAGAAAAAATCGGCACACCGGCAGTTCCGAGCGTCGTTAAATAAAACATAACATTTAACTACCACCACTACTACTACTGCCACTACTACTGTATTACTACTACTACTACTACTACTACTACTACTACTACTACTACATCTTTTTATATTGCCTTCTTAGTTTTTATCAGTTACACTGACCGCATGTTATCTAACGACGAAGGATCGTTAACAGGGATGGAAAACGCATCTAACTGCTCGTGAAGTTCACTTCTATTAATTGCTATTTCTAGCGATATACACTCTTTGAGCACCAAAGAAATTACCCCACGTTTACAGTTCAGCCACATGTCGTTCATTTGTGTATCCTTTGCCATTAGTGCGGTTTATTTTTGTCCCCTTCGATTTATTTTCAGATTGCCTTTGTTCAATTATTGCACGAGTTGTCCCATGCTGCATAAGTTACTATATTTCCCTTGCTGTATAAAGTAACAATATAACATTCAACTACTGTATTATTTGCTTTCGATAGGCCTATAAATGTCAGTTCTGACTTCTGAGAACTCTTCTTGTCTTGTTTCATTCAATTAGCCTTTACTTATCTTTCCTTGAAATGTGAAGCATTTCCCTTTAGTGGCTTTTAAAGACTGTGATAATCTAATTGACAGAGCGGGTATTAAATTTTATTGCAGTGCACAATGGCTAAGATACGCTGGAGTAAATAGATATTTAATATAAAGTATCATTAAAATATTAATATTTATATTGAAATGTTGAGATGAATCTCGTCAGTCAAATAGAGTAAAAGATGTTCCTTGATGTAAAGTACGGTGAAATTATTTGCTCTGTAAGCTGAAACGCCTGATGTGTACACAATGATATGGCGTTAAGAAGAGGTGCGAATTGAACTTATTCCAATTATCTTTATGAATAAGGAATTCACAAAGTTTTATAGATTTGGGCCATCTTTCTCTTCAGGCGGTAAATAGAATGACAAGGGTACTGATCTTGTACTATAACTCTGTGGCCGGGAGGAAAAAGGTCTTAAGTCAATTTTTTGTGAAAATGAGATTTTTATATATTCTGAAAGCGGAAACAATTCTCTACAATCTGGTAAAACGGTTAAAGTCAAATAAGACTCCTGACTGGATTTAGAGAGCAATAGCAAAAGATTGTAATAATATGTGAGAAAATGTATGTCCAAATGCTTACCTTATAACTTCAGACATGTAGTGACCAGAGCATTGGAATCAAGATAACCAGATACATTTTGTTTTGCTTTTCAAAGAGAAGCCACTTGAAATTCAACAGTCACCGACAGACGTAATACACCATCTGTATCTTGGCTTGGCATTTCGAGGGCTTGCATTTAGACTTACTTTGGCTCATTTTGTGCCGTAATTTATGCGATAATTGTCAATGGGTGGCATTCGTTAATCAGAAAATAACAGGTGGGCCATCCTGCCTCAGCCCTGTTAAAGACAGGTCCCATTCTCGGGTGAATAGTCTAAGTCTCAAGCCCTTCCTATAACAGCATCGGAAACACGTAGTACCAACGAGACTTCTTCTAGCCTATTTTTTTTAACTATTGTAAATGATATTTTAAAATGAGGAGAAGATCGAGTGTGTTGGTGGAATGATAGAGGGAACGGATGTACTTCAAGAAAAACCCTCTGCAACATCTGCTTTTTCCACCACAAATCCCATCACGATCTGGGCGGGAATCGAACTCTGACCGCCTGAATGGAAAACCAGTGCACCAGTGTTTCAACCATATGAATGAAACTATTACTATTACTGCTACTATTAATATTACTATACTACTACTACTACTACTACTGCTGCTGCTGCTACCGCTACTCTACTATTTCTACTACTATTGCTACTACCACTACTGCTACTAGTACTAGTGCTACTCTACTACTTCTGCTACTGCTACTACCACAGCTGCTAATACTGCTACTACTACTGTCACTAGTACTGCAGCTACTACCGCTACTCTACTATTTCTGCTACTAGTACTACCATATCTGTTAATACTGCTGCTAGTACTACAGCTACTACCGCTACTCTAATGCTTCTACTTCTACTACCATATCTATTAATACTGCTACTGTTACTGCCACTAGTACTACAGCTATTACCGTTACTCTACTACTACTGCTACTACCACTGCTGCTGCTACTACTACTACCACCATGACTGTTATTACTACAGCTACTACTACTACCATCATTGCTACTGCTACTAGTAGCCCTATTATTGCCACTATACTATTGTTATTGTTATTACTATTATTATCACTACTACCACCACTACTGCTACTGCTACTGCTACTGCCGATACCCTTGAAGTTAAACGTGTAACAGTAAACAATAACAAAGATGTTCACCATGCATGAGGCAAGGAATTCGAAGCAGTGTCTCCCTTTGACCTTTTTCCATTTTTACGCGCTGCTCAGGATAGGTTAAAGGTTAAGTATTCAGCTTTGTGAAGCATACTTCAGTACAGACAAAAATGTATTAAAGAAATGAGTGACTTCAGAAGGTCAAGAGGAATAATGGAAAGCATCTAGAAATTGAAAAACGCGAACATCATTGTCTTTTGTGTTAATGAAAACGAGGTCGATTTCATACTTCACAACGTAACAGTTTAAATTGATAAGGCACATATTGTATGACACGTGAAAATAAATAAGCATAAGCGTCCTCTTGAAAAAGTGAGACATGAACAATATCAGTAGGAACAAATTGAAAGATCGATGCTGTCATTCCATTACGAAATGTCAGAAGTATTTCTTTAATTGAATGTCCCACTAAAAAACTTTGCATTGTGTCGGGGATACGACACCCATTTTCGGGAATAAAACTACAGTTGTGTAGGTTTAAATGTTTTTTTTTCTGTTTAAAAATGAGGAGCACGGATCTGTGGCAAGAGAAGCAGTTAATGGAGGACATAGAATATATTTTCTTTTAAAATGAACTGACATTGTGAAATCAGTTCAATTCACAGCAAATTTTTATTACGGTTCATACGAAGTGTGTCGTACGTGTCTATGACCATTTAAATATTGCAAAACTAGCGATTACAAATCGAACGTGTGGTTGCCCGGATATGTAATTGCTGTCGATGTAGAGACATTACTGAGAGAGTCCACGCGACACTGCTAATACTCCTTGCACGAATGATTGCCGATTTCGAGAGAGGCTTTGGCGCTGCGTCATGCAATACGATCCATCTCCTACCCATTGTTTATGCTTTAGTTCGCCTACTGACCGTCGGCAATCATTCGTGCAACGAGTAAAGTACTATTATTACCACCACCATAATCACATCTACTACTATTACTACTACTACTACTCCTACTACTACTACTACTACTACTACTACTACTACTACTACCACCATTGATTGTAATATCTTGTCCTATATGCAACACTCACTGACATAAGAGGCTAATGAACTTCTCTGCAATTAGAATTCCTGGGATCAACGTAAAGATTTATAAGGAGTTTATGATGCAAGCGTCCATGGATATGGTGGAAGCATTGCTTCCCTTGTCATTTTTAAAGAAAAAAATTATGTGTGTACGGATGAATTAATTATTGTTCGCTTTTTCTTATATTTCCTTATTTTGTCTTCATACTGAATAATGTATGGACGTATAAGTGTACAGTGCATCAGTAATTCATAGATTTCAAAAAGGCATATGACTCGGTTAAGAGAGAAGTTTTATAGAATATTCTTATTGAATTTGGTATTCCCAAGAAACTAGTTCGATTAAAATGTGTCTCAGTGAAACGTACAGTAGAGTCCGTATAGGTCAGTTTCTGTCAGATGCGTTTCGAATTCACTGTGGGCTAAAGCAAGGAGATGCACTATCACCTTTACTTTTTAACTTTGCTCTAGAGTATACCATTAGGAAAGTCCAGGATAACAGAGAGGGTTTGGAATTGAACTGGTTACATCAACTGCTTGTCTATGCGGATGACGTGAATATGTTAGGCGATAATCTATAAACGATCATGGAAAATACGGGAATTTTACTTGAAGCAAGTAAAGAGATAGGTTTGGAAGTAAATTCCGAAAAGACAAAGTACGGTATATGATTATGTCTCGTGACGAGAATATTGTACGAAATGGAAATATAAAAATTGGAAAGGTATCCTTTGAAGGGGTGGAAAAATTCAAATACCTAGGAGCAACAGTAACAAATATAAATGATACTCGGGAGGAAATTAAACACAGAATAAATATGGGAAATGCCTGTTATTATTCGGTTGAGAAGCTTTTATCATTCAGTCTGCTGTCAAAAAATCTGAAAGTTAGAATTTATAAAACAGTTATATTACCGGTTGTTCTTTATGGTTGTGAAACTTGGACTCTCACTTTGAGAGAGGAACATAGGTTAAGGGTGTTTGAGAATAAGGTGCTTAGGAAAATATTTGGGGCTAAGAGGGATGAAGTTACAGGAGAATGGAGAAAGTTACACAACACAGAACTGCACGCATTGTATTCTTCACCTAACATAATTAGGAACATTAAATCCAGACGTTTAAGATGAGCAGGGCATGTAGCACGTATGGGCGAATCCAGAAATGCATATAGTGTTAGTTGGGAGGCTGGAGGGAAAAAGACCTTTAGGGAGACCGAGACGTAGATGGGAGGATAATATTAAAATGTATTTGAGGGAGGTGGGATATGATGATAGAGACTGGATTAATCTTGTCCAGGATAGGGACTAATGGCGGGATTATGTGAGGGCGGCAATGAACCTCCGGGTTCCTTAAAAGCCAGTAAGTAAGTACTGTATAATGTTTCACTCGGGATGAATTTGAACGTGCGGTTCTGTGTGAAATGTTACCAACTGACTATATTTGCTTGTGACAATAGATTGCTGGGAAGAAAAAGGGAGACAGAGAGTGACAGAAGCCCAACGCTTTCCTTCTCTTTAAATCTCTCATAGTACGTAAATTGTGAGTCGCATCCAATCTCGTTTCTGACTTTTCTCTGCTGTACTCCGCATTGACGGAAAGCATCAGCAATAGAGATGAACAAAACTAACTGCCGCTCTCGCTTGCTGTGTTCGTTGCATTTGTCTTTCGGTTCCCGTCTCGTCATTCTCGTGCGCTTCGAGTCTCGCTCATCATTCTCGAAATAGCATTTGGTCGGAGTGGAAAGATTTCGTAACTTTGAATAACATACATCATTGAAATAAATAACATTATAAATTTGTAAATGAGACAAAAAGACAAAACAGAATAGTATCTTACAGTAGTTATCAAAATGTTCTCGTTCTATTATATAGTAACTATGGTTATATAAATAGAAAAAAAAACAATTCTTTAATAAATTTGCATTTCTAAGAAACATAAAACATAACATTAATATCTTATTACTTGAGATTGCACACTTGATCTCAAATATATGAAAAGAAAATTCTTAGCCTTTTAATAAGGACCTAGTAATGAAATAAAGATTGGGGACCGGATTATTATACACTGAAAGGTAGAGATGATGTTTCAAATAGGCTATTGATTGTTTATACATAATGTTGCCAAAGTAGATAAAAGTTCAGTGAAGTATAAACAACTGTAACGATTCAAGGCTGCTTGACTTCGGGAGTGATCAATCTCGAGTCTCGGAACACTCACAACCAGTCTTTTCGTCAAGAACGCGACTTAATGCAACATTGTCGTGCGGGTTTTCGACTTTTCGGGTGCTGTTAGTCTCGCTTTCTCGATCGTTATTCATGTCTAATCAGCAAGCTTTGTAATGGTATGTACTCTTCACAACGCGAATACGTGAAGTGTTTCAACTATTAAATTACTACATTGTTGTTACTAGTAGCATAATAATTTGTTAATACTGCACTATAAAATATAACATTACTAGTAAATAATAATAATAATAATAATAATAATAATAATAATATCACCATCATAAGTTGTTTTCGTGAATTTTTCCCATAGCACCTAAGTTATTCAACGATTTTATTCATATTTATGAGTATTTTAACTCTAAAAATTGCACTTTCAAACATCTAAATTAAATTTTAAAGTATTAAAATAGGTTCTAAAATACCGTTTTTAAATATTTTGTAGGCATATCAGAAGAGAATAGTAATGTTAGAAGTAAGATATGGATAACTAAACTTATGTACCTAAAGATAATATTAAAGACCTTCCTGAAAGAAAAACATAACATCAGGTTCTTGGAATATGTTTTGTAGGTGGAAAAACTAATTTTAAAGTATTTATTTAGGCCTATAACAATTAGTCATTGCATTCAGTGGCTGAATGAACTTGTATCCTTGTTTAATCAGACGGTTGTGATAGTAAATTAGGCCTAATGAACTTTGCTCCTGAAATTATTTTTCTTTCTTCTGAAACATGACCTACAGTTTGTTGGTTACAGTCTTATTTCGGGAAGGTTTTCAATTATGCCAATTTTATTTAATTACAGGTAAGTACCTTAGAAGTGACAATAGTGTTACAATTAAGATATTTACAGCTAAAATTATAAATTTAATCTAATTATATAAATCTGATGTCATATTAGATATTTTAGAAAAGGACAGCAATCTTTGAATTAAAAATGAAGGCAGGGGATTGTAGAATCCCTGTAATAGCGTAGAACGTGGCTGCTCAAGCCAGAAGTATGTAATGCATATAACTATGATAATATTCAAACTTCATTTATTTTTGCAATGATATGTTGTGGTTGCATCAGCCCGCTGCCGCTAAGGACCAAGGATATGTTGCGGGTTGTATCGGCGTGCTTCACTAAGGAGCAAGAGTCACTTAGAGTGATACAGAAATGATAACGGAATTTCTGCCCGAACTTGTGCCCACTTAAATATTCTACGTTAATAAAATTATATAGACTACCTCACTTTAATTAAAATATTAATATAATTGAAACTATGCTATATGTACCTATATTACAAAATACTGAAAATATAACAATGTTATTGATATTATATTACATTGAAGAACCTAGCAAGAAACGATTACATTGTAAGAAAACTCATTTATTCATTTCCATGGATATCATGACTATTTACTGCATAATAATTAAAAAGAAAGGCAGGCCTACCTAACTTTTAAACAAAATATTTAAACACGATACACTACATTATAAACAATTAGGTAAAACTGTTATTAGAGTGTTATTTTACTTATTAAAACAGATATGATTCTTAATTATTGGTATGAAATACTTATCTTCAATTAGCTTTAACACTAATTAAGGTAAAACTGTTATCAGAGTATTACTTACTTTTACTTATTAAAACATATAAGATTCTTAATTATTGGTGTGAAATTACATACTTACCTTCAATTAACTTTAAGACTAATTATTACTAACTTAATCTTGATTGCTTTCCTTGTTTCTAAAGTCACGCTATGCCACTGGCTAATTTTGTACGCAAACTTCGCGTTCACATACTCGTAGTAAAGGGAGGTGATGTCATTGAGCGTGGACACCGATATTACATTGATTCATGGCCTAACTTCTAATGATATTAGCATTCGGCTTTGACTTATAGTCTTGTTACAGTAAGCATTAGAAATTCTACCATTTTTTCCTTTGTTTTGATCACAGATTGGGTTCCAATAGCTTACTCAGTGCAGGTAAAGACGTATTCTACAACAACGAATAGTTTCACAACTTTATTTTGCGAAAGGACAATGTACAGAAATAAATCTGCGTGGTCTAAACCATTAGTGTGCCACCAAAATCCTGGTCAGGCATGGAATTACAAGGACTAGGCCACAATTGAGATTTTTATCAGGGTTGTGATGTTTGCTTAACAATATTTCATTCAAATGATGTCCATTCCATTTCCATATTCATAACACTCTCCTGTCCATTCCATTTCCATATTCATAGCACTCTCTGGTCCATTCCATTTCCATATTCATAGCACTCTCCGGTCCATTCCATTTCCATATTCATAGAACACTCTTGTCCATTCCATTTCCATATTCATAGAACTCTCTGGTCCATTCCATTTCCATATTCATAGCACTCTCTGGTCCATTCCATTTCCATATTCATAGCACTCTCCGGTCCATTCCATTTCCATATTCATAGAACTCTCTGGTCCATTCCAATTCCATATTCATAGCACTCTCTGGTCCATTCCATTTCCATATTCATAGCACTCTCCGGTCCATTCCATTTCGATATTCATAGCACTCTCCGGTCCATTCCATTTCCATATTCATAGCACTCTCTGGTCCATTCCATTTCCATATTCATAGCACTCTCCGGTCCATTCCATTTCCATATTCATAGCACTCTTCGGTCCATTCTATTTCCATATTCATAGCACTCTCCGGTCCATTTCATTTCCATTTTCTTAGAACTCTCCGGTCCATTCCATTTCCATATTCATAGCACTCTTCGGTCCATTCTGTTTCCATATTCATAGCACTCTCCAGTCCATTCCATTTCCATTTTCTTAGAACTCTCCGGTCCATTCCATTTCCATATTCATAGCACTCTCCGGTCCATTCCATTTCCATTTTCATAGAACTCTCTGGTCCATTTCATTTCCATATTCATAGCACTCTCCGGTCCATTCCATTTCCATATTCATAGCCCTCTCCGATTCTGCTAACATAATCTGTTCTTCCCTGGTGAAAATTTGTCTAGTCCCCCAGTTTGGTTCCAATGTTATTTTCATCTTCTTTATACTTAATTACACACCTCTTTAAAGTTATATTATCTATTCCAAATATTTCTGCGGTGGTTCTTAGTCCCATTGGGATCTTCGTCCACGACCTCCTTCACTGCATGCTTCAACAGATGTGGATCATGATTTTTTTTTACCTTTTTCCCCACCTATAGATTAATAGAAAATTGGCATCTGTAACATGTAAAGCATAAGAATGTCTGTAGGAATAATAATTAATGCATATGTAGTTTCACATAGGGAACACTGATAGGCTACACGCAACAAATATTTCCTGTTCACTTGTATCATGCATCACCATGGAAAAAACAAAAGTAACCCTTACTCGAAAAGAGTTAGGACAATCATTGTCTCATGCCTGCCGGATATAATTGAATCGACTTTTGCAAAAAGGACACATGTTACAAATTTAATGTTTTGAGATATTCAAGAAAAACATAATAGCAGGTAGGAAACTTAAAATTGGAACTTGATATTCTTGTTACATGCAGTTAGCTACAAATGTGACTGATATAGGCCTATGTTATAATTTACTCATATCATTATTCCATTGGCCATCCATTGAGTTACAGTTTCCATGAAAAAAAAACGATTTTGATAAAAATGTAACATATATCCTTTTTGCAAAAGTCGATTCAATTACTCACTTCTATAGATCAAATTATTCCACTCCAAACTTCCTACAAATGATAACAAACTATCAACAGGAAGTGATTATACGAATAAATGAATCTCGTAACAGTAATTGAGGACCGTTTTTGCAAAACTTGCTAACTGCAAAATTTGAAAAATTGAAATTTTTATGGATTCGTTAACATAAGGCAGGCCTCTACATGATGTTAAAGGCGTCTTAGTAAAATTTGATTATTTCTCTTCGTTGTAGTGTGTCAATGTGATCGTTTTTCCAAAACTTGCTTTCTGCTATAAGTGAGAGTTACAGCAAAATTTTTCTTACTACAGTGTTTTGTCTCTCCTGTAAAATTTAGTTTTTTTCAGTTAGCAAGTTTTGCAAAAATGGCCCTCAATTCGAACGATCGGGCCAAAATTTACTCTGTATCATATATCCCTGTGTATCAAGTATCCCTAGTTACCCCTACGTGTGGTATAATTCGTGCGATTCTTTGAGTATTATTGTTATATTGGAAATATTCAGTAAGAAACTCGTAAAACCCCGAAAAAGATTATAATGAATTAAGCTAAAAGCACATTAAATAAAAATGGTTTCACCAGGACTCGAACTCGAGTCTTTACACGGAAATGGGCACGTTATATAGTCTTAAACCGCTTTAGATACGGGGCTTAATTCTTCCGCTCTAGTCGGACAGTATTTCTGCCTACTATTGCACTATAGGCTATGTTAGACACCTGCATTTTGATGTTACGAATATCCCCCTTTTATAAACATTACATTTGTGGTGTGATATAAACATCGCTTTTTCACAGACACAACAACACATGAAAAGTTTAGTTTAAATCCATGTCGTATGGGCACTGTTTATTTAATGAATATGAAGTCAAAAGATAGTAAGCTTAGTAAATAAGCATGATAAATATTATTCACATCCGCCAGCACCGACGTACATCTTGCTCTATTAATACAAAGAACTGTTTATTTATCATTTCTTCGGACACCATGTGTCAAACGAAGTTCCATGATGCTGCAAGAAGTCCAATTCGTCATTTCTGCGAATGTAAAAACTTCATTCACTTGGTTGTTTTCTGGTTAAATATAGCTTTTTAACGACAGTTTAGTTGGGACAAATATCCATTTAGTTGCTAGTGAGAAATCTAGTCTTTTTAAAATGCTTTCTAATTGAAGTCTACGTTTTTTCCTCTCTAAATAACAATTATCTCAGTTTTTGGCGTAAGTTATTTAATTATTGTGATGCCAGTGGAATAAATGTGTTTAAAGAAGCAGAATTTGCAAGGAGAATGCAAGAAGAGCAAGGAAAGTGTAACGAGAGCAAAGGAAAGACAAGGAGAACCACGGAAAGGCAAGGAAAATGAGGTGATATAAGTAGAACGAAGATACTATTGTACAAGATCAGGAGAATGGGGGCTTGAATTCTTATGTGACTCTCATTTCCAAGGGTACCCTACCTAGTGACGAGAAGGGCGTAATTCTACATTAAAAATCCCAAACCGGCAAAGTGAACCCGGGTCAGTGGCGGTTCCTCTGAGGAGGGAAGGGAGGAACGTCCTCCTCACATTTTTTTTCTTTTGAAAGTAAATACCAAATAAAATATGTGCCTTGAAATTCGAGAAAGATTCGATAATTTTTAAGTTCTCAGCTATAAGAAAATCTCGGTTGATCGAGATTTAAATGACGCGCGCTCATGTGCTGTAGAAAACTGTGAGAAGGATGCGAGATTGTTTGTGTGGAGGAAAGTCAATCCATTCCTCCTTTACTGCGGTTAACACACACAGACAACAGCGCACTAGCGGCCAGAGAAAGAAGCAGACTTTTAAAGCAAGTAAATGAACGGATAGGGAGGAGATCCTCCTCTGAATCAGCGCATGGGCGGGAAATAGAAACCGACTAGTTGTCAGCAAGCTCGCTACCGCTGCCATCTAACGATGTTGCATTCAACCAGACTATAACACATCTAGGAGGAAGCACAATAAAAACAGTTTTAACGCAAAGCTATGAAAGATACTATATAAACTTTTTTTTAAATTATAAATCAAAAATATTATTCATTGCACTTTATACAGGCTACTATTCATGGTTTGAAACTTTCAAGGATATTTGAAAGTTAAAGTTGGGTTTATATAAAACTAAGAGGAAGTAGTTAGTTCTACGTTAGTATCGCACGTCTTTTGGTCCCTGAAATTCACTCCATTCATTGTCTACTAGACAGGGCAACAGCCACAAGACCTGACAGTCTTCAAAAGCATGTGATACTGAATTTGTAAAATGTACATGTGGCAACACAGACCACGTGGATGGGTGCAGTGTTCTCGCTTTCTTCAGATTATTTCCCATTCTCATTTCTGTAAAACGGTTCCGATTACGTGTTAGTAGCTATTGTCTCTTCCAACACGTGTGATGCTGTAGTGTGCGCGAGAAATGCTGCGAGGTTGTGAATTTCCTTGTAATTGTTAATTTGTGCAATTATTCAACAATGAATGGAAGTGAAAACATAATATATTTTCTAAAATTTAGGAAACTCAGTTTACAAGAACAGATTATTGCTATACAGAAGGGAAGGCCAACCCAAACACTACATGGTCTTAAATGTATGCATGTAGGCTAATTTTTAGTAAGTTTCATTCAAGAAGGTATCATTTCTTGCTGTTAACTTCTTTCCTCCTCTTAAGAAATACACAGGAGCCGCCACTGACCCGGGCCTACCAGTTTGATAATTAATTCCATCTACCAGAGGCCCTTTTCTATTGGAGGAAATGTGGGGAAGGGTTTCGTGATAACCTCATAAGATAAGCGCCATTCTTGAATGAATTTTATGCGTAGTTTACCTATAAACCAATAACCTATTCTTATAATTTCACAACATTATGGTGTGTCATGTAATAAAATTAAACACTAATACATAGTTTTGAAACAGAGACTTTTATAGCATTATAATTGTGTGGATGTAGAGAGTTGTTTCTTCAGCGTAGCAGTTAATACTATGCAAATAATCGTTTCACCGCTGTTTGTATTGCAGCCAACCGTCGCTGTCACAGCCCACAATCCCTCATTTTATCAGCTTGAATCTGTTGAGTACACAGTAAGCTGTCACACGCTGCAATTTAACGAGTCAGTTTGTCTGACATGTGCTAGGACAGCACACCTTTCATTCAAAGGAGAACGACTGCGTAGGCATGTTACGCAAGGGTAATTAGTGAGATGGAAAATATTTTTATTAAGGATAAGGTTACCTCTTCCTCCATAACCCTATTGTACATTAAGCAATGAGAGTTATAAAATTTATTGTAATTCATAAAATCGTAATATAAAAGCCTCGTTCCTATGGTAATCAGGAAATGAAAATTTACTGTAATACAGAAAAACCTCGTTAATCCGGACCCTAATAAGCCGAACTTCGCTTAATCCGGACAGGCAAAAAACTGAGTTTGGAAAAATTAAAGAACCTTGTTTTAAGACTAACTTTTATACATTAGAACTATGGAATTACAATAATTACAATATTACACTTACGGTATTAGAAATAAAGAAAATCCATCAAGTTTGCAGGTCCTTTCTGGCAATTATCATAATTTATGTGTATCACGTATGTACTGCATTGTATGTATTGCTTTACATTTTATGTACTGTAGGCCTGTAATGTATTTAAGCCTATGTTTTTTTAATACACCGTAATAAACGTGTTTTGTTGTTATAAACACTTTCTAGGTTATTTCAGTTAATCCAGAATTTCGTTAAACCGGCCGACTTATACCTCCAATTAGTTCGGGTTAACGAGGTTTTACAGTAGTTATTTATTATACAAGTTCGTAAAGGGTTCTCTTTTTGCCACTTTCACTTTACTTCAGTGTATCATACAATGTTTTTTCTACGACAATACAAATTTACATTAAATAGGTATTTCAAGTTGAAGAGGTTCAAGATGTTATGACCGCCTAAGTTCAGAATCATTAAGAAATAAGTATCGATGGAATTGCAGCATGTTTTATTTTTGATCACGATTTCATGGCCGTCTATACGGGTCATATAATCAACAATGCGGTTAGGAAAACTTGATTGCTGTATTGTGTTGCAATGAGTAATATAAATTATTTAACGTCAGAATGATCACTAAAATGTAAATGTAAATGTTATATTTGTTACTTGTGTTACTTGTAATATTTACGTTATGAATGATCAAGTAAGACTAAAAAGAATTTTTGAGATAGAAAATCAATAGATATATGAATACATATTTTAATTATTTTCTTCTCTGATAAATAAAGTGGATTAAAATTGGATTTAAATAAGCTACCCCATCCTATAATTCTATGCATAATTACCGATTGAAATAAAGTGAAGTATAGTGTGCTTGATAAACTTATTGACAAGTAATTCGTTACTTAATAAAAACAAAATAATATAATATCTTACGTAATTTATTACAAAATTAATTAATATGCTGGTTCCATTTTAAATGATTGTCGAAAATTATGCCTAAATACTTAACCTCAGAGGACCCCTTAATAATCGGACATTTACACTGTATAAGGCAACAAATATTAGAGTTATGTAATTTAATACTTTATATAGATGTAAGAGGTTTGTTACATTTTTCAGATAATGAGAATGGAATAACTATGATTTTATTTTCGTTGATAGAAAGATAATTTATGTCAAACCATTTTTTTTATTAATTTAAGTCCATTATTTGAATTATTAAATGCATCATACCAGGTTTTTCCACCAAAAAGTAAAACTGTGTCATCTGCATAAGAATAATGAACACCATTGTATTGTTATAACTCGATTTTTAATAAGTGATTAATATATATTAAAAATAAAATAGGACCTAGAACTGTGCCTTGGGGAATACCTGTATTAATAATTGTAGGTTCACTTGAATAATTGTCAATTTTCGTTATTTGAATTCTGTTGTTGAGATACGATTTTATTAATTTAAAGCATTGCCTTTGATTTTTAATAAATCTAATTTCTCAATTAAGATAGCATGTTTCGCTGTTTCAAATGTTTTTCTTATATTCAAGAGAATACCAATACATTTGTTACCTTGATCAAATTTTCTAACAATTTTTTTAGTAACTTGATATATTGCGTTGTACATTGAATATTGCATTTTCTTTGGCAGTAAGTAAAATGAATAGCAGTGCGTAAAGTGATTACTTACTTTTTTACGCACTAGTGTTCTAAACGCTCACTTTAAGCACTAATAACAGTGGGTAAAATGGAACTTTACGCACTATCGTAGAAAAAATATAGTAGCCCACAATTTTCTCTGTATCTCATCAACTTTTAGAGCTGTCCATGTGCAATTTTTAAGGCAGATTAAGGAAACTGATGAACACAATCTGTAAATTTTAATATTCTAATCAACATATAAAAATTTTGATAAAATGTGTTTAAAAAAATCTGGTGGAAAAGAGAAAGTGAAAAACTGAGATGCAAATGTCAATTTTTCTTATGAATTAGTGAAAGAATTAGAAGGAATTTTTTTACAGAGTCTACAGACATAATTATTGTGGTAACTAGATTAATTTCGCTATGTTAATCTGCAAATAAGATATGATTTTTTAGGCATTTGAAAAATTACCATACTTAGTCTTATTGATTCTGTATTGAGAACGAACAAACATTCAGAACTTTGGGTCGGAGTTCGGGCTGAAGACTAGGTTAATCACTCTTGAGCTCCTATTTTCATCTGAATGTTCTTTCCATGTCGATTCTGCATTCTTATTTGTAAATTTATCTCAAGGGGAGACACATAATTTTTAAAATTGCCGCAATTTTCATAAAAAAATTTGTTAAATTTAAATTACATAAACAGGCCTACAATACTATTATCTGTACAAAATGTGATGTTGGCTGGTATGCATAAAGTTGAAGTAAATGCTATTGCTAAGGTTTTCGTAATAAACACTACGGCCTTTATGTATAAAAACGCATTGTAAATTTTTTCCCGCATAGCAGAAAGTTGATCTGGAAGGCCGTGTTAGGTTATGCTAGAATTTGTAGTTTAAACAACTATTTATATGCATAACAAGAAGTATATACTTCCACTTCTAAGTGTAAACTAAGAAAAATCGTAGTCTGCCCTGTTTGAGGCTTTGTTAGCTCAGCACAAGGATTTGTACGGTTTAATATATCAGAATTCATGCAAATTCGCGCCAGAAAAACCTACAAGAAAAGCCGAGAACCATCAGAACGTGATTATAATAAGTTGTATAGGTTTTACAAATAAAAAATGTTATATGATCAGTTTTTGTAATGGGCTACCGAAATGTTGATTTTGAGATAACTGGAATTCTGTCAGTTAATTATTTTTGTTATTATTACTTAAAATAATATACTTTTAACAAAATGATTCTACCGTATGATGTATTTATAATACATTTAATTTACGTGCAAAAACCTCCGTGTGCGTACAATATTTTAGGTTACGTGTAAATTTAATGACTACCATTTTGGGCCTGTCTGATTTATGTCTGATTTTTAGTTTACTTTACTCTTTAATATTATTTATTTCCTTCCACAATTTGCTTTTCATCAATTTTTTTCTTGCTGTAAATTTCCGATTTAACTTTCATTGCCTGGATGGCATTTTCTTCATCACTTCTTGCGGCAGGTGTTTGCGACTTGTTTAAGAATGCTGGTATTCTTTCAGGCCTTATAGATTAACAAACAGCAGTTGTTCTCATTCTCTCTCTTCCACACTTCCCACTTCGTCGTAATTGTCCCTTTTCTCGTTAAACTAACGAGATTTTGAGGACAACAATCAATTTTCCCCACCAAGAAATTAACATAAATACATGGAAGGTGAAAACTAACGAATCTTAGCGGATAAACCCGAAGTACTGTCCATAATCGATATAATCGAATACTCTTGATAGTTTATACTACTGCCGCGTAGTACATACTTCGTAGTAGTATCTGGTTTATGCATACAAAACGAAGTATATACTTCTACTTCAAGTATCTTCTACTGTCAAAGCAAAAGATAATACTACAACTTTATACATTTCACCCGTTATCAGGGTTAATAGTTTTGAAATTGTATTTTAAACATATTTTATATTGACGTCACTAAAAGGCTCAACGTTTTATAAATTTTTAGTTCATAGTTGCTCAAAAGGTTGAAAATAGTCATGGGAATAAAAGTTAATTAACTTTTTAGCTCAGTTTAGATAGAGAGTCACAATAAATTTTTAAATATAATGAATTTACCATTACAGCATATTTCAATCTAAGTGCAGTTTGAATATTCCCCGAACCAACTTAATATTAATATTTCATATATTTTAATTGTTAAAATTGAATTCGCCTATGTGAGAAGTTTCAGACAAATCTGACCATAAATGTTGTGCAAGAAGCTTATTTAGTAAACTGCTTAAATTTTAAAGTCGAGAAAACAGCATTAAAAAACATTTCCCTCAGCTCACTCACGTACCGCATGATTGGCCATATATGATTAGATCATTTAAAACAGTCTCAAATATAATTATTATGATCATAAAAACTATAAAAGTGAATTTTTCTTAATTTTTCAGTATTACTTCACCATAGTTTCCTTTTAAGTTCGTATCTTAACTTTATATCCGCTTAACATTATAGAATGTCACAAAGCGGGTCTCTCGAGATGAATATGTAAGACTTCGTGCTTCAATTCAACTACACTTCAACGCAACTACACTTGTTGTTAATACAGAAATACGAACAAGATACAAAGTTTCCACTCTTTCAATATCAACTCAACTACGATTTCAATTGATAGCAACGAGTGTGTTGTGTACTTTTGTGTCTGCAGTTAACAGTTGTTGTTTGTATGTAAACATATCGTGCTCACAAGTAAAGATGAAATTGAATATGCAGTCACTAACCTCAAAGACATGACTCTTCAACGCAACTAAGTTGCAACTACAACTCAATTTCCATTCAGTTGCAGTTGAGGCTTTCTCCAGTAGGAAATCCCATTAAGGCAAAATGGATCATCATACGAGTATTTAAAGCGAATAAATATACATTCTCTTAGATCAATGGTGGTCATTCCTGCGGCATTGCCGCAGTGATATCAGACCTCAGCGAAGCATCAAAAGTACCCCCTACCTTCCCCTTTCCCCACTCCATGAAAATACTGCGCGTGTACGTGGCGGATTATACTGGATTGCTGTACTTCGGAGCTTCATTAGTGATACAATGTCTTTCGCAGAATCATATGAATCGAGAGTATATCACACTTACAAGAAAGGCGGTTCTTTCATTTCTCGTGTTTATAATAAGTTACAAATATTCAGGACGCCAACTTAAATATGTACATTCTTAAAATAGATCACCTGTTATACGAGTTCAAAGAACATAGATTCAGTGATTTTCAAAGGATGGAGAAAGATTTCAATATTTTTTTCCACTCCTTTTCATGTTTAAATTGAAAATGTTATCCCAGAATTGCAGTTAGAGGTACTGGATTTGCATAATGATGGCTTCTTGAAAGCAGAATGTAAAAGGTCTACTGGGGGCTAACATTTTTTAAAAGATGTCCAGTACTAATATCCACTGCTCAGACAGTTTGCTTCAAAAATAATGAGTACCATCATTCCCATAAATATGGTCCTGGAACATAACTATTGTCCACGATACAGCTATTCAAATTTTCTACTCCATAACGTAGTACCTCGTTTATCTATATTCTTGCTGTACTGTAGTTTGAATTCAAGTCACTGCAGCTATCTACGAACGGTCTATGTTACTTCTACAGGGACATCATTTTATTTTTACTTGCATTTTTATTGTACCTGCATTTCTGAATGTACTTCACTCCCACCCCTTCACTAATGTCCTTGATCCCGTCAGACACACAAACTTACGACCGCTGTTGCATTCAAAGTCTTCAAGCAGTGAAGTACTGTAAACACTGCAGTGTATAGTGTATTTCAGAAATATGGTTGCGTTTTCTATAGAAGAAAGAACCTATATTAATAATATCGTACTAAAAAATTATATTCAAGAAACGATAAATTCAATTTCAGAGAATATGCTTCAAAATGTTTTTAATAATATGCGTAAAATTGAAGCCTGCATTGTAATGAACGGCAACCATTTTCAGCAACTTGTTTAAAAATTCATATTAGCTTATTTTGAATTGAGGTGGCTAGAAGCAAAGTAATGCTAGTGACACTTGTAATAACATGAGTTAAGTGCATCCAGTGCAAGCTAAAGTATCTAAAATTTTAGTGGCAAAGGGATATTTTAATCTCATCACACATTAAAATTTAAATAAAAATTTCACCGATTTTACGAAAGCTTAAATATTTAAACCCCATTTTCCCAAAAGTAACTTAAGTGTACTTGCAGCCGTTTACTTATGACCCCCTCAATTTAAATGCACTCTCTATATTGTATGTTAACATCAATAATTAATATGCTAAATAAAGTAGACATTACATAATGAACATAACCGCCTGAAAAGTTGAGTTTTTGAAAAAAAAATGTTACTACTCTACTGTATTTTGATAAATTCCATAAAAATCGTAATATTATATTTCCCTACAACATAAATGGATACACTACTTTTCTCTCCTCCTATACCTAGTAAAATGATTTGTTTACATATTGCACTAGTAACATCAAACTTCTGTAATGGAAGGGGGCAACAGTGTTTCCGAGCATAGCCAGGTTAATGTTAAAAATGTTGGTAAAAATAAAGTGATGTCCCTGTACAATGATCTTTGAATGGTTGTATCATGGACCATAGTTATGGGAAATGACGGTATGTATTCATCAACCTACCAGTGCGAACAGCTGTTTTCTAAAATGAAATTTATAAAGTCCAGCCATAGATCCCGCTTAAGCGATGCTCATCTCCTTGCGCAACTGAAAATAGCATGCACAGATATAAATGCCAATTTCGAAGAAATTCCTTTGAAAAATGATTAATTAAATATCACGTGAATGGACTATTCTAATTACATATGGTAGGTAGGAGTGTAGTGGCGCAACTGTCTGTAAATCCGTCACTGCACTGTAGAGTGCAACCCCTCTCACAGTATGTAGTCGCCATTTAAATCCTGTCTTGTGGGTTGCATTCATTTTGCCCACCACTGTCTTAGAAGGACTTATTGTACGAATAACGACCGCAGTTTCAGCGCAATGGCAATGCTGTATCTTTATCATAGCGTATATTATTCCCGGTTAGCTATCTAATTTACTATCCAAAACAACATCAAATATAGTAGTACGTATATAGATGAAAGAGCAGAGATTATTTTGTCGGCATTCTGTAGTGGTATTCAAATTGAAAATTGAATCATTGTCATGTAATTTATTCGTAATACTGATTTAATTTTGTCGTAATTACGTATGTTAATAGCATCTCTAATTTGTACTGTACACATCACATTACTGCTAGGAGCCATCAATTTACATATAGGCCTACATACATACCGTAATAGGCTTGAAATTGTACAGATGTTATTAAAATCTGTCTGTTCCGAGATTGCATGCATTAACTTAATTTTTGCACTCGATATGCTTTAGAAAAAACCTACTGTATTAGGTTAACGTAACATAAATACACTTGTAAAACGAGTGTATAGCCTATAGTTACGAAGAATGTTTATAACATCATGATTCTTCGAGGACGAAATAATGTGCGTGATGAGAGAAACAGAACTTTAAATTTTACCCATTCCAGAGAAAATGATATCGATTTATATTCGATCGGTCGGAGAACAACCGGCGAAGTTGAGCATCCAACCGAATATCCGACTTTCAAGCGGTTTCGTCTAATGTTTTGCAAGGTGGACAGAACACCAGGCGCACTTACTTCACCATACAAGAACACTGATGACATATTCTGACTACACAAATGGAGTAACAATTGAAGGAAGTTTACTTTTCCTAATTAAAAAAAGTATTAGCTTGAAATTGATTGGACACTTTGGTACATTTATCTTCATAACTAATATACAGGGTGTTTCCGGGATGGTGTTACTAACTTTCGGGATGATGGGGGAAGGCACATGTATCAATTTGAGATAAGGAACCCTGGTCCGAAAATGACTGAGTCGAAAGTTGTAAGCAAAAATAGTTGTGTGGCCTAAATAATTTTATGCTCGACCATGCCGAAATGTAGTAATTATACACCTGGTAGCAGCCTTTAATGGACCTCATTAAAGTACACCTATTCATTAAAGTTCAGGTTTTCCACCAATCAGAAAGCAATATGAAAGCGCAAGTATCGATTATTCTCGGATATGCAATCGAAAGACAACTAGCGAAACGTCACGGAGACTGGAAATCCAATCCTGTCGCAGAAGGTTATATTCTGTTACTATAATAATTAGCATTAATTGTAAATAATATCCAAATAAATTCCATTTTTATCATCTCGTTTTTCAATGTCTAAATCAATTTCCAAGTTATATCAAGATTAATGTTCATTTTACTCTCTAGATTATATCAAGGTCAATGATACTTGTTCCTCGGAAAAAATCAATACTTTCGCGTCTGCGCACATCTCACAATTTACGAGATTGCACAAGGTCACTTCCGCTCCCCAGTCAGATAAGAATAATATGAATACTTATGAATAATTTCAAGTTAGAAATATGATCGAGCATAAAAAGTCGTATGAAACTTGCCTATAATGGTAATTAAGACGCTCGTATGAAAATTATGAAACGAGCTTGCGCTCGTTTCATAAACATACTCGCGTCTTAATTACTACCATTATAGGCTCGTTGCATAATGTACTATTATTCCTCTGTACACCTTATTTATGTGTATTTATCTGTACATCAAACACATACCTGTAATGTATTCACAACAGGTGTTCAAAGTTGCGTCGCCCAGTTTCGATGCAGGCATGACATCGTCGCACAAGGTTCTGACGTATCCTTTGGAACAACCCCGGTTTTGTTCGAACATTGTCACAGGCAGCGAGAATTCGTGCTAGGAGATCCTCTTCCTTGTCAACTGGTGTCTCAAACACAAGACTTTTCACATAACCCCACAAGAAGAAATCAAGTGCGGTCAGATCAGGTGAACGACCTGGCCACGAAACAGGACCTCCTCTTCCTATCCACCTTTCAGGAAACGTCGCACACAGGTGATCACGAACAGTATGTGCAAAATGGGATGGGGCTCCATCATGTTGGAACCACATACGTTGACGAACATCCAGTGGGATAAGTTCCAACAACTCGGGGAGTACGTCTCTCAAAAACGGAATATTGTAGGTAGACAACGTAAACAACGTCAGATGAATACAGTTTGTGTAAGATGTACAGATAAATACACATAAATAAGGTGTACGGAGGAATAAAATTATTTCATTTCCACACAACTATTTTTGCTTATAACTTTCGACTCGGTCATTTCCGGACCAGGGTTCCTTATCTTAAATTAATACATGTGCCCTTCCCATCATCCTGAAAGTTAGTAATACCAGCTCGGAAACACCCTGTATAAATGAACTAATGAACACCGTAACAACAAAGAAAATAAGCATAATGTATAGATGAAATCTGACATGTAAAGAAATGCAAGAATAAAATAAATTACAATTACTTACAAAATAGAATAGCAAATAAGTATACACTATTGTAACGTTCATACTTTAAACTCAAAATGCATAGATTACCTCTAAAAGAGTAATTGTTAATATAACCAATGTCTTTTCATTATTCTAAATAAATACATATATTATTACTTCATTAATAAATCAATTTTTAAGGAGATAAAAAGTTATTAGGCCTAATAAAAATAAAAATACTCTCAACCTATAATGATTGTAGCTTCATGATTCATGCTGTTGCTTCTAGCGATATCTAACTGCAATACCTCAATGAGTGAATGAATGAATGAATGAATGAATGAATGAATGAATGAATGAATGAATGAATGAATGAATGAATGGCAACGATTCCTGAAATTCCTGAATGGCTCAATGTCGTCTGTCTTTCACGATTCAGAGCCGTCCACTCAAGAAAGACTCGGACATTCATTAAACCGAACACTACATCACTCCGCGAGACGGAAGAGCTTTGCATACTGACTATAGCACTAGGCGTTCTATAGCAATATATCATTTCTATTTTTCGTAACCGGTTGTGCACGACTCTACAGCATATGATCCGTCCCCTATCTATGAGGTTGGTTCAATCTTGTCTTCGGACAGGTGATTAAATAACATATCGCCAGAAAGTGAAATTTCAATGGATAATTTTGTTTTATAGGACATTAAATGAGCCGTTCAGAGCAAAAGTGATGTAAGTCAAAATTGGGTAATAAGGTTTAAAGTAAAAATTCTGTAAAATACAGCGCAAAGTAGCAATTAATATGGCCTTCTTGCTATCCACTGACTACTAATAGTTTAAATAAATTGAATATTAATTGCTACTTTGCGCTGTATTTTACAGAATGTTTACTTTAACCCTCATTACCCATTTTTGACTTACACCACTTCTGTTCTGAACGGCTCAAATAATCCCGATTTTTTTTAAATTATTAAAGCAAGAAAAATAAAGTAATTTCCCTGAGATATTTCCTGAAGTTGAAATCTGATAAACTTCAATTTGAGGTATAAGCTGGCAATCTCGCAGACAGGTTGTCTTCGTGTCTCGTAATTAATAGAAGCGCTCCTCTGCAGCCAAGTTGCTCGGTAACTTAGAAGTTTCACGCTTCTAGACAAGCAATATGAACAATTATCCTATAAACACCTCCAACGTAAACAGGATTGCTAACTTTGCAAGCAGTCCAGTTCCGAACTTCCTCTTCATTACATCGGTCGATGAGCCTGCCTGTCTCAACTTATTAATAACTGTTGAGCGGAATTTAAACTGAACGCACGTGTAAGCTTATTTGCACATTAATGCACACTTACACCATTGCTCAAAGCGCATGCATGAGTTTCCAACGCCGAATACACGGATAAAATTTCGACAAGTACCATAAAAGCGAGTGAAGGCCGACACTTATGTATGTTTTTATTTAAATACTAGCTGTACCCGTGCGCTCCGCTGCACTTGTTAGAAATAAATATAAAGTAATTACATAATTAAAATAGGACATCTGGTCCAGGGAACATTTATTTATTTATTTATTTATCTATCTATCTATCTATCTATCTATCTATCTATCTATCTATCTATCTATCTATCTATCTATCTATCTATCTATCTATCTATCTATCTATCTATCTATCTATCTATCTATTTATTTATTTAAACATTCGTGTTTGATAGAAGGATAAATCGTTTAATATGTCACTTACTTTAAATTGTATTTAAATAATTAAAATGCGATCATTTTATTCCAGAGACCACTCATTTAGTGCAATGGTAATTCCTTTAACATGTTTCTTAATTATTATTACATGTAAATAATTAAAATATGATCATTTGGTTCAGAAAACATCCGTTTTTTGGTGCAATTTGGCCCCATCAAAATTATGCTTGGAATGAAACGTATCGGAAATAATTTTTAAAGAAACTTTTGTTATGTAACATTTTTCACAAAAATCAATAATAAGCGAGATATTTCGGTTTATTTAATTCAGGCCCCCTTATAACCCCCCTTCTAAATAAAGTATTTTGAATGCCATATAGCCTAAAATCTAACTTACAACGAACTTAATTTATATTCCAATTTTCATCGAAATCCGTTCAGCCATTATCGCGTGAAAAGGTAACAAACATCCAGACAACAGACAGACAGACAGACAGATAGATAGACAGATAGACAGACAGACAGACATGCAAACAAAAGTTTCAAAAAAAGCGATTTTCGGTTTCAGGATGGTTAATTATACATGTTAACACCAATTATTTTTGGAAAATCGAAAATTACCAGAACAATTTTGGCTACAGATTTATTATTAGTAAGCTTAGCCTATAGATTTACTTCCAAATATGTATTATATGTCTTTCTCGTGTTAAATTTTACCGTACCTGGTTAACATGTTTCGACCTGTTATTGGCCTTCTTCAGAACTGGTTGTTGCTGGTCTTGGCGCCTTTTGTTTTGTTTCATTCAAAGTGAATAGCGATTTTTCTTCTTTCTAGCAATGTTTATCGCTTGCGCGGAATTTTGTCCGTCTTTTCAACACCAGCAATATGTCGAAACTCACAGGTATACCGACAGCAAATGCACTCTAAGCATGTAAAAATGGCGCTTTTGTAACCAGATTGGCTGTATGGCGTCAGGAAATACAGGGACATCATTTTATTTTTACTAACATTTTTAATATTAACCTGGCTATACTTTTGTATCAACGCCGTTTGCTACCCCCTTCCACTACTGAAGTTCGATGATACTGGCGTAATATACAAACAAATCACTTTACTAGGTATAGGAGTGAAGAAAAGTAGTTCATCCATTTACGTAAACTAGAAAATATCGCGCTTTTGAGTTTGATAATTTTCATAAGGTTTTTGTTTAATCAAAGTACAGTATAGTATTAACAATGAGTGTTTTTACTCATGAACTGAGCTGTCCATGCGGACGTATTCATTATGCAGTGTATATTATACTGTCTACAGCACATTAGCGTACAATATAGAGAATAAAGTTAAATTGAAAAATAATCATAATATGGATATTTAAACACATTTTTGAAAATGATGGCCGTTCATTTCGATACAGGCTTCAGTTCTAATGTGCATATTATCGCACTATAGACTATTGTACCTAATCCCAATTACCAGTTTCGTCCTTCGTAACTAGTAACTCATGTTGAAATAATTTGTACCTACTCTATAAAAGAGGACCTTACGTACTGTAAATTCAATCTTCACTTATGCCCGATCCGAAAAGATAAAATTATTCAGACATACTATCTACTGTCCGTCCAAGTGGTTATGTCGTAGGGTCGTAGAAAGGGGGGAAATCACGTGATAATTAATTACTTAACGAGGCCCTTTTATTTAAGTTATTTTAAACAGTTGTATAATATTACGTAGGTGTCCAATTCCTAACAGAAATTAATGTTCTCACAAAAGAGCTAAGACGACAACCCAGCCACTAGCTGGCGAATAAAAGCAGGTGGGGAAACCGGATAAGACGTAGGCAAATGGACGACAGTACCTGTGCGAAAATGATTCAATATTGAAAGCTCATTCGTCACTGGAAAACGCGAACATATTTTTGGAACGTACTGTTTACTATGATTGTAAGGCTACTATGACTGTATATGCAGTAGTGGATCTGTGTGCAGGACGGTTGAACTTCTTTAATAGAAGGGGTGGGAGTGAAGTACATTCAAAAACTCAGGTACAATAAAAATTGAAGGAAAAATAAAATGATGTCCCTGTATTTTTATTAGCAAGGATATAATATAACATGTCCGAGAATCATCGATAAAGGTTTTTAGTGATCAAATAGGCTACTTACGAAAGGCCTGTATATTTTTATATTTTTCTATAAACTTTCAGTGACATGTATAATTTGCCTGGACTAAGATTTAAGTTAAAGGTTTAATTCTCTTGGTAATGAACGTTTAGTTCAGGAGATTGACGCTAAAGAAAGCAAACAGCGGTCGCTATTTAAAAAAACCAAACTTTGGCTTATACTATTTTTGTGAAAGATTATATAGTTACGGTACGTTTCTATGAAGCTCAGAGAAGGGGAGAGATTTTGTGTGAGAGAGAGGTAAAGTACACACTCCTCTAGCGATTTTCCTCGAAGTTTTTTTTACTCCGCTACCGATGCGTAAAGCGACTGAAAGAAATCACTTTAGAGGAAATGGCTCGTCGGGGCAGCTACTCTTGCGTAAGCTATCTATAGCGTTTCTCTGTGAACCAGACAGCTGGCTGGTGAATGCGAGTGTACTTGTGATGAAAGGTAACATTTATCCTTTGTGTCATTGTTTGCTTTCACATTCAGATATGACAGTAATATTTTTAATCGGAATCTGTTTTTACCTTTTTCAAATCCCTTAACAAATTACCAAGCTCAGAACGATACTTTTGTGTTAGAGCTAAATGTGTAGACGAAAAACTTGTGCCTATTTAAAAATATGACTTCAGTTTTCTGTTTATTTTTAGATTCTTCCGATATTTCTCACTCCCCAAGTTCATAAGCTCATTACTCTTTCAATCCTATAACGTTTCATTCCTTATAGAAGTTGCAGCGAATCTTTCCCGATAGTCTGATAATTACCATGTTTTCTGGTTAAGGACGTTAAGGATTTGAGGGGGATGAAGGTCTCCCTGAAGTTATCACTAGACGGCAATCTTTTCTTCCTTCAGACTCAGATTCGGTCTCCACATTTTAATGGAATACACAAATTATTTCACTACTCAACAATTTTATTTAAATAAAAGGTATTTGTTACTTTGTTGTTATGAATGTATAAAGAAGTGAATAATTAAATTAATTAACAAAGAAATAAATCGTGTAGAGACAATATTACAAACTTTATAACATATTTCTGTACCTAATATGGAAATCGTATATTATATCTAGATCTACAAAAATTAAAATCTTTAACAGTAATGTGAAATCAGTCTTATTATATGACTGTGAGACATGGAAAACAAGTAAAATTATACAAAATAAACTGCAAACATTTGTTAATAGATGTTTACGAAGAATTTTAAAAATTATATGGCCAGATATAATCACAAACTCAGAACTATGGAAGATAACAAATCAGAAAGAAATCACAATAGAAATCAAAAGATGAAAGTGGAATTGGATAGGGCACACAATCAGGAAAGAAGATGTAGCAGTAGAAAGAATGGCTTTGGATTGGAACCCCCAGGGTAGTATAACAAGAGGAAGGCCAAAAAATACCTGGAAGAGAACAGTTTTGGAAGAAATTGCTAGGGAGGGGAAAACATGGAGCGAAGTGAAGAAGTTGGCTACAAATAGGGTCCGATGGAGGCCCTTTGTGAATGCCCTATGCTCCTCATGAGGAGATACAGGAGTTTGATTGATTGATCGATTGATTGATTGATTGATTGATTGATTGATTGATTGATTGATTGATTGATTGATTGATTGATTGATTGATTGATTGATTGATTGATTGATTGATTGATTGATTGATTGATTGATTGATTGATTGATTGATTGATTGATTGATTGATTGATTGATTGATTGATTGATTGATTGATTGATTGATTGATTGATTGATTGATTGATTGATTATAACATATTTCGAGTTACAAAATGCTTAGTTAATGAGTGATATTGCATGTGCTTCTATACATCTTATTGCAATATTTGAAGGAGAGAGTAACATCTTATTAATTATTCATTAAATAAATGTCAATAGAACTGAATTTATTAAAAATTTGATATAAAATATATTTATTATCATTAAACATTTACTTTCAATCAATAAAAATATGGAATTATTATTATTATTAATATTATTATTATTATTATTATTATTATTATTATTATTATTATCATAATCATCATCAATATTATTATTATTATTATTATTATTATTATTTATTTCCTTGTGTTCTTAATAGATTTTTACCTCATTCTGATTATTATAAATACGAGGTTAACTGCAAATATTTTAATTGCTGTAGTTTATTTACCAGACGTCAAGATCTTGATTATTTATTTTTTGTAAAGTCATTAAGGGTGATATTGATTGTGAATCCTTCCTAAGCAATATCAGTCTTCGTATTCCTGCTAAGGGTTTAAGATTTCATCAAATTTTTTACAATATAAATTTATTCTAAATCTCTCTCTCCGTTCTGCAGATGTATAAAATATGCTGATTTGCATGGATTTAACTTGGATCCATTTAATGTGTAGTATATACTTTTGGAGTTTTATGTCGGTTATTAATTTATATCTTTTGTTTAGATCTGTATTATAATATTATTCTAGTTATCTTTTATATCATTTGTATTATATTCATTTATATGACTCCATCCTTTCACTTTCAATTACAAATATTTTTGTCATTATTTTAATAATTATTTCTATGTACTTTTATTGTAATTTCTACTGTATCATTAATGTTCTTGTTATGAAATTATCATGTGCTGAACTGTTATTGATCCCTGGCTGTTGTACAGCACATTAAATATTAATAAATTTATTATTATTATTATTATTATTATTATTATTATTATTATTCCTGTATTTCTGCCATTTTTATATTTACTAGTGTTCTAGTGTTCTAATACTGGTTGAGTGGAAGAGAAGGCTTTATGGCTTTAACTCTGCCAGTAGAAATAAATCTACTAAATAAATAAATAAATAAATAAACTCAACATCGTACATATGGCGGTTGGAAGGGGACTTAATAGGGTCGCTTTGAGAAATTAATCTGGACAAAGAGTTAAACATAATAGTATAGTATCATTTTGGTCATATATGAATGTTTTTGAGTTTACATACAAACTTACTTACAAATGACTTTTAAGGAACCCGCAAGTTCATTGCCGCCCTCATATAAACTCTCCATCGGTCCCTATCCTGAGCAAGATTAATCCAGTCCCTACCATCATATCCCTCCTCCCTCAAATCCGTTTTAATATTATCGTCCCATCTAAGTTTCGGCCTTCCCAAAGATCTTTTTCCCCTCAGGTCTCCCAACTAACACTCTATATGCATTTCTGGATTCACATGTTACATGCCCTACCCATCTCAAACGTTTGGATTTAACGTTTCTAATTATGTTAGGTGAAGAATACAATGTGTGCAGTTGTGCGTTGTGTAACTTTCTCCATTTTCCTGTAACTTCATCCCTCTTAGCCATAAATATTTTCCTAAGCACCTTATTCTCGATCACCCTTAACCTCTGAGTCGCAAATTATGTATGTAATTGTACTCAAGGTTTAGTAACTTAACGAGTCACAGAGGGACTTTGGTGGCTGTGCATTTCCTCCTTTCCTCTCTAGTCTTGTTTCGAACTCGCTTCTACCGTCACTGAACACACGGTTGTCACGTATTTCTGCCACACACTTTGTTACCGATCTTCAATGGAATTGCGGTCAAATCGTCAATGTTACAGAACAAATCAATTAAGGACACTTCTATTGGTAATTTCTCTAAAACCCCCCAAAACATCACTTCCTCAGCGTTTTTCATTTTCACGGAATACGCATTCAAAATTCAACTAAAAATGTTACTTTTCCGAAACCAGTTCATAAATGACCGCAATTAGGGGAGAGTTGGGTAATATCGGACATCGGGTAATATCGGACAGTGAGTTTCTTTCATCTACCACCAGATGGTAATACCTGAATAACATGGTTACGTTTCTGTATGCGACATCACAGAAACGTAACCATGTCATTCAGGTACTATCATCTGGTGGTAGATGAAAGAAACTCACTGTCCGATATTACCCGATGTCCGATACTACCCAACTCTCCCCTATATTAAACTTTTTCGTTTAACTCGCTGCCCTTATTCGTTTCTCGAAAGGACCCTATTCAGTTCTCTTCACTCTGTACATTGCAAAAAAAAAACGATAGCAGCAAATTAATGACGACATCTTGGTGAATGCGTCATCGGTAGCAATCAGCTGCTTTCCTTATATCACTCATCGTCCGGAACTAGCAATCTCATCTCCTATCGTAAGTTGGAAGTCAACAATGTGTAGCCTATTTGGTTTAATTTTGGATTGTAAAATGTAAAGCACAACCGTTTTGTAAAAAAATTAAATATTATTACGGTATTAAACTTTAAATTCTGTTCACTTATTCGCTAAATAAATTTTGCATTATGATATCTAATTTGTCGGCATAACATACCTATTTTCCGAAAATTAGAACATTGCTTAAAAAGTTGTGTATTATTACTCGATCTTCGAATTTAGATTAAATGCCTATATTTTTGTAGGTATGGAGATAAATTAAAACTAGTTAAATATCTTCACGTTATACGTATTATATAAATATTTAAAGAAAATAATCTGCCCTCAATGAGGGTGACCATAAAGATCCAGAATAAAAGCACTACAGAATAATTTAGAAAGACAGGAATTATTTAGTAAAAAAATTCAGGGTAATGCAAACCCAACAGAATCATCAACGGCCAAAATATAAATGGTAATGTAATATTTGGATTGAATCCTTAAAAACATTTAACAAATTTTTTTGAATTTCAAAAAATCGGAGTCCGAGTGCTTTTAAAATATCACATGTGAATTTAGGAAGTGTGCCACGTGCAACAAACAAAAGACCAGAAACACTCCACTGACTAGTGGGAATGTTATATTTCTCACTTAGATAAGGGATGCAGGACTCATAAATGGATTTCTTCTCCTCATCAACGTGTTGTGCCTGCTGGCCATCCCTCTCAAACCGGATTGTAGGATCAAGAACTAATCCCTTAGATTGAGTCCTGTGGATGGCTACTATATCTGCTCTTCTGTTCGAATCTAAGGATGAAACGCAGTGGACCTCCTCGTATACTTCCCATCCACGACGCTTGAGGACATCAGCAATACCGGTCCTGGTCTTATGTTGTCGATTGTTGCGCAGCAGCTCCGTTTTTCGACAGAATCCCAACACGTGACCAAGAGTTTCCGTCTCGTTGCAGCCGGAATGGCGACAACGGGTTTGGAAGGGGTTTCATGGTGCCTAAAATGCCTATTTTGCCCACTGTGACCTATTTTAATGTCTCAGAGCCTCAAAATGCCTATTTATATTTTTTCTTGTAGCAATGAAAGAGAAAGTTTCGAATATCATGAGGTGGGTTTGGTTCTAAAATCTTATGATATTGTGGATTAGTTGTAGGAATTCAGAAATTCCTGGAGAGTGACTGGTTTCTTTTTAATGCTTGAGCAGGCAGTAGAAATGTGATGAATGGGGAGAATGTACTTCTTCCTAAAGAAATCAGCATCCATTACTTCGGTATAATTGGAAAGAACTTTTTCCGGTTATAAAATGTTTGCGCAAAGATGCAAATCTCTACATATGACTGATAAGTGGTCACTATCATGTTTCAATTTGCTATTTCAAATAATATTTGATACTGTGTTATCCAACCGATAGTAAATTCATGGTCTTCCTGAGACGTTGCCTCCGTGTTAAACCATCTGGTTAATTTCTGTCGCCATGTGATGTATAATACACATTGGAGCGCTGAATCAGATGGCTGTAATTGGATTTGGCCAGCGCTGAATTGCTGCAAAGCGATTGCAATTACAGTCCTCACCCTTACCCCTGTGTTGTCTTCGACGTGCCCCCACAGGAAGAATAAATGGAATTGTATGTAGGGTGTGAGGAGCCGAGTGGAAGATACAACCTAATCGAGGAAACTCTCTGAAGTTCTTCTCACCGTTATATCTGGCTTGCTGCATACATTCTACTGCAGGTAGACCAGCTTGCTTGTTAGCAAAGATATAATCTCTTATTCGACAGCTATCTAGAGCAGCTTTTCTTTTCTTGCCTTTACCGTTAACCCTTCCAATACTTCATTCCTTCTCTTTTACACATTTCTTCTCTGCTTTGTAGATTATTCCTACTCTTATTTTTTGTATTTTTTATTCTTCTCTTCTCTCTCCTATATTCTCAATTCTCTTCTTTGTATCCTCCTTTCTCTGCTTTATATTCTCCATTCTCGTTTTTTCTTCTTCTCTACTTTCTTTAATCCTTCGCTTCTTTACTCTCTTTTCTATTCTCCATACCCTTTTTCTTCTCTTCTCTCAATTGTATCCTCCATTCTGTTTTCCTTCTCTTCCCTGCAGTGTATTGTACTTCTTCTTTCTTCTCTTCTCTGTTTTGTATTCACCTTTCCCTTTTTTCTCCTCTCTCCTTTATATTCTACTTTCTCTTTCTTGTCTTCTCTGCTTTGTATTCTCCTTTATATGTTTTCTCTTCTCTCCTTTGTATTCATCTTTCTCTTTCTTCTGTTCTCTTTTTTGCAATCCCCTTTCTCTTTCTTCTCTTCCCTCCTTTGTATCCTCCATTCTCTTTCTTCTATTCTTTCCTTTGTATTCTCCTTTCTCTTTCTTCTCTTCTCCCCTTATATTCTCCTTTCTCTTTTTTTCTCTTCTCTCCTTTGTAATCTCCTTCGTTTTCATTCTCTTCTCGCCTTTGTATTCACCTTTCTTTTTCTCATCTTCTCTGCTTTGTATTCTCCTTTCTATTTCTTCTGTTCCCTCTTTTATAGTCCCCTTTCTCTTTCTTCTCTTCTCTGCTTTATATTCTCCTTTCTCTTTCTTCTATTCTCTCCTTTGTATTCCCCTTTTTCTTCTTTTCTTCTCTCCTTTGTATTTCCCTTTCTCTTTCTTCTATTCTCTCCTTTGTATTCCCCTTTTTCTTCTTCTCTTCTCTCCTTTGTATTTTCCTTTTTTCTTTCTTCTCTTCTCTGCTTTGTATTTTCCTTTTTCTTCTCTTCTCTGCTTTGTATTCTCCTTTCTCATCACTTGTATATTCTCCGCAGTCACGCATTGGTACTCTTGTCACACGAGATTAACGCCATATTGATCATCCATGCATGACGTCACATGAGATCAGATAACCACGGACAATAATTTCATCTTCCCTAGGTAATATTGGAACCCAGGACTGTGGGATCACACAACTTCATATTTACCTATGTATAATGGCCGGCTATAAGAAATCAAGACACTAAAATTTGTAGACAGTGTAAACTAGACAATACGGCTTTCTCAGAAGTATCGCAGAGTTTGTTTTATTTTGAATCGATATTTTTATATAGCTACATAGGATAACATATGACGAAATGTATGAGTTACATATAAGATAATATTGTCTTTGTTGGTGTGCGTGACAAGCAATACGCCTTCTACATGTGAAATCCATTAGTATTGATGACACATAGGAAAGCTAGCGCGTTGGTATGGGACCGATAACATAGATTTGAGTTGCGGCAGGTAGCAACTGCAGGTAATTATATACAGAATTTCTATTAAGTCGGTGCTATTTGGAGCTCTGTACAAAGTGCTGCCTTTCTGTTGTTCATGACATTTATCATGTAAGTTATAATGTTATATTATAACTTACATGATAAATATCATATATTATATTATAACTTACATGATAAATGTCATATATATTATAACTTACATGATAAATGTCATGAGCAACAGAATGGCAACACCCAACATAAATTATCTGGCATAATTCTTATATATTGGTTGATTCGATATCGGAAAATTCGAATTATTGGATCAGTCTAATATACCTACATATTTATTCCCCTTGAAATTCCTATTTAGGTCTATACTACAAATTCACATTTAATTATATTTTTCGAAGATTACATTTGGATAATTCCAAGCCATGACTTCATTGATTTCAACGAAAATAGTATCCTATCTGGAATTCTAGAGAATATAAAAAATGGTCATTACTAGAGACCATATTTTGTGCCAGGGCGTACGGATATAAGGTTAGCTGTTCATAGACTATATTGGCGTGACGTCATATGTGACGCATGCCACAGCATCTTGTTTGTGCTGAAGTTGACATTCTATTCATGATTCAAAATTAGATCTCATTGACTGTTTACAATGCATTATAGTGGCTATTACACTTTTACTACGTCATAATACATCATAATCATCATCATCATCGGCTCGACAACTCATTGAGGGTCCTAGCCTTCCTCAGTATTTTATTCCAGCCGTCTCTACTTCTGGCTTGACTGTCCACATTCGTGCACCAATAAAGTTGGCATCTTCGTATACATTATCCTCCCATCTGCTCCTCGGTCTTCCTTTGGATCTGCTTCCTCCAGGATTGGATGTAAAGGCTCTTTTAGCGGGTCTAGTATCGTCCATTCTTACCAGGTGTCCAGCCCACTAATTTTAATAACTGTTATAATATCTGGCTCCTTAAACAGATCGTATATTTCTTTGTTATATCTAATTCTCCATTCATTATTTATTTTGACGGGTCCATAAATTGCTCTCAGAATTTTCCTCTCGAAGATACTAAGTCTTCTGGTGTCCTGTTTGTTCATAGTCCAAGTTTCCGAGGCATACGTCAACTCCGGCCTAATAAGCGTCTTATATATTCTTATTTTAGTTGAGATGGTTAAGAATTTCGATTTAATATGTTTCAGTAATCCAAAGTAACACTTATTTGTTATAGATATTCTTCTCTTAATTTCAAGACTGGTGTCGTTGTCATTATTGATCATGGAGCCAAGATATATAAAATTTTTACATATTCAAATTTGTAATTTTCAATTGTGAGATAAGTTGGTGCTTTATTAATAATGATTACTTTGCGGCTGGAGATCATGTATTTAGTCTTGCTCTCATTAACTCTCAATCCCATTATCTTTGCTGCCTTTTCCAGGGAGATAAATGCCTCTTCTAGTGCTTTCTGTGATCTAGCAATAATATCTAGGTCATCTGCGAATGCCATAACTTGAACAGACTTATAATATATTGTGTTAACGTCATAATATTTTTGACTAATAAAACGGTACGAAAGGATGTCTTTCAACCAACCATGGCTGCTTATCGCACAATTTTATCGTGTCCCTAGCATTTCTTTAATTTTATCGCTTTCCTAGCATTTGTTTATTTTTTTTCTTTGTTTGCCAACATTTCAAACTGCAGTGGTCTGGACGTCAAAAAAACACACACACACACACAGAAAATTACAAACCACTCCAGTCGATGCACAGGAGTTTCAAATATGACTCGCATTGGCATTCAAGAACAAGAATTAATACAGATCACTGGTCATAGCTATGCATCTTCCCTGAATCTCTATTTACAATAAATGTAGAGCACCGTTCGGAAATCCTGAATAAGTTGAGGAATACACCTTGTACATCAACAAGTTCCACTTCTTTTACGCACACGTCTAATATAACATCGACTGAACCACCAACCACTAAAACATTCAAATTTGAAAATTGAGTAGCTTAATATCAAAGGCGGACATCTGACCTCAGATCGAAATTTAGATCATGTGGATTCTTTTACATTTTTTCATGATCTTTTCAGTTATGGTGAAATATATGCAAACTCTAACAGTACATCTATAAAAATAAATTGTGTTAAAATATTACAAAGAACACTGTGAAACAAAAAGTGGCTCTAGATCAAAACTATGGAGACAACAGATGTCCGTCTTTCATATTAAACTACTCAATTGTACTTTCAATAATTGTTCCTTTTAAAATTACTAATGTTTATTTTTTATTTCAACATCGTTAATTAAAACTTTTCTTGTTTATTTCATCATCCCTAATTAAAACTTTTGTAACACTTGTTTATAATAGGTAATGTTATAGCTTCTGCCATATGATATTATGGATAGTCACGTATCAGAGATTGTTTAATACTAAGATTTATTGAAAATCATCTGTCAAGTGGCGTTGATTACTGGGATCCGAATAATTGAAGTGGAATGCAACTGTTTTAATAAAAATGAAATTGAATCAACAAACCCTTCTTGACTATTAACCGTCTACAGAGATCGATGAAGATTCCATAGTTGGCACAAGTGATAACAAGAAAACAGCTAATCATAATACACTACTGCTATCTAGCATGCATCTAGCTATTTGTAATGTTGAGATTGTACAATAATACATTTGAAGACAATTGTATATTCGTAAGTCAATTAATATTTTATTGTATTGGAGTACTTTGTTACTTCTAATCTTTATATACTTTCTTCTAATCGTGTAATAGTCAATTAAATCCCACTCGAGTTTTGATTTTCTCTAGATAAATCAAAACCTGTAGTGAGATTACTGTTGATAAAAACTGATATTACGATTTAAATTATTTCATTTATTTCATTCATTTATTTTCACTGGCAGAGTTAAGATTATAAGAAAGGCCATGAGGTCTGGCTTTATTGTGAAATTTTCGTTTAACATTTTGTACATTTAACAATTCAAAGTTTTAATAATAATAATAAATACAAAATTTAAAATACTGATAATGTAAATTGTAAATAATTTTAATAATGACCCTCCCCTTGATAAATTTCTGCGTATGCCACTGGGCCTATCTATATTATTTTAGTAAGGGTTTAACGTTTTGAATAACGGCAATTAAATTTTGTGTTTCAGAAAAATGGCGCCGTTAATGAAGCGGAACACGGAGCCTGAGCCGGCACCGCCCGTGCCACAAGAACCAGCACATGTGCCGCCGCCCGAAGCTAACCCACCAGAAGTAACGGGGTCCGAGAGCCAGCAAGCAGAAGTAGCTGGTGCTCCAGGTGACGACAATTTCTATTTGTGTGTGTATAGGCCGCGCCACCGTTTTTGGCATGTGAAATAAGTAATGGGAACCTCCAGTGCGAGTGTCTTACCTTTGTGGGTGATAAAGCTGACAATTTGTGATTGGCAGATTGTTGATGTGACGTGTATTTAGGAGGAGGTACCGTTCTCAGCCGCAGTGGCAACAGAAACTCACTGACTGGACACTGTACTCAAGGACACATCGCAGGAAAGTAAGAGCGAGTATCTTACTTTTGCCGCAGTCTGGGCAGCAAGACTGGCAGATTGCTGTCGTGACATGTATAAAAAGTGGTACCATTCTTAGTTACACTATCAACAGATGCTCGCAGACTGTGCATTGTACTCAAGAACACGCGCCAGGAACGCTGGCATCAGCAATACATACGTGCGTGTTTGTAAACAGTGGGTGGATTAATCTCTATCAACATGTAAACCGTTCAGATTGGTCCATTAAGGGGAGTAAGTAGTGATGCCTGTAAGATTAAAGAATTTCAGTACGAAAGTTTAGTTCAATATTTCTACACTTTTAATGTTCAGAGTAGAATGAAAATTGACATGGTTATACAATAAATCATTCTGAATTCAGTTGTATAATTGGCAAATAATTAGTTTCTTATTCAAGTGCAAAAAGGGCCCTAACTGATAACCTGTTTTCCCATTTTGCTAAATTTATCTCAAGCTTAAGTTGCACTTTATTTGCTACAATCTTCACTCATATATCTTGTATTTTTTAAAGTTGTCAACTAATGTTTATTGTAAATTATAAAGCAAACTTTAGTTAAATATTTCACCCTTAGTAAACATAAAAAATATTAAACTTTGGTGAATATTTTTACGATTTTTTTCAATGCATATATATATTTTTTCCCTCGTGTTATGTGTGTGATATTCATAAACCCGTAGGTCTACTTTGTAGAACATAGGCTGCAGATAATGCTGTAAACATTTTAGATAAATTTAGAGATAAATTCTTGTTTGAAAAATATTAACGTACGGAAAACTACATTTAAAAAGGGATGTATTAATGCGCCGCCAAATTAAAAGAGGCCAATTAAAGAGATTATCTGCAGAGATACTTCCACAATATACAGTATTGTTTTAAAGAAAGCGTTTTTGTGCTTCTTTTTAAACACAAAATAAAAAATTGCATTTGTGACGCCTAATCACTCCCACACCTTTTAAGTTAAACTCTCAGGAGGTAGAGATTAGACGAGTGAGTAACCTTAAGGGCGGCTTTTCAGCCCCAGAAACAATGCAGATACGATATATCTCTACAATGTATGCATTACTAATAGGATGCGAAACATGAACTTTTCCTGTTTTAAACTAAAGCCTCTTTAGTTTAAAGCAGGAAAAGTTCATGTAGAAGTTAATGTAGAACTTCATTTTGCTGCCACCTCTTTTGTGTAGGAATAACTAACTTACTCTATGGGTCTAGGGGAGCACCAAGTGGCGAAAGTATAACTACGTCCAAAAGACATTTTCCGACCTTCTGAACGCGTCTAATTTAAACCAAATTAAATAATTAAACTTGCATTCATTTTATCTTCCAAAGAAAAAAAAGCATCTTCTGCGGACCTCTGGAGAAAGAACTAAGGAAGAGACTAGTGAAGTGTGTGGAGTGCAGCATTGTATGGGGCAGAAACATGGACATTACTACGAAATGAAGAGAAGCGAATAGAAGCATTTGAAATGTGGATATGGAGAAGGATGGAGCGTGTGAAGTGGACAGACAGAATAAGAAACGAAGCTGTATTGGAAAGAGTGGATGAAGAAAGAATGATGCTGAAACTGATCAGAAAGAGGAAAAGGAATTATCTGGCTCCCTTGAGAAGAAAATGCCTTCTGAAGGATGCACTGGAAGGAATAGTGAACGGAAGAAGAGTTGGGGCAGAAGAAGAAGTCTGATGATAGACGACATTAAGATATCGATAGCCCAGAACCAGACTGTTCCAAGTCCATTTTACTATTTTTTTTTCAGGAGAACTATTTTAAGCTCCTGACATTCAAAGCTTTATGAAACAATTTGGAATAGCTTCATAGCAATCTTCGATTCATATATGCAGACAAGAACTGGAACACAATGAAACACAGATTTCTATCTTATAAAAAGTTGGACTTAGAACAGTCTGGTTCTCAGCCATCGATATATGGATCATATGAGGAGACAAAGAGGAACACAGAAAAGAGGAAATACTGGAGAATGCTAAGTTTGCAGTGAAAGCCTGCCCTTGGGCAAAACACTATGAATGAATGAATGAATGAATGAATGATCTTCCAATAAAAATTTGTATTGGAGCCAACAGGAAGATTGAAGGAGAAAGTGTGATCCTGGTATATACCTGAAGAAAAACATAGTATATTTTACACAGTTGCTATCTATGACATAATATCAGTAAATACGGAGTTTTTGGTATGGAGAAGGTTTAGCAAATACATCTCGACTCACTCATTGGCGTGGTTAGATTAGCAGCACCGGAACTATTGGTCCGAATGAGTGTATCTTGTTTATTTTGCCTAGTAATTACAGATTTTGATTCCATCACAAGAGTAACCTAATTCGTTCGCTTTCCACATGCACTCAAATAGTTGTTGACTTACTTTGTAACTATGAAGTATCAAGTATGTATTATGAATAACATGTTTAAACATATAGCTATAAGTTATTACAGAGAGTTAATCTGTACGATTGCAGGAGTAAAGGCACATATTATATTTCTAATATAAATGATTGATTATCTCTGTGCAGAAATTTTCGCATCTACACCCGCTTCAACGGAGGGAGTAATCGGATCAACAATACCACCCAAAACAACGGGAGAGAAAATTGCTGAACAAATAATGGACACTGCTGAGGTCGTGGCCCATGACATGGGAATTCCAACAGCAGCCCTTATTGCCATAATTGTTGGTAATTATCTTCCATTTATTAATACTTAACTAATACCTTTAGTATAAGAAGCTAATAGGTTATATTAAATTATATATCTAGTAATGAAATAATTGTTAAGTCCCTGTTTATTGAGGGATATTTGTGGTGAAGAAAGTAGTAATAGGGTATCAACATTTTCCTGTACGACAGACATAGTCAACAGAAAGCTCGCACGGGAAGTTCAGTGCTCCACTGAAATTTCTACGAGCTGCGCAACAAAACAGATAGGAACAGGTTGTTCATTATTGACCTAGAAATGGACATAGCCTAACTGCGCAATATCCATCCCTTCCCAAATTCCCTCTACTACCTACGTAAACACTCTGAGATGTACCCCATCAACCTTTCTCTCAGCTAAATGTCTCTTTCACGTTTACTTAAAATCTATGAGTAATAAACCTACAAGATAAATTACATTAAGCAGCTTTTACTCATACTTCGAAGTACATAATATTATCTATAGTAATGTCACAAGAGTAACATTTACTAGGACTATTTCGTAAATAAAATAAAAATGTAAATAATATATCCATAAAATTCGCTCACAAAATGTTAATAATTTTATATTTATGAATATTTAACCTATTCAAACATTGTGAAGTCGAAATAGAAGAATTATTGTAATAAAGAAATTTAATGTTATTCAGTAATGCCAATTGAGAAAAGCGAAAAATAGTTTTAAAAATTGTAAATTACATGTACTGCGCTTTTTTCTTGTTATTATAACCGAAATATGTTTTAATTATCTTCTGAAATCATAATTTAATTTAAACATTTTATAATATAATTACAAATAACCTGATTAATACATTAATTAAACGAACAATTGAGGTGTATAGTTCCAAAAGTCGACATCTGTCATTTTTATGAAAAATGAGTTACGATCATTTCTTATATCTTTGGGTTGAAATGCATTGGAAAAACATATTTTCATCCTCCAAAACTCGATATTTCTAACATAAATCAAGCTTTAAAATATTGAGTTCTTTCCAAAACTCGACTTATTTTGTTTAGGTATTGTTCCTAAACTCGACATATGAAGTTTTTTTCCAAAGTCCGACACCGCTAGGTACGGACTGTCTAGTTTATGACTGGAAAACGGATATACAAACTATTTTCAAAAAACCAAATGGCTGATATTTCAAACTAAAATTCAGTAAAAGAATCAAGATAAAGAAATAAAAAATGAAGTTGTGATAAGTGGTGAACAAAATTATAGAAGTATTGTAAATTTATAGAAAGGAATTTTGAAACGGGGGAAAATGTGCTCTGCAATGGAGAAAATATCACATTTACTAATAGACACATGAATAATCGAAAAGGAAAAACTAGGTAATGTTAATAAATTACTTCAAAAAATGTTTTCGATAACTGAAGAGACATGGAAACCTTGGAAGATTACAATAATACCACGAGGATGAGCATGAAGAAAACGACTATCTGTGAAGCACAGTGAGAAAACGATTTGAGCATTTAAAATTTACACTTATAGAAGATTCAGTACAACATTCTGATGATATACTTAAATAAATGAGTATTATTTATTATATTCCGTGGAGTAAATAAAATTAATAGCTGTTTAGTATAAAATGTTGATTATTTATGAAAAATAATGCTATTAGAATTTTCAAAATCCGACATAAATTTTATTGTTAGTTTCAAAACCCGACATATATTTTATTGTTAGTTCCAAAATCCGACATTTGCAATATTTAGTTCCAAACCACGACATGTCCAAATTTAATAATCTAATAACTCTTACAATAATACATATTTTTAGTTTAAACATGTAATTTTATCCTTAGATTTGCTATTAAAGGGAACTATAAAAATTTCCTACGTATCTGAACACTGGAAATACTATAAATAGTTTTTTGTCTTTTTCTCTAAACTACTTAGAAATCAAATGGAACTATACACCTCAATTGTTATGAAGGAGTGACATTTTCTTTAGATACAATGGACATGGAATTAGAAGATGAAGATGTAGATGTGGAAGTAGGATTTCACACTTTATTTAGCACTTCATCGTTACATTACACACCACTCTGAGAATTATGAACTATGCAATATTTGTGAAGACAGCTAGCAATGCTTATTTATTCACACTATAGCGAGAAATATGTTGCTACACAGTGGAGCCATCTCTGTATAGATAATTAAAACACGGATTTTATTACTCCATACGAAAGGCAGATTGATCAAAGACCTTGTAGAGAGAAGAATTTGATTAAATCATCAGCCCTCCAGTGAAGGTAACCATAATTATTCTGAATAGAGAGCAGTTATGTTTTTTAAGTAGATTAATTTTTAAAAAGTACTAAATTTTGGATTTGGGGCGCGCTTGATGCCAAAATGTCATATTGACATAATTATCTATCTTGAAAATATAAATGATATTGGATGATATGTAAAGAGTCCCAGGTAACTTGCCCCGACCGAGAATCGAACTCGAGCCACCTGGTTTCGCGGCCAGACGCGCTGTTACTTCACAAGTGTGGATTATTATTATTATTATTATTATTATTATTATTATTATTATTATTATTATTATTATTATTATTATTATTATTATTATTATTGGAGATACAATGCAAGGCATTGAAAACCACTTTGAAATCTGTTTACTTCACTTATATAATTAATAATTATTTTCCTGGTTAAACAGAATATTGTAAATCTTTAATCAAAATGGTAACTTATTTTGAGAGAATATTCAACATCACGAAACTACAGTAGAACCTCTATTTTCCGTGGTAATGAAGGGGATGGACTGAACGGTTAATCGAAAAAATCGGATAATCCGTATCATAAAAGATTTTCATAAATTAAGTGCATAATACTTTTGCCTACAATTTTTTGATTTCCCTCATGGTCTTGTGCTTAACGTGCTTTGTAGTGCACTAAAAGTTCGATTGTCAACTACGGCTTCTGAAAACCAAGGGTAGTTGGTTGATTGTCTGTAGAAATACAAGAATAGTAGAAGACTCATGGTGGAGATTTACATACTTGTTATATCTTATCCTTTTTTTTTTTTTTTTTTTATTAAATCGCTTTCAGTTGTACTCGCGTACTTTGAAGCAACATTAACCACAGTTTCTCCTTTCTCAAACCTCTCAAATAGCCTATTTGTAATTTTTCGATAATTAACACAATACGTTTTCTTTCGACAGTTGTGGAAGACATTTTTGCATAGAAGTTACACATACGGCCACTCGAATAATAAAGATAAGGTCTGAATGGTACACGGGTTTGTGAAAGATCTTGGGGTAATTCTTTGAAAGTAGGTAGTGACTATTTTACAAGTAATTATTTCTGTTGCCGACAGCGAAGGATTCGTACTAACTACATATATACTGTGTAAGGTTAAAGGTACTTTTGGAAAACTACCTAGAAACATATTGTACAGTACTTCATAGTTCTTCTACAGCAAAAATAATAATAATAATAATAATAATAATAATAATAATAATAATAATAATAATAAAATAAAAAACCTACAAAAAAAAGTTGGATAATCCGACAATCGGTTAATAGGGTGACGGATAATCAGGGTTCTACTGTATTTGCAATGTGTGTTACAGGCGTATGCATATTGATACTCGGGATCTGCGGATGCTGTATCTGGCGCTGTTGTCGGAAGAAGCGAGGAAAGGATGGCAAGGGCAAAGGAAGAGCTCTTGATCTCAAAGGGGTTAGTTTGATTGGTCCAGCCTATAAAGAAAAGGTATGCTGTTAATTGATATTTTTATTTTCATCGAATTGAAAATGTTCACATTACTGATTTCCAATGGAAAGCTATTTGCGAACTAAAAATTCTACCATTGCGAACTTTCCTTTTATGCACAAAGACTCAAGGAAGTCTTCTGGATTGAAGGCTAAGTAGTTTCAAAAAGTGCATGAAATAATTTTATAGCTAATGAAAGATCTATTGCATGGTACCACTCATTCATTTTTTTCACAATTTCATAGAGCTTTGAAGAAAAAAATTGTAATTTACTGTGTGAACAGTTTTTGAAAATTTGCTACTTGATTCTGGGGTGTGCTGGAGCAATCTTTGTGAACCAGTTTGTTGTTGCAGATGCCTCACCAACTTGCTTGTAGTATGCACCAACTCTTAGTATTGCTATGAAAGCGTTTCATGCTGCTGACACTTTAGTCTTTCAATAATTAAAAATTTCGAATTTTCTTTTGGATATGGTTTATTTCATATTCATTTTTCAGAATATGAGAAGACTACAAGGCAATTGGAACAAATTAAAAATGTTAATGCATAACAAAATACGAATTGCATGCTGTCTGTTATGAAGCTTCTACATTTTTTTCCTCCAGAAATACTAAATACTAGTGTAATATTAAATTAAATTATACTAATTTATAGAATTCTTTGCCTATTCATCTAAGAAATATTTCGAAAAAAAAAATTCAGTATATTAGAGAAAGCTATAGCTACCGTGATAAATTTTATAGTTATACTTGCCACCAATTGTATTAGGCCTATAATAAAATCACAAGGGTAGTTTTCCTTCAGTAATGGTTGCCAAAAGACACAGCATACTAAACAAATAAAAATAAAAACAAACATTTGCGTTATCAGTATTTATGATTATTATTTTCAAATGGAAGCTTCCCTTGGGAAAGTACTTTTATTCAATAATTATTAGGAATCAGAATATAAAGAAATTTAGGTGTACAGGTGATTACGTAAAATCTGAACAGAATATTTCATTACGTCTATAGCAATAATTTCCAAAATTTTTAAAGGAATTCCAAAAGACTTAAAACATTCTTAAAAATATTACGAAATGTATTTAGTAGCAAACATTTCAATATTTAGAAACTCTTACAGATACAGAACTTTATATACTTTACTTTTCTTACTGAGAGAAACTACCCGCCATATTTTTAAACGGCAGACGGTAGAGGAATACATAAGTAATGCATAAAATTCATTGGGCTGCTAAACCGATCGCTTTAAAACTTTTGGTGTATGTTTCCCTCTGTATGAAAAATGAAGTATAGCCACTTTTGAAATCAAGACAAACAAACAAAAGATTCGAAAGGAATAGGTTATACTTTAAACATTTGTACACATTTCTGCTTAATAAGGACTAGTAAAAATCACAAATTCTGAACAAAAATAAAGCAGGAATATCAATTTTTAAGCTATGGGTTATTTTATATATGGTAACTATGCAATAAACAGATGATGAAATTGACTGTGGTTGCACATGCTGTATTACTCTTCTCGATTTCTAAACGTTAATCCATCTTATTATTTCATTGTAACATTTCCTTCACTTATTTGTTGTGATTCGCGTTATAGCATTTTTATATATAAAATAAAATGAAAGTATCAAACTTCATTCTTAACATAGTAAAAAGGTATTTATACCTTGATTTTGTCATACGATATTTCGGAGTACTGCTCTCTGTCGTTAAGGAGACCGCTGACGAAATGGTCGTACGACAAAAATCAAGGTAATATATTACCTTTTACGTTAATTATCTTACATTCCCTTTAAAGGAAGTGCAACAAAAAATCTGCTGGTTACCTTTAGAAATATTCTATAAATTTATTTATTATATACAATATGTTCTGTTTATCTTATGATTAGTTTAAAACAAATATAACAGAGTATATTGTTTGTTGTTCTCACAATACTTCGTAAATGTTCAACAATAATGGTAGTGTACTTTGATTTCATATAAAATTAAAGAATAAATTGAATGTAAATATATTTATGTAATTTAAATTCAGACAAGAATTTTGTAAAGTCATCACAGAAGAGAAAGATTGTAAAGGTTTGTTCTATTTGTCTCAACATATTTTTCATCACTTTTTTCTTCTACTCTTTCATCTCCTTTTTTATTACCCTACATTTTCTTCTCTTTTTTGTTATCTCCTTCCTCTTCATTCGCTACTTTCTCTCCCGATTACGAAAGAAGTTATAACCTTTAAAATGTCGAGTTTTTTTTTCAATAATATTCTTTATGTGTCAAATATATCCAAAGAAATTTGTTCTCATGAATTCATCTCTTCAAATATAAATTTATAATTTTGTTACTCTAGATATACTTACCCATAAAAAATTAAGAAAAACTAAATGACTCAAAATAAGAAAATAACTTAATTATCGCCAACCTATTTTATGTGCAGTATCTAAATACTTCTTTAATGTTATCTGTCAGCAATAAACGAACGAATGTGTAATTTCTTGGATTCTTATAAATTTGTAAACTAAGTAGTTAGACTTTAAGAAACCAGTAACTAGAATCAAAAACCAGTAACTAGAATCTAATATACGAGTACTAATAGATTATATGACTTAGTTGTTGAAATTATGAAATCTAAATACCTTTTATAATATAATAATATACATTTTTTGCTAATAATTGTAACATAAAACAATATAAATAAATAAAACTTTAGCTCACCCCGGAAAGAGAAGAACTCGTGCTCAGGGGCGAATTCCTGAATATAAATTTAGAAGTATATAATACAATTTATCTTATGTCTACTACACAATAAAAATATATAAATTTAAATTTATAGTTTTTTCATTATTTATAAAATCCATACATAACTTTTTAAATTCAATACTATAACTATAATAATTGATAAGATAATGATATTTAAATATAAATTTGTTATATATTCTTGTGCCCAAATGATTAAATACTGTAGTAGTATTGCATTTTGGTTCAAATAACCTTAAAGAATTCATATCTTTTGTTTCATAACTATGAGAATACAATTCAAAATTATTTCGGTTTTTATGTATGAATTTTATTAATACAATATAATAAATTTGTCTTATTGTAAGAACATTAAAACCTAAAAACAATTTTTGAGATGGAAAATCAATACGTTTATTTTATTTTATTTTATTTATTTTCTTTTGTAATAAATAAATTGGATAAAAAATTGGTTTTAAATAAGCTACCCCATCCTGTAATTCCATACATAATTACCGATTGAAATATAGTTAAGTATATTGTACGTAATAGACTTATTGAAAGTAATTCCTCAATAAAACAAAATAATATATTTTTACGTAATTTATTACAAAGGTAATAATTAATGTGTTTGTTCCATTTTAAATGATTGTCGATTGCCTAAATATTTAACTTCAGAGGACTCCTTAATAATAGGACAGTTCCATTATATAAGGCAACAATCAGAGTTATGTAATTAAACAATAGATATAGGAGATTTGTTACATTTTGCAGATAATGATTATGGTTTTATTTTCGTTGATAGAAAAATAATTTATGTCAAACCATTTTTATTAATCTAAGTCCATTATTTGAAGTATTATACGAGTATGTATCATACCAGGTTTTTCCACCAAAAAGTAAAACTGTATCATCTGCATAAGAATAATGAACACCATTGTATTGTTGTAAGTCAATTTTAATAAGTCATTAATATATATTAAAAATAAAATGGGACCAAGAACTGTGCCTTGGGGAACACCTGTATTAATAATTGCAGGTTCACTTGAATAATCGTCAATTTTCGTTATTTGAATTCTGTCGTTGAGATACGATTTTATTAAGTTTAAAGCATTACCTTTGATTCTTAATAAGTCTAATTTCTCAATATTAAGATATTATGTTTCACTGTATCAAATGATTTTCTTATGTCCAGGAAAATACCACTACATTTGTTACCTTGGGAATACCTCCACTACGATTTCAAAGAAACAGTTTGTTTCTTGCAAATATAGAACTTTTAGATGAAAATCATGCATAGCTTTCTCTGATAAGCGAAAAACAATTAATTGAAGCGGTTCCCTAATTGGTGGAGCAATACTGGTTACCAACATAATTACTTTCCAGCACACACCTAACTTTATATTATTAATACCAATCAAAATTAAAAGAACTTAAATTTCAACATGAAAATTTGAATTAAAATTATCTTTATTATTATATTTAGATTATTTAAGAGCATTTTTGAAGTCAGCTAACCTCTCTTTATATTCACTACTTCAATGCTTGGCATGTTTTCTAATTGAAAGTGTCCTTTGACCTTACTCACATAAATAGCATGCGAGTCATAGCTATGCTAAATTACTTCAAGCACTTTCAGTAATGTGAACTCAATGACAATAGGACAATAGTATACTGTAAAAACTGTTATTAAATTTAAAAATAACAAAATCTAGCTTATATAACATATGGGTGTACTATATATGCACAGATTTTAGGTTATTTTCCACATTTATTCGACGATTCTGAACCTTTATATTTTTATAGCTGTTCCATTTTAGTAACGTCTTTAATCTTTGGCCTCAGTGGCTTAGCTTTTTAATTCTGTGGTGTTAGTTTTTAACAACGAACGGAATATAGATAACAATATGAGTTCACATTAAAGAAAAATAAGCTACATATTCCTGTATTTTAGAAAGCAAGTAGTTACCACTATAATACATAGAAACAATTAACGGAAATGCTATTCAGAGGAAGTATGGAAGCTGCCCATGCATGTTGCTGCTATTATGACCATCATGTGAGACAAGCTGATCGAATTCATGGATCTTAGAAAATACTAGGTGGTAATGATACTTTTTAGCTTTGTTATAATTTTAAGTATCTTGAAGTTAAACAAATACCATTAAAATAGAGTTAGTGCACAATTTAATGATCATCCTTGCTGAAATTAGTTATTTAATATTTTATCTCTTTTTATTAAATGCTATGGCTCATAAATACAGTGCTTCTTTAATAGACTAAAATATAGTTGATGAGATCTAAAGATATTATTTTAAAGACAATGTTTCACAAGTATTATAGGTTTATCGAACTTCGAACTAAATTTCTTAGTCCAAAAAAGTTGTATCTTTAATCGATTAAATAATTATTTATATGAGGTATTGTATTCATTGACAGAGTATATAGATGTAGTTCAAAGTTATAAATTATACCAATAAAATTATAAATCTTTATCTTTATGCTCTACTACTGAAAATAATTATGCATCTTAATTTTGATCAAAATAAGACACTTTCAGAAGCTATCTTTTATACCTCTGTCTTATAATGCTTACACAGAAACTTAAGAACTGATAAAATTATTCCTTTTCATATTCATATTTGAATTGTTTTCATGTTTATGGTAAGTTACAACACCTACAATTTTCTGATCTTTTGTGAGGCATTCTGTAAGTGTTCTCGACCTTCGATTTTATTTTATTTTTATTTTATTGTAGTGGGTGTTAATATTAATAAAATATATTCCTGGTTAAAATGTATTTAAAAATTCGATTTCCTTTCAATATGAGTTTTTTAATAAATTAGTAATAAATTCGTTATAACGATGACCCAAATATTTTTGCAGTTACAGTTTTTTTCTTAGTGAATCTTATTTGCCTAATACTTTTTGTTTCTTTTAAGGGAACATATAATTGAAGAGGTAAATTCCGAACTGGCCTAAGTCCAAATGACAAGTTATGAGAAAGATGACAAAAACTGATAAAATAAAATTGACGCCCTTAGATCCTTTTGGAGACACTAAGTCAAAACTTAGGAGAGTCTGTTAAATAAACTTACACAGTTATATATAGGCTTGAAAAGGATAAATTAAGACTTGAATGAAGCAAGTTAAAATCTTAAAAAATGGACTTAGGACACTTTGTAATCCACCTCTTCAATTTTAAAGGATGATTAAAAAAAGGTAGCATTGTTCGAAACTAGAAAAAAAAATCCTATAAACATTGTCCGGAAACAAATATCTGTTGAGATATGGGCCGTTCTATATTGTGGCCTACGATACCCACCTGTCTGTTACGTAGACAGTACAGAAGGTGCTCTATGTGATTACCACGCATTATTACACATGCTTCAACCCTTCGTTTCAATGAATCACGAACTCTTGCGACCACATCTGGCTGTTGTCGGATTTTCTCACATGCATTGGATAAACGCTCCTGTAACGTTTGTAAGTTTTCGATGGGTGTGGCATACACCATTGTCTTTAAATATCTCCATAGCCAGAAATCCAAAGAATTTGATTCAGGTGATCGGGGAGGCCATGCTACTGGACCTCCTCGACCAAACCATCGTCCAGTAAACCTCAGGTTTAAATACTGTCGCACGAGGCGTAGAAAATGGGGTGGTGCTCGTCGTGTGCAAACAGAAAGACAGCCTACACCTCTGAATACTGTACGTACTTACTAACACAAATAAAAGGAAAAACTCCGTAGTATCCTGGACCTTTTTTTACTACTACATTCTCTGTTTACTTCTGTTGAAATGTGTTATCCACTCTCAAAACATGTACCATTGTTTTGTGTTTTTAAACAATGACGATCGTAGGCCAGATACAGCATGGCCCATATCTCAACAGATATTTGCTTTCGGACACATGTTTATAGGAACTTTGTTTCTAATTTCGACCTATACTACCTCCTGTAAAAACATTTTACACTTTTTAAACATTCTGTATAATGACAAAACTTGCATTTCATATCTGTGACCGAATAAAGGCAGTAATATAATTCTAAGCTAATAGTCATACGATTTTTGTAAAAGACAATATAAAAATAGAATAGCTTTAGAATTTTGTTCGTAATATCCTAACGTTCTTTGCAATGTTATACGGAATCATACATAAGAATCGACGAACACATTACAACAATACATCTGATTCAGAATTAAATATGGGGAAATTATACTCTTTTTTACGCCAATACGTCTTTCTTTGAGGTTACAAATAATGAGGAAATATAATACTAATTCTAGCCTTACTCAAGTCCAAGATGTCTCTGCAAGATGCTGCACATGGAAAAGTGCATGCGAGCAGCCATCTATCGAGTGTTATGTAACTTATTTTAAGTGAATAAGCGACCAGCATTATCTAATAAGCAACTAGCGTTATCTGCATATAACAATAAAAAAACAGTGTCCCTAATAGTATAAAATAACAATAAAATACAAAACAATAAAACAAAAACTAATTGAAGCAATCATCTGATTCTATGATCTGCAATTTTTATTTGTTATTTAATCGAACTACTAGTGCATGTATATTTTTGTATTCAGCGTTTAAGTTTTCCATAGCAATTGCGTGTTTGAAATATCTGTGCACAAAATGTTTTTTTTTTCTAATTCTCCTTTAAATGAACTTAAAAAGAAAGGCCTGAAATTGATATTGAATTCAGATACATGCAAGGTGTAAATAAAATGTGGGGAAATATTTTATAACATAATGTTCCACATCTAAATTATAAAAATTAAGGCCGAAAATGCTTTTGTGAATACGTAGATATTTCGGTAACACACAGAATTATCGGCAAGCAGATCAAAATAATATACGAGGACATTCTTTGTCAAATATTTTCATTGACATTCAAAATTTCTGTTCATCTGAAGAAAAAATATGTTACGAAATGTAGTGAAGCATGCGTAAAAAATTTAGTTATACGGACATCTAAAGCATGGATCTTTTATAATAACATTCGACATTTTTTTTTTTTTTTTTTTTTTTTTTTTTTTTTTTTTTTTGCTGAAGTCGATACATTAGACTACTACACACACGATAAACGTTGATGACAACCAAGGAAAAAAAAGCAAACCCTTTCTTTGTGCTAGTAGCGACTATTTCTGAGTCCCGTAAAAATGTGTTTGATTATACATAAAAAACTTCTAGCATGGAAATTGACTTTTCCTGACACACGTTTGTTTAATATGTATTCTTTATGTGTGACAAATAGATCACCAGTGTTTTGTAAAGCAGTCCTATTATTTGTATTATCAGCAAGCTGTACATAAACACGTTTCTTTGAAGATAAAGAGAAAAAGTACTTATATTGATGTACAGTAGAAGTATGATTTTCATTCATGAGCGTGGAATGAGACCTCTGCCATTGGTTCAATAGCAATTATATATCTCTCTCCTCTCCCCCTCCCTCCCTTCCTCTCGTTCTCTCTCTCTCTGGACAATGTTTACATCGCCTGTCAGACATTATGGAACGAAGTATCTATATCTATCTATGCCTATTTTATCTATCCATGTATCTATCTGTCTGTGTATCTGATTTTATTTATTTCTGTCTGTCTGCCTAAATTATCCACCCCACTACTACCCACTCACACACACCTGTCTGTCTAACTTCCTACCTCTGGTCTAGCTCTACTGTCTCTATCATTATTTCTGTTTCTGTCTGTTTGTCTGTCTGTCTGTCTCTCTCTCTCTCTCTCTCTCTCTCTCTTTCTCTCTCTCCCTTTTATTCTTTTTCGGAAGGGTTTTAATTATGTAAATTTTACTTTACCATTGATAAATGCCTCGTAAATTTATCTTGTTTCTAATTCCTCCCAATACTTTCTAAAATAAATACTATTTCTAAGCTATCTTTCTTTTTCTTCATTTTTTACATCAAGAATGAACACAAATTAAACAAATTCTTCATAAATGCGTCTGCATTTATTTACATTTTTAAAATGCGTTTCTATATTTGGCCAAAATATATTTTGACCAGGACTTGTATTTTGAACGTCATTTTTAGTAATTTTGTAGTGTTGTTAAAATACAGCATATAATTTTCTTGGAGTTGTAATTAATAAATCGTAGGTGTAACAGTAGTTACCTGATTTTTTAAAATAAACATTTAGCTAATATGACATTGGTTGCCCAGTAAATGTATTTTTAATTTTCAGAAAAATAAGGTATCTTAATATTTAGTTAAGATCTTTAAATTGTGGTATGTACAACTCTGTTAAAGAAGCAGTATTTACTGTAATGGATGAATGCATGCAAGGGCCATAGTATTCTTTAAAATGTAAAGATCATCATATTCATGTTATAACACGCGTGACTCAGGTTCAACCGGATATGGAGGAATTGACAGAGAATGCAGAAGATGGTGCTGACGAAGCCGAGAGCAAACAGAGCGAGGTCAAACTAGGACGACTTCAGTACAAGGTCAGTGGAATAGTTCATGGGTTTGCAGTCCTGTATCAAAATAAATGGAAACAAGTCTGGTAAGGTACTATAACGTGGGAATAAAGGATAACAAACAATTCCCAACTTATTTCAGAATAAATATAATTTAGTCAATATCTTCAACTCTTACATTATTCAAACTTCGGCGACCAAGCAACTATTTTATGCAGGATGTTTTACAAAATGTGTACGCAGTAATTCAGTTCAATAGGTAAAATTACTCCATTGTACCCCTCCTCCCCTTCTGTTGTCATAGCATGTTGGCAATGAAATATTTATAGTCGCGACGCTGTTATTCCCGGCGTGACTCCTCCTCTTTGCTTACGTCTTAGGAAGTAAAGGCTCTATAAAGTCTAGGTAGGTAGTATCGTTCGCCATTTTTGTTCTTTCGTTGCCGAGCTACCATACGAGGAATCTACTGGGTGTTCATTTCAAAGTGTGTCATGACGTCACTGTTGTGAGTCAGCGATTTGAAGCGAGTTTCAGCTTTTATGTCAGAGAAGTTGCCTATTAATCAAGGCGTTCAATCTGAACTTGAGAACGTGTACGGTATAACTTGAACGTCGTAGCAACAGATGGCGGTCTGTACGGTCTGTGTGCTACCATAACCTCTTTCGAACTGTGCTTTGCTCGGGCAAGTCGTACGTAGGCTATTTGTTATCATCGGTTGCGTACGGCAACATTCCACGACACAAATCAAATGCTCCGTGTCCATGTTGACCGTCCAAGTTAATGTCAACAAATACTGTACGTAAGTAATCGTCTTAACCCTCTCCCCATATCCCGACAGTAAGAAAAAAACTCACCTCAGTACGTGTTTCCAAACAATTCACATTCCTGCCACTACCGGCGTTACCGTACGTATCGGTAAGTTCTCTTATGAATCAACGCCGTACTTGCTAGGCAACTTCTCTAGCACACAGGTAATACGCCTCTGCGGAAGTGTAGGAAGATTGAATTCTCTAGGCTCATCGGCTAGCCATATGACGACATATAGCGAGCCATGACACATTTTGAACTGAACACCCAGTATTTGCCACACCGTTAAACATTATCATGTCGTAGCTTCTATGATAATAAATCAAACGCACTGTAATTCAGCAAATAATTGAGCGGAAAATAACGTCTTCGTGTGCTTTCTGCGAACGCCAACGAAAGAGCCAAAATGGCGGGCGATTATATTAAGTATTTATCGAGCCTTAAGATATGAATAACGTCTTCCTCAGCGAATCACAAGACGCACACGTTTAAATGTAGCCGACCTGCAACGCGATTGGCTGCCGGAAATTAGAGCGACGGGACTATAGCTAGCTACAACAACGTTGCAATGAAAACTGAAAGAAAAATAACCGTTAAAAATAACGTTAGACCCGCACTCATTGTTGCCTTGTCAAATAAACATAAGCGATAATTATTATAGTCTCATCGCTGTTATTTCCGGCAGCCAATCACGTTGCAGGTCGGCTACATTTAAAGTGTGCATCTTGTGATTCACTCCTGATGACGTTATGCACTTCATAAGGCTCGATGAATACTTAATATAATAGCCCGCCATTTTGGCTCTTTCGTTGGCGTTCGCAGAAAGCACAAGAGGACATTATTTGCCACTCAATTACAGTGCGTTTGATTTATTATCATAGGAGCTACGACATGATAATGTTTAACGGTGCGGAAAATAGATTTCTTGTCTGGTAGCTCGGCAACGAAAGAACAAAAATGGCGAACGATACTACGTACCTAGACTTTATAGAGCCTTCACTTCCTAAGGCGTAAGCAAAGAGGAGGAGTCACGCCGGGAATAACTGCATCGCGACTATAAAACGCTTACTGTTATACATTTTTGCACGGCAGCACTCATTGTTGCAAAGACAATATGAACTGACTGAAAGACAATAATATACTTTTGGTGAAGTCACTTTCATTGTAGCGGTTATAGAAATAAATTAAAATATACCTGTAGACAATTTTAATAACAAATTAATAATAGATAAATAATCAAATAAAGGCAAAAAAACATTTATTTTGTAAATTAGGCGTTTATATTTAAAAAGACAGAAAAGGGCAACATAAAACTGTGATCTTTCAATCACAAAGGTACAATTCGTACAGATTTACTTTCAAAATGAAGATAGATTTAACACATTTAAAAAAGCATTCTGCCAAAATTCCGGTCTCTGCAAATATCGAAAAGCATTGAAACAGGACAGCACAAAGGGTTATCTACGTTCAAGGGGCAGTGTATTTATATCAACGTGATCGTCGCTCATTCGGAGACAATAAGTTAATAAAAGGAACTGAAAACAATTATCTGTGTATAGTAGTTTAATTTTCAAAATACCACGTTATTCCGTTACAAATTATGGCAGTATATTTCTCGTTTGTAACGGGAACAACAGCGCTCGTCATTTCATCACAAAGTTAAGCTTCTCTGCTGCCGTAACTGTATCGGGCGGGTTCATAACTCTTGTGCCGGTATTTCAAATTTCAATCACTAGAAGGACATTCAAGTCAAACGCTTGTATTGTTACCGAGATGCTCCTCAATCTCAACCTCATTACGCCTTTGAATTCAGCAACCGTTTATACCAGTAAGCATGAAGGAACATCTGATTCAACAGCTCCCGGCGCAAAGAGGCCAACTGATATAATATATGGGTGTTGCAAAGAAACACATAGGCCTACATGGATTTTCAAAAGTATAATAGCAATTAAAATTGAATGAGGGAATTTTTGACAAAAAGCTGAGGCACGTCAAACCTTGTAAATAGAAAGAAATATTTTTATGAATACAAAATATTTTTCCACTATTGTTGTGTGAATTGTGACATCATCGAGAACATTTTTAAACGACTCCCTGTAACTTTTATCCATCTCAAAGGATTTATTTATTTATTTATTTATTTATTTATTTATTTATTTATTTATTTATTTATTTATTTATTTATTTATTTATTTATTTATTTATTTATTTATTTATTTATTTATTTATTTATTTATTTATTTATTTATTCATTTATTTATTCTTTCGTTCATTTATTCTTTCATTCATTCATTCATCCATTTATTTATTTATTCATTTATTTAACGAGCTGTATCAACTACGAGGTTATTTTGCGTCGATGGGATTGGTGATAGCGAGTTGAGGCCGAGGATTCGCCATAGATTACCTGACATTTGCCTTATGGTTGGGGAAAACCTCGGAAAAAACCCAACCAGGTAATCAGCCCAAGCGGGAATCGAACCCGAGCCCGAACGCAACTCCGGATCGGCAGGCAAGCGCCTTAACCGACTGAGCTACGTCGGTGGCCTATTTATTTTAGTGCAATACTTCATTTGTTTATGGTTTAATATCGCTACAATTTAATTGTCGATCATTTTTGTCAGTTCTTCTAATACGAAAGTAGTTTATATTGACGTAATCAACATAAAACAAGGTATTCTGTGTAGAAAATGAGAAAACCGAGATTCTGATGATGATGATGATGATGATGATGATGATGATGATGATGATGATGATGATGATGATGATGATGATGATGATAGGATTTTGATGAGAGTGGCGTAAGCATTATTAAAATTGTTTACAATTTAAATTATTGATATTTTAAATTTTGTGTAATTATTATTATTATTATTATTATTATTATTATTATTATTATTATTATTATCTGATTCTAACGAAGAGGAGGTAATCTTGACGAACCTTTGAACAGTAAAGATGGGGAGGGGAAAGTCCCCGCTTAATCAGAAATTTCGATAATCCCAAGGAGCCCAGATCCCAATTAGTTTGAACTAGCGGGTTTCTACTGTAATTCGTTATTTAAAGATTAATGCCATCAAAGAGAGTTGTGGTTGGCAATATTCAGTACATACAGTATGTACTTATTTTCTTACAAGACCTTCTAATTTAATGCACATGACCAATTACGGATTACACTACGTAAGATACAAGTATCTTATTATTCTTCTAATAGCAATGTTTAAATTCTTATGTAGGAGTGTTGTGTTTTCAAATATACACACGTTACGTTTTAGAGTATTTTACAGAGTAATTCATAACTAATGACCCACGCTTTAGGATTCAGTTCTATAGGCCATTTTGAGCTTAAAAGTCATATGAACATGTCTCCAATTATTATCATTAGTTTGAAACTTATTCGTAAAAATCCAAACGTCATACTGTGAATGAGGCTTTGGAGTTGCATCGTACTGGTAAGAGAAACATTGCAATGTAAACTAAACGGAGGGTTGCGCCTTGACGTGAAGTATGGGGGAGAAGAGGATGATAGATCTATTGATTATCAGCTGCTCTTATCAAGGACAGTAGTCCCCAAAGTGCGGAATGCTACTCGTGCGCCATTCACATTGGTGCGGCTAAGTGCATTGAAGTGGAAGGAAGGATATTTGAAAATTTGCTTCCAAACTGAGGAATGTTTATTTTATGATTAATACAGTATTTTTAAATAATATGTTTGTGCATTTTAACCATAAACGGGGGGGAGGAAGCAAAACCATAGAATCCCCATATAATGGGGTAATGGGGGACATCATTTACCTCCTCCCCCCGTTATAGCTTGACCGTGGTACAGTACAGTAGGTATATCAGAATATGATAATTTAACAAAGGTATTTTCGAGGGTCATGTTTCTTACAGTGTTACATCCATATCCGCGATGTTTCGGACCGAATTGTGTAGGGATTGAACTGTAGATCTACTACAAATTATAATAAGGCATAATTTAAAACAATCTCCCTCATTTTCTCTCCCGTACAGAAACATATATACATCACTAAAACTATGTAACAGTGCTAACAGAAACTTCTTTTTATATTAAGCTTTCATGAAGATGTAATATGAAATGTAAACTCTAATTATTTTATTTAATCTCGTCTTTAAGTTTACACATTATACTGGGATCATTTTTCTTTTTTCTGCATTGTTGTGCAGTATGTTATTCATATTTCTCCAAGTAGCTGCCTGAAAATCTGCAGATTTCTAACACATGAGTACAGGTTGTTATAAAAGAAACATTACAGTGCTTTCATTCCTCAAATGAGGTATAGAAATTCTTATACATTCAAAATTTTAAAATAAATATTATAGTCCAGACAGATGGTCTGAAGACATTAATTATTCGTCAATTTAAGCACAGAAACTTAATCATAAACAAAAACAGAAAAGATCTTTTGAATTAAATATTTTCTAATGTTAATAAAAGAAAATATGTCAGACAGGTTTGGAGGGGCAGTGTCGTCGCATGCCCCCCATAATTTCGCCTATGATTTTAAGTGAATAATTCTTCGTTCTGCTGAAAACTACTGCTACTTTCGTAGGATTCAATCTGCCGAAACTTCTTAACAGTTGATAATTTGGACCCATGTTCATAAGATAATTTATGCTTAAAATTACTTAGAAAACTGATACCTAAAGCGTGGATCATTAGTCGTGAATCACCCTGTATAGTGCCTTTAAAATAGCTTTCCAGAATTATTGCAATTGATTTGTGAAACATCTTGCATAAGCGTTGAAAATGAAAATTTCGTAAACATAGAATACATTTTTGCGGAAGATAAGATTTCTTATTCAGTTATAATTATGGCCATCTCATTATTATTTATTTTAATTACGTTTACATAAAATATATTAATGTATTAAATGATTACTGTAAACACTTATATTCTGTAGTTAATTATTCAACTTCTTAAATTTTTATGAGAAAAGTAATGATTGCTAAATAGTTTGAAATAAAATAAATTATTGTTAGCAATAAATTTATTCAGCTACGTTAATTAAAAAGTCTTAATGTTTGTTTCAGAAACCTTTCAACTAAAATATTATGTAGTATTTCAATTATCTAAAGCAACAGTGTAGTTACAGTAAAATTCCCTTCCACTTTGCTGTCAAATGTACTGGGTGTTCATTTCAAAGTGTGTCATGACGTCACTGTTGATGAGTCAGCGATTTGAAGCGAGTTTCATCTTTGGTGTCAGAGAAGTTGCCTATTAATCAAGGCGTTCAATCTGAACTTGAGAACGTGTACGGTATAACTTGAACGTCGTAGCAACAGATGGCGGTCTGTACGTTCTGTGTGCTACCATAACTTCTTTCGAACTGTGTTTTGCACGCTAAAGTCGTACGCAGGGTATTTGTTATCATCGGTTGCGTATGGTAACATTCCACAAATCAAATGCTCCATGTCCATGTTGACCGTCGAAGTTAATGTCAACAAATACATAACCCTCTCCCCATATCCCGACAGTAAGAAAAAACTCACCTCAGTACATGTTTCGAAACAGTTCACATTCCTGCCACTACCGGCGTTACCGTACGCATCGGTAAGTACTCTTCTGAATGAACGCCGTACTTGCTAGGCAACTTCTCTTGCAGATATGTAATACACCTCTGCGGAAGTGTAGGAAGATTGAATTCTCTAGGCTCATCGACTAGCCACGTGACGGCATACAGCGAGCCATGACACACTTTGAACTGAACATCCAGTAGTTAATAGGAAGTGCTATCCATTGTGCTACTTGCAGTTACTTCAGACGTAACGCAATCTCTGACAGTTTGCATAAATTCGTTACCCACATTTAGAAATTAAAGCTAAATTGAAAACATACAATGAATTGAAAGTGTTCATAGTCTTGAGATTATTTCTCTAAAAATATATAGAAAAACTGAAACTGAAACAGATGTTTCAAACTTTTGTTTATGTTTTTACATTTATAAAATACATTATTTGCATGTGTAAAATTTTGTGAAATTTTCTATTTATAAATTGTGGTGCTCGAGCACTGGTTTTTTTAATAAACTTATTTAAGAAATTTGTGAATGTGTGTTTTCTTTTATAGCTGGAGTATGACTTCAATGCAAACAGTTTAGCTGTCACAGTTATCCAAGCTGAAGATCTGCCTGCTCTTGACATGGGTGGCACATCTGATCCATACGTAAAGGTCTATCTGCTTCCCGACAAGAAGAAGAAATTTGAGACTAAAGTCCATCGAAAAACGCTGAGCCCTGTCTTCAATGAAACCTTCACTTTCAAGGTTATTAAATAAATAATATATATTTTCTGGTTATTTTTATTAGATATCAGTCAAGTGAACATTTGTTTCAATTTAATTATTTAATGGAAATACACACAGATTATAAATATGAATAAGCGACAGTATTTGTAATAATCAATATGACACTCTTAATACTAAACGATAAATATTCAGAAATATCTATATTTAAGAGAACGAATAATATATGAATTTTTCGGTGCAAGAATAAGAACTTGTAGATTCTAGAAGACAAATATGCAGAGTTAACCATAAGTCATGTCTTTTATTTCAGGGGGTTATTCTTTGAGATATTTCAGACGAAAAAGTTTAATACAATTCTGTTCGTTTTTGCTTCCCTTTCGAGATAAAAATGGTTTTATATTGAAACACTTCATAACGTGTTTTGTGAAAGCCATTGATTTAATTCCCAATATGCTCATTCGATTTAAGAGAGTAGGGTATTATGATAATAAATGATTATACATCTTGATTACACAACGTTTAACACTGTATCACTTCGGAATATTTATTATATGACATTATTGTGTCATCGTATCGTATCTGGCTTACAAGTTTCGACCTGTTATTGGTCTTCTTCAGAACTGTTCTGATTAAGACCAATAACAGGTCGAAACATGTAAACCAGATACGATAGAATTTAACACGAGAAAGTCATATAATACATATTCCGAAATGAATTATTGAAAGAATTTTAGTTTTGTCCTTTAAATATGCAGAAATTTGTTCCGAATAAATGTAACATTGTAAAATTTCTTTGTAGAACGAAAGTTACATTTATTCAGATCAAATTTCTGCACATTTATAGAGCAAAACTAAAATTCTTTCAATCATTTTGGTCATAATACACTGCTCTCTTAAATTGATTGAGCATATTGGGAATCAAATGAATAACTTTCACAAAACACACTATGAATTATTTCATTTAAAACTATTTTTATCTCTAAAAAGAAGCAAAAACGAGGAAAATTGTGTTAAACTTTTTGTTTGAAATATCTCAAAGAATAACCCCCTGAAATTAATGACATTATTTATGGTTCACTTTGTATAGAGTAGTGTCTTGCATAGTGTATTTTTAAATAAACAAGAAGGAAAATTTGTTTTGTTTACTGCTGTTTTTAAATCATTTTAATGTATTAAAGTAATTTTCTTAATACCTTTATTTTTAATATTACCGGTACTTAATTTTTATTTGAATTTTTAATGGTGGCACTAGTAACTCTACAATTCTAAATAAAACAGTCATTAAAGAAAATATTTGCAAGTTCAAACATTAGAACAAAATAATATTATATCGAATGATTTTGTAAATCTATAAAATTAATTACACATAATTTATATAATAGATACTTATTATTCTAGAAGACACTGCAGAACGAGAATTTACATTGTAGTTAATTTTTGTATAATACTGGTACCAACAAAAATGTTTTTTAAATTATTTACGCTATGTTTAAATTTCTTGCTATGAAAAAAAGTTTCGAAATCTCCAAAATAATGTAAGTTAAACAAAAATTGAATGTTTTCGAGAAGAAAAGTAGACAGGTTAATGGTGATTTTTTTTTAAGTTGTTCATAACCTAGTAAATTTCTAACTCTAAATCTCCAAAATAATGTAAGTTAAACAAAAATTGAATGTTTGCGAGAAGAAAAGTGGACAGGTTAATGGTGATTTTTTTTAAGTTGTTCATAACCTAGTAAATTTCTAACTCTAAATTAGCCTACATAATTTAGTGTTAATAAATAATTTAGTTTCCAAACTATTGATTGCTTTTACAGAATGTCCCTTATGCAGATGCCATGAACAAAACACTTGTGTTTGCCATCTTTGACTTTGATCGATTTTCAAAGCATGATCAAATCGGTGAGGTGAAGTTACCCCTGTGCCAAGTCGACTTAGCACAGACTATCGAGGACTGGCGTGAACTGCAGAGTGTAGAGGGTGAAGGCGGACAGGTAGGAAATGATTTTCAACTAATAAGTACAAATGTTAATTACATAAAACTGGTTTGCATGTATGTCTTGGTCAATTTTAGGCATCTACCCCAGGGGTAAGGTAAGAATTCTTATCATAAAAGAAAATATTATTTACAAGTTATACACAAAAATTGTAATTACATAGTTTCAGTCAGTATAAGACTAAATAAATTGGCAAGTTGAAAGATGACAAAGTAAAAATTATAAAAACAATATACTTATATTTTTTAAGATAACAGTATCGGAAATTAACAAGAGTTTACATATATTTGCTTATAAACAAACACTTTTGATTCATCAATACATCTTTCAACTTGTTAGTTGTTTTATTTAATATTCGTATATGTTTGATCATCTGTAAATCATCTATTTCTCTTATTACATTGAAAGTAACTAATATATCAATCATACAAAACCCCTATAAATATAGCTTCTAGGACATACAGTATTATCATCTACGTGCTTCATAAACTGCATATAAGGTGTAACAATACATGATAAAGTAAATTAAACGTTTCATATTATAACAATTATTTACATTTACTCAAAGATGATGTATACATTATTCATTCTCGCATTCATCATATGAAATACACGATGTGTTATTTTTATCTAAAGTTAGTTTTCAAAAGATTCTCTCTTACTTCACACAAGATTATATACACATTTTGTACCTAAAAGTATTTCAAATGGTTTTTATAATCTTACGAACTATATTGTTAACTTGGAATTCAATTAGATTAAAAGTTGTATAAACATTGTGTATTTAAGGTACCTCTACTGGTAGTCTCTATACTGGTAAATTTAAACAATACAGTACTAGAAGGGGTACTGGCAATTGTACAACTAATATTAAATTAATACCATAAAAATTCGACAGATAATTTTAAACTTATTCTACCTCCAAAATTTTGGAACAACTTGAGAAAGCACTATAGTTTTATTATTGATAGTCTCTTGGAAAATGTTTTTAAAACCTAATCGATTTCTGAATTTAAAATGCAAAGTTTCAATAGTTTATCCTATTACAAAGGTTATAGTGATATAGCCTATTTATGAAATTAGAAAGTTTAAAGAAATATTTGTATGAAGGATAAAAAGGTAAAGGTATCCCCGTAACATGCCATGAAGGCACTTGGGGGGCACGGAGGTAGAGCCCCATGCTTTCCATGACCTCGGCACTAGAATGAGGTGGTGTGGTCGGCACCACGCTCTGGCCGCCTTTTACCCCTGGGAAAGACCCGGTACTCAATTTTATAGGAGGTTGAGTGAACCTCGGGGCCGTTCTGAAAGTTTGGCAACGAGAAAAAATCCTGTCACCACCTGGAATCGAACCCCGGACCTTCCAGTCCGCAGCCAGCTTGTATGAAGGATATAATTTCTATAAACATAATATGTTTATTTTTTAATATGACTTCTATTATTTCTGGTTTCTATATATTTGCAACTTCGAAAATGAAGAAACGAACTGATCTAATAATCTGTTAGATTTTGAGATAAATAGATTCATATATTAATAATAATTCTGCACATAAGCAATTTAAGAGAGAAAAAAAGAGAGTAAAACTGTAGTTTTAAGGTTGTTCCAGAAAACTGGTTCACTGCCCATTTATATTTCTATGTAGGCTATAATTTCCGAAAAATTACTCATCCTTTAAAGCTCTTGTATTTGAGGAATGCCATAACAAACATTGTTTTTCCTGACTAATAAATTATCTTATCAGAAATGATACATAGTGCTATTAAATATACTTACTAACAAAATCATTCAAGTTCTCCATGGTGATCAAATATGTCACTGGATGCGAAATTCGCGAACTTAAACCCAACAGACAGGCACTAAAAAACGAATAATTTCCTTAAAAAGGAAGTGAAGTTAAAGATTACATGTCATACATTCACGTCATATAAAAGAACCCTGGCTCGGGTAAAATTACTGGCCAGCTGTTTTTCATTTCACGAAGTTTTTCATTATGCTGACAATCCTGTTTGTGTAACAATATTTTAACTGAGACAATAAACATCTCTGGAGGACAACACTTCGTTAGAATTTTGCACAAGTCACGTATCAATCATTCAAAGACTGCTTTCACATTGGCCCCAAAACTCGAGAATAACTGTATACGAAAGCATAGAATGATCACAAAGAATCTTATTTGCTGATGACTTTGAAGGCAAAAAAAATTCCACTTTTAGACACTACACAAGGAAGGTTATCAGTAATGTGAAAATATACATTTATTTTCATAGTAAAATGTCAATTTTCATCACTTACTATTAAATTTCACATTTTACTCATTACACAAGGAAGGTTATCAGTAATGTGAAAACATACTTTTATTTTCATATTAAAATGTCAATTTTCATCACTTACTACACAAGGAACGTTATCACTGATGTGAAAACATATTTTTATTTTCATAGTAAAATGTCAATTTTCACCACTTAATACACAAGGAACATTATCACGTGAACAGTAATGTGAAAACATACTTCTATTTTCATAGTAAAATGTCAATTTTCATCACTTACTACACAAGGAAGGTTATCACGTTAACAGTAATGTGAAAACATACTTCTATTTTCATAGTAAAATGTCAATTGTCATCACTTTCTACACAAGGAAGGTTATCACGTTATCAGTATGTGAAAACATACTTTTATTTTCTTAGTAAAATGTCAATTTTCATCACTCATTACACAAGGAAGGTTATCACGTTAACAGTAATGTGAAAACATACCGGTACTTTTATTTTCATTGTAAAATGTAAATTTTCATCACTTTCTACACAAGGAAGGTTATCACGTTATCAGTATGTGAAAACATACTTTTATTTTCATAGTAAAATGTAAATTTTCATCACTTTCTACACAAGGAAGGTTATCACGTTATCAGTATGTGAAAACATACTTTTATTTTCTTAGTAAAATGTCAATTTTCATCACTTTCTACACAAGGAAGGTTGTCACGTTATCAGTATGTGAAAACATACTTTTATTTTCATAGTAAAATGTAAATTTTCATCACTTTCTACACAAGGAAGGTTATCACGTTATCAGTATGTGAAAACATACTTTTATTTTTATAGTAAAATGTAAATTTTCATCACTTTCTACACAAGGAAGGTTATCACGTTATCAGTATGTGAAAACATACTTTTATTTTCTTAGTAAAATGTCAATTTTCATCACTTTCTACACAAGGAAGGTTATCACGTTATCAGTATGTGAAAACATACTTTTATTTTGATAGTAAAATGTAAATTTTCATCACTTTCTACACAAGGAAGGTAATCACGATATCAGTATGTGAAAACATACTTTTATTTTCTTAGTAAAATGTCAATTTTCATCACTCATTACACAACGAAGGTTATCACGTTAACAGTAATGTGAAAACATACCGGTACTTTTATTTTCATAGTAAAATGTAAATTTTCATCACTTTCTACATAAGGAAGGTTATCACGTTATCAGTATGTGAAAACATGCTTTTATTTTCTTAGTAAAATGTCAATTTTCATCAGTTACTACACAAGAAACGTTATCATGTGAACAGTAATGTGCAAACATACTTTTATTTTCATAGTAAAATGTCAATTGTCATCACTTACTACACAAGGAAGGTTATCATGTTATCAGTAATGTGAAAACATACTTTTATTTTCATAGTAAAATGTAAATTTTCATCACTTACTACACAAGGAAAGTTACCACGTTAACAGTAACATACCGGTACTTTTATTTTCATAGTAAAATGTCAATTTTCATCATTTAGCCTACAAATTAAAATAGCCGGTGCATCTTTAGTTGTGTAATAAAATGATTGTAAAAATAGGAAACAAAAAGTAAATTCACTACCGTATACCAAGCTGTGAAATATGCTATGTAGATGTTCAAAATATCATTTTCATAATCATCTTCCTGAAAAGTATTATGGTCTTGTTTTTTTCTGTCCATCTCTTTAGAGGTTTGCCAATGGATCTTTTTCCCCCTCACTCGATACTTTAAAATTGCCTTTGGAAATATGTTATTCTTCATTCAGTTGACATGATTTTTTCAGTTTTCTTGATATTGCTAGATGTTACTGGTTCAGTCTTGAGTTCCTCCATAATATCCTCATTCTGCTTGTGGTCAACTTTAGTATATCCCACAGTCATCCTCATGAGTCTCATCTCACATGCTGTGATTCTGTAATATCATGAGTTCTTAAGGCCCATGCCTCACTTCCATAAGAGAGAACTGATCTTGCGAGAATATTATACAGGCGTAAACGAGTATATTTGTAAACAATTTCAGACTTGGAAATATTATTGATTATGCTCTTAATTTTAGTGTATTTGTTGATTTTCTGGGCGATATCTCTTTCAGATTGAAAGGATAGGTTGTACACCAAGTAATTGAATTCATTCACCCTTTTCAGAATTTTGTTTTCTACATATATTTTACTTCGAATTGGTTCTTTACCAGAAAATGTAATAATTTTTGTTTCATCAGGTAAATTTCCATGTTATATTGACCACTCATGACTATAGTTCACCATTGTATCCATCGGGCACAGTTTAGACAAGTACTCTACTCCATCAGACAGGTGGAAGGCCTGTTGCAGGAACAAGATAGGTTGATAGATGAGAAGTGATGACGCAGGGGGTAATAAGGGATTGGGAAGGAGTCAGGTCGTGATCCATGAAATTGGTGCTAACTCAGCATTCGCCTGTAGGAACTAGGGAAACCACGAAAAACTCAAGTCAGGATAGCTTACCTCTGGGATCGAACTCAGGACCTCCCGAATGAAATGTGGAAATGATAGCAATTACACTACCGTTTCGTATATTAAATATATATTTTCTTATTTATTATGAATTACATTTTTACTACATAGGACTTCATTCATTTGTCAACATTATATATCTTAAATTTAAAACATGATTATTTTTCAAAATAGTCCTTCAGCTTATTGTTAGACTACACTTCTACCAGTAAATAGGGAAATTTTTAAAAATTATTTATTTAAAGAACATCGTTGATTGGTTTCGCAGTCATTTCCACATTATTTTTTATTAGCAGGTCGTTTGTTGCAAGGCTTGCCAACTCTCGTGTATTTCCCGGAATCTCCCGTATTTGTCCCAAATTTTTAACAGTCTTCCAGCTTCCGTGTTTTTCTTCTCTTCCACCATTTTTCTCCCTTATTTTTGCTTAATGTGAAAATCATTATTCTATACATTTGATTTTGCCGTCAATGATTGTTTATACAGTATGATGAATTTTTTTGTTCGAGACATGCATGTGCAGTCTTTTAGGAAGTAATGCTTGTCAGAAATGGATTTTAGTGCTAATCTGTTTAAAGTCATCATCATCATCATCATCATCATCATCCGGACAAGTTTTAGGCCATGTAGCCTGTTACGATCTCATAATAAAGAGAAATTTTTCTCTCCAACACTTTTTGGGACGTCCCAAGATCTCTTTCTATGGGATTGATAGTGAAGCATAGCTTTTAGGATTCTATGGAATCTCATACGTCTCAAATGGCTCATCTAATTTTTCTGATATTTCTGTATGAAATTGAGTACTGGTTCCAAACCGAGTTCTTCCATTATTTCTTCATTGCCTTTATGGTTCCATTTTGTATATCCTGCTGTTCTTCGCATAAATCTCATTTCATTAGCTGTTATTCTGCTTTCATCCATCCACCTTAATGTCCCTGCTTTACTACAATAACAGAGTAAAGATCTTTCCAAGATTTCGTAAGGGCGTATTCTAGTGCTTTTCTGTACCAGGGAAGGTTTCATTATGCTGTTGATTATTTCCATAGTTATGAAATATTTTACAATTTTGCTCATTATATCCAAATTAAACAATATTAATAATAATATTAATATTACTAATTTGAAAAAAACTGGCTAGTTTTTTTTCTAAGCATACCAAGTAGTAATGCTCATAGGAAAATGATATTTTATCTCATGAAAAATAATTCGACAAATTTTCGAAACAGGAGCACAACACATCTAATGACGTCAGAGCTGCAACCTGCAGTCGACTTCAACTATTATACGAGACAAAATTTGTCTCAAAATACTCTTAATTTAAGCCTAGCTGCTTAAGTGTAAAATAAAGCTTTTTTTTTTTTTTTTTTTTTTTTTTTAGTAACTGAACGGAATAATTTGTCAATTTTCTATGTGAAATATAATGATATTATGTACTAATTTTGCATCACTTTCCTTGTCATAGTTTTGTCAGTAAAATTATTTACACTTCATGAATGTAATATTTACAATATTTTAAAAATATCTATATGATACACTAGTCAAAAGAATAGGCGTGTAAGCTTATAAATTGTAAAAGTTGTGAAAAATAATTAAAATAAAAATTGAAATTCAAATACTTAGAGCCGAAGACTCGAAATCAGCTGTCATAAAATATTACAATACGCTGCCGTGAGAGCAATCCAATATATAAAAAACAATGTGCCATTCCAAATAGGCAGTTGTAAAATAATCTTGAAGCTAAAGCGATTATTTATAAAATCTAAGCTAAAAAAAGCTGAATTTAGTATTTGTTGAGATCTTTTTATTGAGTTTAAATATTATTACATGAAATTGTATTTGACAATTACTTTTTAAAATAATTGAAGCATAAATTTAAAAACTATCGTTGATTTAATTAATATTTGCAACTTTGTATTAATTTATTGATTTCATATCAGTTATTAGAATAACACTGCTCTCGTATAGAAATTTAAATTCTCTTTAATTAAAGGAAAACAGTGGTTTTCACGTTCTGATACCCTATATATTAATGCCAAAAACATGAAGAGTTGTTACATAGGCCTACGTTAAAAGAACAAAAATCGGTATATTCAAAATATGAATATTCATGTACATTACCAATATTACAAAAGTTGCATTTAAATGCATTTGATCTACAATTGAAAAATTAATGAAAAATAAAACACTATATCATGTACATATTGCATAAAAAATATCAAGACAAGACTAAATTCGCAAATATGTTTCTTGGTACAACTACTCATTACATTATACAAATGGAAAAATGGAAAAAAAGTATCTAGATAATAAAATTTGCAAGTCTCATGAAACACGAATTGTAACTGTTATGCCTAAATTCTTTTAAAATCGACTAACATAAGAAAGTAAGGAATACTGTATAAGTTTACACAAATAAGCAAAAAGATAAATATAGTAATGTGCACAACCATATTTCAAATCTTTTATCTCTTTAAATCATTTAAAAAGAATTCAGAATAATAATATTTCATCTACGAACAGGATGAATGTGGTAGTGTTCAGTAAAAATAGAAACAATTTTAACGATCGGTTTTACAAAGATTCTGTGTATTTGTTATATCACTTTCTAATAGGCTAATATTTCTTAACATTCAGTTTCAGTAGGTACGTACACATTGCATATCATAATAAGTATGAAATCATATATTCCACCTTCTATGCAGTTTGTGAAAATAAAATGTAAATTGTACCATATTGTCAAAGAAAGATTGTCACAAAAACATGAACAAACACAGGTTTACAGAATGCTTTGCACTCTCCCGCAACAATTTGCTTCTTTTTATATCCATATGGCCTTGATTATAACCCTGAAATCTACAGTATAATTCCATTTAAGAGAATATCTTATTAATATATATAAATGCTGACTTACTACCCTTAAGTACTGGACTCACATGGGAACAAAATACATTCCCATTTTAAACATGTCACTTCAATTTTTACGATTATATATTTATGAACGAATATAAGTATTTATTTTTCCATTACATAAAGTACAAAGAAATAAGGTTAAACAACGTTTAATATTTTCTGTAAATCCGTACTTTTTGCACATAAACACGACACGATGTTTGTTTTTCTGTTAATCTTTATACTTTTCTTAAGTAATTAACAAACAAACATTTTTATTACACGATATATTAAATATATAAATACGGAGCAAAAAGTTTCTTAAAAATGTATTTCATAATCAGGACTTGGTTTAATTGTGTTAGATGAAGATGATACAACGTACTTCCAACGAAAAATGACTGTAAACTGGATTTATATACAGAAGCAGAAAGAACAAAAGAATTTCTGTGGGCTACCACCCAAAATTAATTTGTGCCTACTCTTACGCCCACCTCCACCACATTCCATGTAAATATAGAAAATGCAGCTGAAACTTGTTTCAGAGCTACTATGATGTACCGAAGTACATATTATATTTCCGTGCAGGAATTCTGCATTACCATATCGCGAAAAATGGGTAGAATGGAGAAAAATTCTCTCTGGCACTGGGACTCGAACCAGGCTTTTCAGCTCTAGTGTTGATGTTTTATCTACTAAGCTACACCGGATTCCAGTTCCGATGCCGGATTGAATCCTTCTCAGTTTAAGTTCTACTTCTCTGTTCCCCTTTTGATGGCCTACCCTCATGTACTGTGTCACAGAATGTGTGACAGTGGCACAATGTCCAACACTTATGTACAGAGGTGCACTCATTATGAGTGACGAAGTGGCCGGGGTCCGACAGAACGAGGTGCCGACTTGAATCACGAAGTGATTACTTACACTTATCATATTACCATGGATGAATATATAATAGGATGCGAAACTTACTGAGTTTCCCGTAACACATACTAGAGGTGCTGTTGTAGAAATTGATCTTGCTGCCACCTGTTGGGAGGAGGGGCGTTATTACGTTAGCAGTGCACCAAGTAGCGAAAAGAGTAACTAATTACTCCATGCATTTAGCAGCGCACCTGGTGACGAAAATGTTAAACTGTGCAGAAAGTATTCCTTCCCACCCTCATCGATATTCAAAACTAACCCAATTTAAAATAAAACATTTACATTTTTATTCCTCACAGCATCTTCTACTGAAAATTCTTACCGGAGCCAACAGGAAGATAAAAGAGACGATCTATTTTACACTACCCAATTAAAATATAATCAGACAGAGACAAAAAAATAAAGCAAAAGGTTAGATAATTGGGATTGTATTCTTTGGGTATTTATTGTAAGCGCAATGGAAAAGTCTGCAAGAACTACTTAGATAGTTCAATTTATTATATTACTATTACTTTACAATACATTCAACAACACTATTTTTACAATGTCCATAAACATCTCTGTTTAACATACACTGCTTATACACACGTAGTATCATTTTATGTTTACTTATTAGCAAGTTTTTGTCTGCCATCTTGTCTCTTCGAGCAGACGAGCAATATCTCGAACGGATAAATAGAGAACTCTGGGTAATGTACCCAACACGTAGTTCTAATGTTCACCACTTACGACGTTGGGCGCTGATTATCTCATTTCAGCCCCCCACCGCCAGATGGTGCTGACCGCAGTTTCGCACCCTATTATATATTTATACATGATATTACTATGATGTACCAGTACCAAAGTACTTATATGATATTTCCGTGCAGGATTTCTGCATTACCATAATTTATTATGGTGAAGAATTGGTTGAACGGAGAAAAATTCTCTCTGGCACTGCGACTGAAACCTGGGTTTTCAGAGTATTTCCAATCTATTACTTTATTTGCTGTTAATCGTAGATTAAACTCACAACTTTTTCTTAGAAATTAAATCACAATTTCTCTCATAAATATACATAACTTTAAAATGTTCAAGTTTTAATATATTAAATATTAGGCTTACATAAATTTTAGCTTCAGTGTACTTTATTTTAGTTTTACATCGAATAACTAAGAAAATGGAAAATGAATCTTATTTTAACAAACAATAATATTTAATATTAGAAACATTTATTTAGACTTAATCTCTTAACAAATTCGATTGTATGGAGCACAAGGAAGAATGGTTGACAACCTTAAGTAAGTTCTGCCTATCTTATTGTTTCCCAATTTACAAAAAATGCTGATACTCTCTTCCCTATTCTTTTCTTTCACAGCCGGTGTGTTCTCTGTTTCCAAGTGTTTTTTTCCTTTTCTTTAGTCATGTTATATTCATTGGTAGTTTTACTTTTCAATTTTCTTATGTGTCTGTACCATTTAGTTACTGATTTTAATGCTTTGTATATTAGTGTTATGTTGTATCTTAATTGTTTACCTAATAAATACTACTTTATCCCTTTTTCAAAATGTAGCTCAGCTTCTCCAATTTTTTATTTTGGTAAATAATAAGCTAAAACCATCTTATACGAAATAATTTTTTATCCCTAAGCAACTATACTGGTCTAATTTTATTATTATACATAATATATATGACATACATTTGTTTTCTAAAATACTATTTAAGGTTTAAATTGCAGACTTTTATTACCGGTATTTGTTTTATTCTTTTTTAAATTGCTACTTCTGACTTTTCATCACAAATCCCTATTATTTTTTCTCTGTTCAAAGTGAGATTTTGTAAATTATTAATTAATTGCCAATTGGAGCAAGAATAATGCTAAGAATCATATTTAAATTATTATATTAATGAAATCAAAAGGCTTAATGTTTGAAAACAATAGTTATAGCATTAACAGAAATTTAGCGACATTTCAAATAATTAAACTTCATAAATGGCCACAGTATGAGAAAGATGTTCATGAAAATTTTTCTACTTGCGTACTAATTAAAATACCGGTGTCTGAATTCTGTAGATCACACAAAGTAAAAGTAGTGCACGAAAATGGACAAGCACATTGTATCCAAAAGAATAATTGATGAGTTAGATGAAAACTCATTGTCTAATATTATTGTTAGCTTATAAATATAAAACATAAAATACATAATATTAAATGTATTATCTTCAAATACTGGAGGTGTACTATAAGCAGTAACATGAGCTGCTGACAGGAAGGCTTTTAATAGGAAAAGGAGCATCTTCTGTGGACCTCTGGAAAAAGAAGTAAGAAATAAACTAGGAAAATTCTTTGTGTAGTGTGTGGCATTATATCGTATAGGAACATGACATTACGACGAAGTGAAGAGAAATGACTGGAAGCATTTAAAATGTGGATATGTAGAAGAATGGAACGTGCGAAATGGATAGACAAAATGAGAAATGAAGCTGTTCTACAAAGTTGGGGGTGAAGAAAGAATAATTCTGAAACTGATCAGCAAGAGAAAAAGAAATTGGTTAGATCACTGGTTAAGAATAAACTGCCTACTGAAGGATGCACTGGAAAGAATGATGAACGGGAAAAAAGTTCTGGACAGAAAAAGATATCAGATGTCAGACAACATTAATATAATCACGTACCAGTACAGAATGCAGCACAATCTCCGAGAACAATTATAAATGAATATAATTTAAACATTTCTGATATTTAAAATAATATCAAAACATATGAGGTAAGAAACTACAACAGATAAAAATATTTTAGAAAGTATGAATATCGACAACTGTTTTGGATATCATTTATCTTTTTAGAAGAACACCAGTATCAAAGAAATGTAGCCATATTACACAAGCTCTGTGGAATTATTTAAGAAAAATAACATATAAAGAAGCGTGAAAAAATGTATAACAAAAATAACATTTTATGAAACACCAGCCATTCTGTATTATAATATAATTCAGAAGTGTATGCTATGACAAACAAAAAAGGAATTTAAAAACTACATATAGTTTATCTGCAACAGGAAAGAAGTTCAGATGTAAGAAATAGCCTCAATATATTTCATTAAAAAATTAAACCATTAAAGACAGAAATAGTGTGACCAGCTGAACAGACTGAAGGAGAATACAATTACGGTACTTTAAAGAATGTTTCAGAAAAACAAAATGGATACGAAACTTTGAAAGACCTGGAAGAAGATGGGAACTTCGAATAGAATTTATGGGGACGAAACATGCTTGTAGGGCTTAATTTTTGAGTCGAAGGAGAAGGATGAGGATTACTTTGTAGATACTTTTTGCATGAATAATTTTAAGGGGGCCATAAATTGCCTTAAATATTTCATTGTCACCCCCCCAGATTCTTGCTGTCTTACAGTGCATCTTTGCATGTACCAGTATATGATGTAAAATGTATTTGACTTTTTACTTTAGTATTTTCATTACTCGTTACCATTTAATTTATTTAATTTATTCAGTGGATCCGTAATTGGTATTTAATTAACGAATACTTTCAAAAACGAAAATATTATTTTATTTAGAACTAAGAATTCTCTAACATCATTCATAAAAATTATAAAAAAAATATTTATTTTAATGTCTTTTATGTTGTTGGAAAACTAAATTATTACCAGGTTACAGAAGCAGATACTACATGTAGCATAAATTAATTCTTTAATGATAGTTTGTTACATATTTGCTGACAGGGCTAAATATTAAAATGAATATTCTTAAAAAGACATTACAGGAGAAGACAGATTACTAAGCAGAAGAAAGTTAGTAGTGGGAGATCATATAGGTATGCAGTACCGGTATCACGAATTGTATGTAAACACAATAAATTTAATACCAGTAATCTAAAGAATATCAAAAAGTTACTACATTTTTTACATCTTATGATTAGACTGTAAATTAATTTTCGAAACGTGTAACAGTAAGTCAGGGGGTGTATTTTGTTGTAATTCTCCATAAGTAGGTAAGAAGGTCAAAGGTTAAGGTTAAAAATTGTGACAAATAAGGTACCGGTATTCGTTTTATAGTTCAACTGACAAGGGAAGGGTTTCGGCTCGAACAGGAATTTTTGGTTAAAAATTTGTACATAGGCTTACCTCACAATGGTGATGAAGACCGTAAAAGCATTCATTTGTGTAACTCTCCGTTTGGTTGGTATTGGTCAATACACTTCTTTAAAAATGTACATGAGGATTCTCTATAAAATGTATGAAACAGCATGGAGCAGAGCAATAAGCACAACACGCAGAAGCAACACCTGAACAATCTTCTGAACCACACTCCAGTGCTGAAAACTCAAATGCTACCTGAATTACATTTTTGAAGTCCGAGACTTGTTCAGGAGTCACGTAACCAGCTGACTGCCAGGAATACTAAAGCATAGGGCAGTATACTGGAGCAGACAACTGGTTATGAATAACAGAGTGCATTTTCATTATAAACACTCGGTTTCCCAAGTTAAGTTCTGGATTCTCAGCAAGATTCCTTATGCAATCTGTTATCCTCCGAGCATATATTTTGTATTGTCTAAGGAAATAGATATCCAGAGGCTGGAAATATTTAGTTTTTTCAGGTGGAATGATCATACATTCCATGTGTTAGCCTTGGAATGATTCATTTATCAAGATTGTGTCCTTGTGCACATTCATTGACTCACACAACAGTGTGCATTTTTGATTAGCTGCAATATTTTCAGATAGAACGTTGGAGAAAAATGTTCTTAAATGGGCTCTAGACATTTTACCACTCGCACTAGCTTCTAGGCTAGGCTAGGCTAGGCTTATGGATAAGGTTATTAATAAGTATTTAATGAATTTCAATCTTAAGGCATATAAACTTGCAAATGTTTATTTGCTATTTAATAACAATATATGAACGTTTTCGCCGTTTAGGGCATCTTCAGATATAACAAAACATATTATCTGGACCTATGATAACATATTATGCAAATAACAAGGAAAATAGAGAACAATATATGTGGTACATGAAATTCATGAGCTTTATGTAGATATAACATGAAACAGGATGAATATTGAGATAATCTTTGAATTTGAACTTAGACTGGACGAATATTTTATTTTATACATATAGCTCATGTTACAATTAATATACAATGTTTAAAATTTGTCAATGATGTTAATTTTAAATTTAAAATGATGATAATAAAATATTTAAAGTAATCATGGCTGAAAGTTGTCGTAAGTTACAAGATAGTATGCGTAGTTAATGTTCTTGTGTTTTGTAATTATTTCGCTTAGAGAGGCCGTTGGCATTTGAATGAATGTTGTTTGACGCTAATGACTACTTTACAATTGATATACAGTGATTAAATTAGTCAATGTTAAAATTTAATTTTATAATGAAGATAATAAAATATTTAGAGTAATCATGGCTGGGAATTGTCGTAAGTTCAATTACTGCTGCCGTAAAATCTTTTACATATATTTGGTATTATAGCTCATCTAATTATTACGAATTATAATATTGATCTTTCTATTAATTTTCAATGAATGATTAAAAATCATACCCAACTCATGACTTATCTATTACGAAATTTATCGTACATTCCACTACATTCACAATCAACGAGCATTTATTCAATATCTCAACTAATTACACCCAACAGTAATTCTTTAACATAAACAACATTTTTAACGAGTAATCTTATAATAATAATAATTATCTGCGTCTCTATATAATAGCTTGTCTATATTTTGCATTTATTATTATCTCTTAATCTCTATTTTCAGGTGAAACAATTACAAAACACACAACATCAACTACGAAAACTATCTTGAACTTACGACAATTCCCAGCCATGATTACTCTAAATATTTTATTATCTTCATTATAAAATTAAATTTTAACATTGACTAATTTAATCACTGTATATCAATTGTAAAGTAGTCATTAGCGTCAAACAACATTCATTCAAATGCCAACGGCCTCTCTAAGCAAAATAATTACAAAACACAAGAAAATTAACTACGCATACTATCTTGTAACTTACGACAACTTTCAGCCATGATTACTTTAAATATTTTATTATCATCATTTTAAATTTAAAATTAACATCATTGACAAATTTTAAACATTGTATATTAATTGTAACATGAGCTATATGTATAAAATAAAATATTCGTCCAGTCTAAGTTCAAATTCAAAGATTATCTCAATATTCATCCTGTTTCATGTTATATCTACATAAAGCTCATGAATTTCATGTACCACATATATTGTTCTCTATTTTCCTTGTTATTTGCATAATATGTTATCATAGGTCCAGATAATATGTTTTGTTATATCTGAAGATGCCCTAAACGGCGAAAACGTTCATATATTGTTATTAAATAGCAAATAAACATTTGCAAGTTTATATGCCTTAAGATTGAAATTCATTAAATACTTATTAATAATTTACCAGGCATATTGATATATTAAAATGAATTGTAAATTACGGATAAGGTGTCCCATCCTCTTAATTTGTGCAGTGCTCTCCCCACCCCTCAACTTGTACAGTGCTCTGACAAACCACACATTACACAAATGAATGCTTTTGGGAGCTTTACAGAGATGTAAAGATAGGCCTGTATACAAATTTTGGATACGAAATTCCTGTTCGAGCCGAAACCCTTCATTTGTGAGAATCATTCCAACATAAAGTAAGTTAACTGATAGATTCAAAAATTTTCATAGAATAATATATTTTCAACTTGATCACATCCTCTTTTTGATGATAGGTATATTTTTCATTTTTCTTTATATAAATTATAGTATTTTGAAGTTCTTATTTTATATTATGAAACTTCAGGAAAATTTATTGAATACCTAACAATTTTAATGTATATGATACGAAAAATTTGTATCCTTTAATTTTTTTTCGAAATTTGTTATTCACGCGGTGGATGGATGGATGGATGGATGGATGGATGGATGGATGGATGAATGGATGAACAGACGGACAGATGGATGGATGCATGGATGAATGGGTGAATAAAAGGAAGTATGTTTGAATGAATGAATGAATGAATGAACCAACAGATGGAAAGATGAATGAATCAAACAAGGATATAAAAATGATCAAATCAATTAAAGAGATGAAAAGAATAACAAAATGCAGTGACAAATGAATTAATAATCAACTTCAGTGATGATTGGTTGGTTGGTTGGTTGATTGATTGATTGATTGATTGATTGATTGATTGATTGATTGATTGATTGATTGATTGATTGATTGATTGATTGATTGATTGATTGATTGATTGATTGATTGATTGATATAACGAATGAATTCTCGCGTAACAGTTACAGAAAACTTAAAAAATTTAAGTAATTTTTTTAATTGTGAAATATTCATAAATCAAATTTAGAAATTCTGAATAGAGTATAGAAAGTGATTTAAACCCACAGTATAACGCTCGCAAATATATTATATATTGTACCGGTAATAATAAAGCATTTCAATGAAACTTCATATACTATTACGATGTGAATTCCATATTCTAAACACATCCACTTAAATTTTAAAATCTTAAACTTGCTGATTCCCAAGTCCACAAAGTACTTAAGGGTTGAAAACTGTCAGCAACTGTGAACTTGCCTGCATGCTATAAGATTGATGAAACATATATTGCAAGCAAACAACACAATACAAATGAACTCAATTCTAACAAATTATATGTACTGTATATTGTTCCAAGTGTCACATGAGTCAAAGCAATGTTTGGTGCTGCACAATGTTATACCAAATATTGTACCATTGAGAGATGGATGTCCTCTCCAGCTGAACCACTTCTGCAAAGTGCAATGTATATTTCATTTGATTTTGTATGCTGTAGGATTTCTATTTAAATATTATCCATTTTTCTACTAATGCATGCAAATCATATTATATTTAAAAGCATTGTTCTAAAGTTTTGTAAAACAATACATTGATTTGCATGTCATTTTGCAGATCATGCTCCAGTTTTGTTGTGTTAATTTTTAAACAGCATATGTAACACGGTAACAAATAAGAATTTAAACTTTTCTCTATTCCGAGGGTTCAATTCCAACTAAACATCATTTTTTATTACTAGAAACATTCTAGTTTTAAGACTCACTAATGAAAAATGTAAAATAAATTTGAATTAACAAACACCTTCAGTAAATTGAAAAATGATATTTAAATATCATTCTTAATAATTTCTTCTAACTCAGTAACAGTGTTTTAAATCAAAACCAAAATTTTTAAAATATAAAGTTATTCATTACAGGTTTTATGAAATTATAACACACATTTGAAATATTTGCTATAATGTTAGATATGTTGGAAATAATTTTTGATTATTTGAACATACTAGGACAGAAATTAATTCTTATATGTAATATATTTTGTGACATTTTGTAATATCTGCATTTCTCTTTGATGTCCTCAGCATTGAACCCTAGGATGTAATATTATACATGTTTAATTACCGTACTCAAATTTAAAATTAGTTACAGCACAAATAAGTCTTGACACTTAAAGGAGTGATTTGATTCCATTTTATTACTAATTATTGCAATGTTTGACTTGCTTTGCCCTGAATTGTCTCCATTAAGGTACCATGCTACAATACAACAACAGTTCTTCTAATAACACTGGCTTTATATATCAGAGAAAATTTTAATACAGCATATGAAATTAAATTCTTGCCTTTATGGCTTTTTATAGATATATATTGGTGTATATTGTATTAAATTTATTACAATGGTGATATAGATCCTACTGTCATTAGATACTAGCATGAGTTAATTTGCATTTTAAACTTGTAAAACTGATGTAATTCGTGGAATTATGTAATTAATTAATGGAACTGTTGACAGTTGTAACATGTAACCTAAAAGGAAATCAAATGACTCATATCTGAGACTTTATCTCTACAGAAGGTCAGAGTTCGCCCATGTGAAAATACAAGAGAATGCTAGATAAGGCTAACAGCAACATGTTTTTATTATATTTTATCATAAACACTTCAGTTGTGGATTAATATTTAATTAATTAGATAAATGTTTGGGAATTAAGTTAGCTATGAAGAGATACTGTTATATGTTATATTACTTTGTGGTGCCTAAATTTCACATTTAATTCTATACACAAATTATGTTCGTTGCAATGTACCGATATGACATTTATGTAGTTAAAAGTTATTGTAAGAAAAATTAGACGACAACTTTGAGGCTGTGATAAATTAATTCTATTTGTATAAAATGCTTACTCAACTCTGTTGTAAATGTATAGAAATGCTCCTAGTTAAAAAAATTGAAATGAAGAAATTTATTTATGAAAATAGGAATACATATTCATTTAATCATTATATACAACACAACTCTGAGTAACAAAGGTTTATTATTTAATTTTGGTCACTGATTGTTGTATTTGGATACTTTTTTACGCTTTCAACCAATTAACAATTTTGTATCATCAGTGAAATTAGTACTGGTATATAACCTAAAAGAAAATTTTAAACATGAAGAAACCATTTGCGAGCAATTCACGTTCTGAAACTTAAATAAATTTAAATTAAGTTCGCTAACAATTTGAGGAAATATGAGCAGCCATATCCATACTGAAAATAAAGAACTTCAATGTTTCTCAAAATACATTGGTGCCTTGTGTATTACACTATTATACATTATTTGAATGTGCTGAAGAACTCGGTCTTTTAGGTTAAAATAAGTAAGGTTATAAACTGTTACCGGTATGCATTGGTAAAGATAATGATTATACTTTAATTTTAAATGAGAGTACACCTGTATAAGTATTCTTTTACTATCCTATTTTTTATTTATTTAGATGCCAATATCTTATTAATTTTTGTCAACAAACAGGGTACTTTTTCGCGACATTATAGAACGAAATAGGTAAGGAGGGTGAAAATGTAGCACATTTTGAATATTAGTACATTAAAATGTATATTTTTGGTTTAGTAATTTTTAGGTTATATTCAAAACATCTCACAAAAACACAATTTTCGAAATAAGATAATTTATTATTGAATTTTATTGTTTTATTTGTAGATTATTCTTTTTTATTGAAATAAGATAATTAATTTTTATTTTAAAAATGTAATTTTTTGTATCAAATATCAATTTGTTTTTAACTCAGTGAACAAAGTTCTCTGGTTTTCATATGGGTGAATGAACCGTGGTAAAGTGATGAATGGATATGAGCCATATGGTTGAAAGTGGAGTCCCGCCCGCCCGCTCAGGAAGGAATGCAGTTGTCGCAGGCAGTCACGCTCAGCTCGGAACAACGAAACCAAATACGGACCAGTATTCGGTCGTTTGGATCGGAGCAGTTATTCATGTTGATTCTTTCTCTCTCTTTTTCCCCCAAATTTACTCTGCTCTGCTTTTGGCCTGTGTATATGGTTGTGCCCTTCGACTCATTTGCATGCCGCTTCAAAAAATCAAACAAAAACTACACGTAAGTATTTTTGTATCAGAAACTTTTTAGTTTGTTAAAAAGAGAAATGAAAAGAAAAACAATCAAAAGCATATAAATCCCAATATAGAAATATAATAATTATGTAAATGTATATAATTTAGTACTATCTAGCTGGTGTTGCTTTGCATGAAAACTGTTGTAGTATGTTGTGAGAAAACTTGTAAAGCATGAATGGTTGGTAAAACAGGATGCAGAGAAGTAATTTAATTTTTTAGTGTAATGTTTACGGTATATTAACCGATTAACAATCTAGTATTGTTTCATAAATGTTAAATTGTGTTCGCAGGATTTCGTCTATTTATACGGTACTTTAAAATCTTGTTTAAGACATGTAATAATACTGATTTACAGTAGGCCTATTATACAATTTACTCTGAAAGCTGTACTAGAATATTTAGTTTCCTATTGGCTCTTTATAAGTCCTCCAACAATAAAACCACAGCTAGCTTCCAGCCTTTAAATAAATTAATTAAAATGTAATATTATGATATTTTTAACAAATAATAATATACATCTTGATTACACAACTTTTAACACTGTATTTTTAACAAATAATAATATACATCTTGATTACACAACTTTTAACACTGTATCACTTCGGCATATGTATTATGAGAACTTTCTTGTGTTAAATTTTAACGTACCTTGTTAACATGTTTCGACCTATTTTCGGTCAACAACGACCAGTTCCGAAGATGACCGAAAATAGGTCGAAACATGTTAACAAGGTACGTTAAAATTTAACACAACAAAGTTCTCATCATACATATTCCGAAATAATAATAGTAAGTTTTGTTTTAGGCTTTCCATAGGTCCTATATTCTTATCCTCCATTTTCTGTTATATGATCCTATATGAGTATAAATAAATTCTCATAGCCATTTAAAAAGAAATCTTATGTAGGTACCAACAGTACCAACAGATATGATTAAGTTACCTACTCTGTTAAGTGACAGACTGCATTATAGACTTGATTTTATGGATATGAAATGATCTAAAAGAAAGAAATGTACTACATCACAGTATTTTATTGCACACAGTTTAATAAAAATAGTCTCCTTAATATATTCTTGTTTATTTAGTTGTCATTTATGAAACCTCTTAACAACTTTAGTGTAATTTAAGTGGAAGGGTATAGATTCTTAATAATTAGAGTTGATATATGCGAAAAAAAATTATTTTTAGAATTGCTGTCCATTTATTTTTCTACGTGCTTATATGCAAGATTAAGTAACAATACTTTAAATGACTTTCGATTAAGCTCTTTATTTGTGTATAGGCAAGAAACCACGGTTGTCATGTCCAAAGGTATGTAATGTAGTCTAGTAAATTATTATTTGTTGTAGGAAAGAAACAAATTAATAGATCTCTAGTGTTTGTAAAATTTCTGCAGTTTATATGGATGTGAAGTGAAAAAGTAGCTAATATTATTTTACCCGTTAAAAACTGTAAGGAAGTGCACATTGTTCTTATTTTTACATTTTCTTTACCAATCCTTTTCGAAAATATTGAAATTAATTTTTAACAGATTTTTGCTAGGACACCTAACAATAAGTAGGCCTGTCACGTGAAGTCATTAAATGATTTCATTCAATAACTAACTTACTATATGTTTAAACTGCAGATTTTTTGTGTATTTTTTGGAGTACAAAACGTACCATTTTACTCAAAAATAAGTCTAAACATCTTTATGCCAATTATTTAACGAAGTTTCCTATGATTGCAATATTTAGAGTCCATTTTCATATCCCTGTACGTTACTATTTTTATTATTAAAACAAATAATATTTCTGCAAATGGAGAAAATGAAATGCTTATCATTCATTGCAAATAAAAACTACAAATTGTAGCGTACACTGATTAACATGAAAATAAGCTGCAGAATATTACTTCAGACCACAACCAACTAACAAAATGCTACTGGCATTTGTAGGAAGCAGTTTTTGAAGTTCCAGTAAGTAACAAATGAGAGTTTTCTTATTCCTTATAAATTAGTCTAACTTTAACCCCTTCAGTCCGGAATTTATATTAAAAAAAAAAATGAAAAACTTGGTCACATAATCATTCTGGGGGGGGGGGGGGGGGGGAGGTCCAAGAACCTCAAATCAAGTCTTCACAGAAAATCAAAATTTGCTGGCAATTTTGACTCCTGGGGCCCTAAGATTTTTTTTATTTTTAATTCTGGTATAGAAATGTTTAAAAAAATAACACTCTCTATTTATATCGAATTGAATTTTTCAAAATTTTTAAAAGAATTCAAGACAATGCAAAAAATTAAAAAAAAAAATAAAAATAAAGTACAATATAATGTACTACAACAGGTCCGAAGGGGTTAAGTGGTGTCTTATACACAGGAAAATATGAAACTTTATTTATAAAATTGTATTAAATGTTAGTTCTCTAAAACCCAAACATTGCACTTGCAAAAACAGTTTTTGCAACATAGCCTATATAAACTCTTTGTCTCTTCTGATTAAGAATCTATTCTACACAGAAACAATGTTAAAAGCAGTAAAAAAACTAATATACTATATCAATTTCAAATTACTGAGCGAAAAACGACTAATTTGACCCTACCTAAATACACTATATCTAAATAAACTCCGCATGAAATGTTGTAGAAAGTCAGGAATTTTTTTCGAAGAATATAGAAGCAATAAACAGAGAAATAGTAAAACGAATTAATAGATAATAAAGCAACGGAATTTGAGAAAGCAATCCTGGATGCCAGTCATGCTTACAAGTATTGATGTTTGCACGTGAAAAGCATTAACAAACATATACTGACAGAAAAGACATAAACATACACTCTCCTCATAGTCTTGCAACTGATGCATTCACTTTTCCAGTAAGTAGTGTTGCCTGGGCATAATTCTTGTAGCTTCTCTAAGTATTGTACATAACTTCGTAACACTTTCATTGTTTCCATGTGTCACAGCTTAGCACACAGCTTTATGATACAGAATAAAAAGACTAAAAGATATCTGGAGATAAATTTAATACGGTACACTGTTGTAGTCCAGCTGTGACTGAACTTCTTTGCTGTGATCTATGAGAAGTGTTCTGTTTGGTCTAATTCAGTCAAAGCTTCGTCCCATTTGAAGTTGGGCTTTCTAGTCTTCGCTTTGATGGTATTTGATTTATGCAGCTGCATGCCATTTCCAATATGGCTGATTGTCCTGCTTGCATGGCCGATTGTATACAGTAATCTATAGTGACATGTAATAAAATCACAAGCCAATCTTTCAATACTGTTCACTGCACTCCATTCTACACACATAATGTCCTAGAACATAGTTCACAAATTGTTTAATAAATAATGATATTTTTTGTGCAGTTTCAAAGGGAAATCATCCAGTTCTATCAGTAGTACAGCTCTTTACATAAGTATTCCAAATATGTACCAAATTTTATAGCAAAATATTTTGTTTACTCAAATATAAGCCAGACTTTTCCACCCTCCGTTTGTGATTTTAACCTTAAAAAATGAAGTAACAAATAAGATGCTCATGACATTGCAAAATATATTTAAATATTTTCACATGGAGGCCAAAATTTTACTTTTTTTTCAGTCATGATGAAAGGGATATTTTGGCTTATATTTGTGTAACTTAACTGAAGCTAAATCTGAAAGATACAGAAAAATCATATTATAGAATTTGAATTGCTCATTACCACGTTAAAGTACTTGAATAAAATTAATTAAAACTTTATTAAAATTTCTTAAATAAAGAGCAAGGTTATTTCTGTTTAACTGAATGAATTCTTAAATATATATGTTAGGAATACATTATGGTTTGGTACAAACTAACTCTTTTACTGCTGTTGTGTTAATTTCCAAGATGATTAGAGGAATTGTCGGATATTGAATATATTTTTATATGTACGAGACATTTTAGTTTAGGAAAGCAGTTCAAATATACAAAATTAGAATTGCAGTAAAGTGTCAGAAAAGAACTAAGTGAGCTCATAACTTCTTGTTGAATATTTTGAATGTATCAGTGAAAGGGTTAAGAGGAGTATCTGTAAAGTGCTGTAACACTGATTTCAGCTGCTGATCACCCTTATTTTAGCTCTCTTTAGGGAGTTTTTTTTTTGTCCATCCCCCCCATTTCAAAAATCAATGTAGCACTGAATAATAACGCCTCACCTGTGTTAACCTAACCCTGTGTACTTTCAGTGTACTGTCTGTAGCATATTGTGGTGGTGGGTGTGTTTACAAGATACACAGGATGTTAGTCGCATATGATAATAATAAATAATGAAATTAAAATGATGTCAATTTTAGCCTGTAGAAATTTTTAGGAAAACTTTTTTCTAGCAGTGAGTCATGATAAAACCAAGTCTTGCCGAGAATGCAGCTATATTCATCAGCAGATGGCAGAGCATTAGATGAAATACAGCGCAGTTGTGCCAAATGTTGCTTTAACATTGTTTTAGCATCTTGTTTTTTTGCTCTTTGTCATGTCACTTAGAGTAAATACGAGAAAAATGAGTAAAAATAAGTTGTCATTTTTATACAAATTTTAGACTACCGGTACCATAGTTTAGAAAATTGTGTACCTATCTTATTTTTACTCCAACTCCTATTTGTTCTGACTGATGCTAATCTGTAGTTGGTGTATGATTGCTAACAAAAAGGTTATGATCCATCCTGTATGTCTTGGGACAGACGGTTGAACTGAACTGAACTGAACGGAATTTTTGTACTGAACAGTTGGTCACAATGATATTATTTAATTAAATCCATTAATTATTCTGTTCACAGTAACATTTTTTAGAATATTAGTATAGGTTGGTGTTCTCGTATAGTGTCTTAAACTCTTGTTTTTCCACCAATCCGCCTCTTATAATTCCCTAACAAAAGTCTTTAAACATGGTTAAGTTTTCTCCCCTCTTCACAGTAGTGTATGTGTGACTGCACCTGGACTGAACTGGTCTTTTTAATACAAAAATAATAACCTATCCAACAGACGTTTCGTTTGTACAGTAATTTATTGCTCTAAATTAAAATAAGTTTGAATATACTGTACAATATAACATTTTTAATTTGATCTACTCAAAAATTTAATCTTTAATTAAATTCTTTTTTTTTTTAACATACAGTTTATTTCAATGTAACCACAGACTATACTCTCCGCCTTTAATATTGACATAATTCCTGAGAGATAAAAGTTATTTCAAAAAGTCTCATTAGAATTACTATTTATTCAGTTTGAATTGAAAATTTATGTGCATTATCCTGAAAATTCAATTATTTAATATTTTCATAGTTTTCGTTATTGTTTCTGTTTTGTTTTGTATACATGTTTTTATTTGAATGCCTTATATTTTTAATTGAAAATCGAAAACAAAAATAGTAGAATAAGTTCAAGCGCAAAAATCACCATTGCCATTATAATCGTCAGTACTAATCAAGTATTCTCATAGACATTATTTTCATACAATCATCATTCGTATCAGCAATTATTTTACATTGCCATTATTATTAATCTCGATGTTGTCATCAACAATATTAACAGTATTCTCATAATCATTATTACGGTACCGGTATCCTAATTACAGTCATCATTTTCATACTTCAAAATGTATCGTCATTTTATCGTAATGATTATTCCTGTCTATCTAATTTTCCATCACCATTATCATTATTAATATTCTCTTCACAATCATAATCATTATTAATATTACCATAATTTTATACTTAAGTTATTCTCATCATAATCAACATCATTTTCATCTATCATAATTTCTCGTCATTGTTATCATCATCATTATTCGCATTCATCATAATTTGTCATCAGAATTATTATTCTCCTCCATAATTTTTTATTGTCATTATTCTCAACGTTATCACCATTATCATCATATTTATCACATTATCAGTATTCTCATAATCATAATCATCCGTCATAATTTCTCGTCATTATCACAATTACCAGTATCATTATTATTATTATTATTATTATTATTATTATTATTATTATTATTATTATCATCATCATCATCAGATTCTCATAATCATCATTCACATATAATTTCTCATTACCAATATTATTATTCTTAAAGTCATTATCAACTTCTTTTTCATCATCATCATCATCATCATCATCATCATTATGACATGATCAATTTTCTCATCATAATTATCATTATTGTTATCACATTATCAGTGTTGTAATAATCATTATAATCCTCATCACAAAATTCATATTCATCATAATTTCTCGTTATTGTTGTTATTATTATTATTATTATTATTATTATTATTATTATTATTATTATTATCATCATCATCATTATCATTATTACTATTACTACTACTACTACTACTACTACTACTACTATTATTATTATTATTATTATTATTATTATTATTATTATTATTCTCAAGTATAATTTCTCATTATCACTATCATTATAATTTTTGCCCTTGTCGTCATCAACATCATCATCATTATCATCAACATCATCTACAACAACAACAACAATATCATCATCATCAATTTACCTTGAATTAGTGGACCTTTAGTCCACTCATTTTTTTTTTTACATTTTTAGTTAACACTACCTACATTATTTACAAGCAGAGAGACTTATCTATACTAGTCATGTAGTCAGTGACAACATGGTTCAAGGCCATTACAGGACAAACATTAGACAAGGAATACATATCCAGGTTCTACTAAAAGGAACTAAATAATATTCCCTTCGTTGCCAGGAAAAAAATCTAGGTTCCTGGAATTGTAGGTGGAAACAAAACATTTTAATACACAATGAGAAGAAAAATCTTCTAGTCATTCAATTAGTTTAAAGGGATGATTGTGATCATTTTTTTCGATATTACAAAAATTGCTTTCTCTCCTGTCATGCTGTGAAAACGAGAGTTATGGCAGAATGACTTTTATCAATTATTTGTAAACTAGGCTTTCTCTTTATTTCACTCCTCCCAAGTTCATGTATCTTGTGCAGTACACAGACAATTCATACACTTACAAGAAGTAAACTTTGTTAAGATTATATTTTGAGATAAAAGTGACAGAGTCAAAAAAGCATAAGAAATTAATATCAGTAATAATAAAAAATAAAAACCTGTTCAGTCCAGTCCAGGTAAGAAATGCTGAAGTTTGAGTGTATGGTGTGTGGACGTGGGCGCATAGTAGTACTTACAATTAGCAATCCAAGCTGGGTGTTGTGAAGTGCGTAGTAGCCATCAAAGTACGTGGTATTCGTATATACATTCTTAGGCTTGTGGTGTCCGGAATTCCTCACGCTAATTACAGTTGGTGTACGTATGGTACATGTCAGTGTTTTTGTCATTGTCTGTGATTGTAGTTTGGTACAGTGCAATGGTAATGGTTGGATTTCTGAAACTTTTGAGAAATATTTCTTAATGGTTATTCTAATTAACATTTAAGTTATTAAAATTATAGAAAGATATGGAAATGTAATTAATGTTTTGCGGAGATGTAAAATTATAATTTAACGAGTAGAATGAATAAACTCTTCTTATTTTGGAACAGTACAGGAAAAAAATATGGTTAAATGTTTTATCCTATGTTGATCACATTGTTTTGAAAGAAGACACAAATAAAAAAATAGCAAAATTAATTAAAAGATCGGAACATAGCTGTGTCGAGGATACAGCCGTGGGTTTTATGTCAGTATGTCTGTCTTAAATCGATAGATCTAGGCGAGACCTTTCATTCGGCACCAAAATCAGTGCACTAGCATATCGTAGTCTTGAGATATACTGGCCGGAAATTTTTTCCCATGCTCAAAATGTCCACCAGTCACCGTAGGCCCCACCAACTCAAGATCATACTCACATCTTAGTCGTATACTCTATCAAATGAGACCACATTTATTTGAATTGTGTTATTAGACACGAAGTTATATGTCAGAAAGGATCACCTTGCAAATCTTACATCACCATTTCCGTTCTGGTGTCTCATGTGTTGGTCTGATTTTAAAATTACGTCAAAATCATTATAATCATCTTCCGCCTTCTAGGTAGAGGCCAAGTGAGATTTTGAATATGAGTGTTGCCACTCTCTTTCTTCGAGAGTGGCTTTTTTGGGGATTATTGTTGTGACATTGACATATAATCCTTCATGGTCCAACGATAATGAATTCAATTCTGTCTGAGAGCAATGGGTTTTAAAGGTGTTACAATCCTTAACATAGTTTTCTCTGGGAGTGGAAGTAAAGCTGTAGGTGTCATGTCGTTGTTTTACGTTATGTAAAAAATCTGTCCCTTATAAAGGTCTCCAGGCAAAATTTTTCCCCCACTTCTCACCCACGTTGAACCTCAACTTCGGTGATCTACAGTTTCTCTGGTTTTCCTTTTCTTTGTTTTGCTGTCACTGTTCAAATGAGAGACGTCCTTGACTAACAGTTGTCGTTCATTCTAAGTACCTACTAATCCATACTTTTTCATGATTTCTTTCTTCACATTTTATGTTACCGGTACTGGCTGGTGTGCTTAGATCTTGAGTCGATTATTTTAATTTATTACCGGTATTTTCAAGAATCTAGACATTCTAGTGAATATTCTCCAATAGTCTGCTACTGTTATAAGATGAATATTCGTTTATCTTTTTATAAATAAAGAAATAAACGTAATAAGTTATTATTAGTAAAACCCAACCTATCAGAGGTGCTTCATTAATATTTTTAAAACAGAAAGTGTTCTTTGGTCACCCAAAAAATGCATAGTTGCCTGTTTTCAAGCAAGGAAGACAGAGATGACTCACCAAAGAAGTATAGAAGTTTCACACCTATCTTACGTTGAAATCTCCTTAGAAACAGGTACCAATACGGTACTACAATTTTAGGATATGCTATAAAAAGCGGAATTATATAAAGCTGAAAAATAAGGAGCAAATGTATATACGCTACTTATTATCAGGGAAAAATGTTAAGAGACACTTATTTTACGAAATATACTGTATAAAGATGTTAATACTTTAAAGTAGGTCTCGTATAATTAAACAATTGCGATTTTTCCACGTTAAGATAATCAAAACATTACAGAAAATTAATTTTAAACGATTTTTCAGTTATTATTGAATATACCCTTTTTTCAGTATCTGGTGCACACACTCTTTAATAAGGTATTGATATAGACTTTTTAAAATAACACTTGGATTAAAAATAGGAAAGGGAGTTTTTAGCAAGTTAAATTTATGCAGAAAAATCTTTGTATTTTAACAATGATTTAGGGGACCACTAGTGTAGGTCAGATGATAGGCGCATTTGGTTGCAGATCTGGGGCTACACTCGGATGTGGCTTCGATTCCCTCTTGGACTGATTACCTGATTGGGTTTCTTCCGAGGTTTTTCCAGATTATAAGGCAATCTATGGCTTATGGCGAATTCTCGGCCTCATTTCCACAAATACCATCTTGCTATACCAATTTCATCAATGCTAAGCAACCTAGCAATTGATACAGCGCCATTAAATAATAACCAATTAAAGAAATTGTTATTCAAATAACGTTTCTCAAACTTTTTAGCTGCGTGGCCACACAACGTAAAAAGAGGTAAAATTAATAATTTGCAATCCTTCCCTCGGGACATTGTTGTTGTTGTTTAGTCAACTGTACGAAGACAGGTTTGAAACTCATGAGTGACACCAATAAGGCATCACTCATAAGGCAATTAAGCCAGGAGATAAGGGATACTAGATAGGTGGTCAGTTGTTTTCCCTCTCCATTGGCATATATTATATCGTTGACTAGTAACATATTTCACTAATCAGAGTTAAGATAATATATAAACAATGTTCTTCCTCTGACACATATTGTCAAGTGAGATGTAGGCCTACATATCAGGCAGAACCTTAATCGACTACAAAAAAATTATATGAAGATTTATTTAAGTTTTGGGTTTGTCATCGAAGTGAATGCGGAAATTAAGTCACAGAAGGTTTCAAATTAATATTAATTCCTTTCGTCACGTCTCACCTATGTCAAAATGGTTTCTCGTTTATGGTAGTATTGAAAACTAAATACAGGAAATGTCTGTTATCACTTGCAAACAATTTCCTTTGTGTGTTTCTAATGTGGACAAACTTTCAAATAAAAAAAAAAAAACGTTTAAGACATCCATATAACTAAAAAAAACAACAGATTTTTTACTGTAGTTTTAATAATTTTTTTCAACAATTGCGTGCTTAATAAATGTATTCTTAAAGTTTTTCTCAGAAATATGCTTTACTCCCTTTGTATGTCATATTAAGTTAGGTACCTATTTCAATTTCGCGAACCCTTTGCTACGGCACCACGACCCATCTGAAGGTCATGACCCCGTTTGAGAAACTCTGGTTTAAGTTCATTTTTGGCATCAATTCTTAACTTCATGTCAGAAAGTTTAAACAAGTATTGTCATACAGTGAGAAAAAAATAATACTATAAATAATAACACAGCTAATAAACAGTGCGTTCGTAGCTCGGCCGGACCGTTCCGCGGCGGCCTTGGACTGGGTGAAGATTGGCGCGCCTGCCGCCAGACCCTGACGCAGTCAGTCGAGTTGGTTCTGTTGAGAAGAGAGTATAGTTGTGCGCGTGTTGTGAGTAAAATTGTGTTGTCTCGTGGTGATAAAGTGTCTGTTAATAATGGTTGAGTACACTTTAGAACAACGTATTTTTCTCTATGATACGTACGTGAAATACTCTTCTGCAAGAAGGTGTCGAAGAGAATTTGAACTTCGGTTTGCAGGTGTTCGAATTCCTAGCAGGTCAACCATTCATGACCTTGTAAATAAAGTCAGACGTACAGGATCTCTTTTGAACAAGAAACGTGTTCAACAACGGCGTGTATTGACAGAAGAGAAGCTTAATGAAGTAGGGGCCCGGTTAGAGCACTCATCCCGCAAATCACTGCGACGTTTAGCACAAGAGGTTAACATTTCCAAGACGTCAGCTTTTATGGCAACGAAACTTCTGAAACTTAAGCCGTACAGGGTAACTGTAGTTCATGCTTTATAACCATAAGATCCTGTAAGAATTATTGCAATTAGTTTTTGCAGTGTAGCTATAACATTGGTGGACATATAACAGTACCGATAGTCTTTTATTTCATGTGTACTGCATAATTCACAGACCACATCCATTGAAGTAGTAGCTTCTTCTACAAAGAATTACTTACAGTAACTGCTGCTAAACATATGAAATAGACAAAATATCAATGCAAACTACCTACCTAATATTTAGGTTCAGGGAAAACATTTCCATATCTTTATCATTTATGTCTACATCAGCACTTGGTTCACCATGTATGCATGTTTGTATTGCTGTTTAGTACCTTTACAGTAGGCTACAAAGGAGCTGTTAATACTGTAAGCATTGCATATTATAAGACACTTCTTGTTATTGTTTTTATGATAGAAAAATTCTTTTGAAGGCTTATTATTCCAAGATGTGTTCTATTGGATGATTTCAAATATCATTTAATGTCTAGGGTGTATATAAAATTTAATAACAAAAAGTTTCAGAAATCTCAACCACATGTGAGGAAAAAGTGAATTATACAATATTTGCAAAGTAAATTGAACCAATAAATAAAACTGTATGCAATAGTGGCCTTCAAGAAAAAAAGTACACTATATGATTTAGAAATAGGAATCTGAAACAAATGTAAGTATGCAGTAGGCATACAAGTACGTATTTATTGGTTCACTGCCAGGGTGTTGTGTGTACCCAATAGCATACAGTTAAAAATAATTTCATTGGATTTTGAATAGATATAGCTATGCCAAAGAATTTTCTAAAGAAACTAACATTATTAGTAAATTAATTTAATTTATAGCACATTAATAAAATTTAGTAGTTAGAAAATTTAAAAAAAAAATACTTACAGTCGTATTTAACATTGGAAGGGGAATTTTAGAAATGTGAACAGTTTATGTGTAAATAATTGATAACACGCCATTTTCGGTTTTGTGGATATTGAACATACTACATGTATAAAAGAATACAGACGAATGTATGAATTGCTAATTTTGCTTGTATCGTTCTAAGATATGAATTTATTATGAAGTACGTAGGTAATTCAAAGCCTTTCATTGTACAGATTATAGCTGAATAGCAAAATAAATGTACAATGAAAATGACAAACAACACGAGACTCTTTTGAAGATTCCATTTATGGACAGACTATATTTTACTGTAGGTCAGATCATTTTTTCATTAATGGTCAACATTTTTCATAGATAAAATTTCTCAGGTTGAAATGGTTTTATTCCTTTCTTCCAAGAAATTAAATTGCTACACATAATTCAACACAGTGCAATATGAAAGTCAAACTGACACATCAGAAAATGTATTTCTACAATATGTATGAAATAATAACACTAAACAAAATATAAATTTCTTTATATATGTAGTATTTTTAAGTCTATAAGACTTGTTAACAATTTTTTACATGCAAAATGCCTTTCTATTCGAAATTTCCCTCGTACATCAGAATATGGAAAAGAAAACTTATTTTCAGTAAATTCTAAATCAATAATGAAATAATTAGATTCATTGTTTCACATAAATCAGTGTCTTCTCATGATATTAAATGCACTGTTCACAAGTTTATTTCAAAACAAAGTTATTATATACGAGTAAGTGCACAATTAAATTTACTATCAAACAATCTAAGAAAGATGTTACTACTGTGTTCATCATTCGGGTAGAAATTAAATCATCTTATACAAAAAACTATTAGCCTATTTGTTTGCTCTCAGATAAAAGAAACATTTTCTGTATGCACTTGGAATTCATAACTACATCATGAATTAAATTAAAAAAAAAAAAAAAAAGAAAAGGAAAAAGAAATCCGGAATTGTGAAAATGTTTTAGTATTTCTGGCAAGAAACTAAAGCATGCCAAGCTAGTTTACGTGTTAAAAAGGAAAGGCAAATTCCAATTTTAAGACTGAAAGAGTTAGATAGGTCTGCTAAAATCGTAGTGAAATATGTAGTGCAAGACGTAGGTTTGTAGTGTTCATCTAGTTAGTGCAGAAAAAGGTTGAGGAATTTTATTGACATTGCTTTTCATTGCACTGAAGTTATATTGAAGATTCATGAGAGAACAGAATTAATTTCAGCACCAGTGTTTGTTACAGTACTTACACATTTCAACAAATTACACGTATTAAGATACCGGTACCGTAATTTTGTGATATCTAACTAACAGCAGTACTTATATGAATAAATAGAGCTAAAGGAAGTACAATTTTGCATTCAAAATACTCAGGAAAATACTGAATTAGGCCTACTGATTAAGTTACAGAGTTCTGTCATGCAAAGTACAAACTTATTTTCGTTGCAGAAATGAAACAGTGTTTCTTTTCAACATATAGAAGCAAAGGAGATGGTTAATAATTCTGAAGACAGAGATTTAAAAAATATGAATTTTATAAATCAATTCAGATCATAACCTTGACAGGGTAACACCATAGTTCTAAATATGATAATAGATTTATCTTTATTTGTAAAATTTAAGAAGTACCTGCACTGGTACGGGTATCTAATACCGGTATTGTGTAACTGAAATTGTTACATAAACTACCTAAATGTAAAAAACACATTTCCTAATTAACTTATACTTAGATTTATAGGCCTGCGTAAATAGTATGAAATAGTTTTAGATTTTTTTAAATTTTGTAGGCCTATTTAGTCTCCCAACATTTGATTCTATGCCATACTAGGAAGAATAATACCGGTATCATCTGAAACATGTTTTACAGTCATAAAAAGTCCCTGTTTTGGTTCTCAGAGATATAGCAACAATGTCGTGCACAAGGAGTGAAGGGTGAGGCAGTATTGGGGTTAAACTCCATATTAAAAGAGTTACAAGGATTAAAACAAAAATTTTCTTAGTTAAAATGTTAAAAGTGTAATGATTTAAAGATCCATTTATAGGCTACATCTTGATTACACAACTTTTAACACTATATCACTTCGGAATATGTAAGTTATTATATGTCTTTCTCGTGTTAAATTTTACTGTATCTGGTTAACACAGACTACTCAACATACCAATGAACCAAAAGATTACAAAGAAGAGCTAAACACAATGAAATACATAGCACAAGAAACGGAAGTAGCAAGTAGCAAGTTGTACGGTAGGTGCGGTGGGGGTAGAGGGGAAGGTAGGGTACCGTGTTCTGGAGTTTATCCAACGGATACAACCACAACATAATAAACAACATAATACGAAAGACAAAACGTAATCACAAAAAACATAAATATACAACGCAAACACAAGAACACACACAAAAAAAAATCACACTAACATAGGTCTACGAAAACAGAAACAAACACACACAAGATTGCAACCTTATTCAAGAAATTAAATTACAACATTGCATGCAGAATAAATAATACTCTACAAAAACATCTCAACATACAAACAACACAAACACACCACACAGGCATATACAAACTCAAATGTAACACCTGCAACAACTTCTACTTAGGACAGACATGCAGATCATTTCAAACACGTTACAAAGAACACATCACAGTCATAACAACATTACAAAACACTTCCACATATGCAGAACACATCATGAATGCTAACCACACCTACAGAGACATCAACACAGACATGGAAATTCTACACATCCAACCAAAAAGCCAGAAACTAAACACACTAGAACAATACGAAATATACAGACATACAAAAACACATCCAAATGAAATTCTCAACACACAACTCAATTTCAGAACACACACACTCTTTGACTCCACATTACACTACACAAACACACCCCCACAGGAAACAAAACAAAAGGTGCCAAGACCAACAACAACCAGTTTTGAAGAAGGCCATTAGCAGGCCGAAACATGTTAACCAGGTACAGTAAAATTTAACACGAGAAAGACATATAATACTTATTCCGAGGTAATATATCTTCGAAAGACACTAAAGATGACACCATACCCGTGTTGAAACGCAACCCGTCTGTCATAAGAAACATTACCTCTTTAAATCATAACACTTGTAACGTTTTAACTAAGAAAGTTTTAAGTTTTAAACAAGTGTTAATTTGAACATAAGAAACGATGATTAAAACAAAATAAAGAATACGTTACCGTACCATAAAATAATCAAGACGTAAATTATGTAAATATTTCTGATGTACCAGTAATTAAAAATAAGATTAACATGAAGATAATGCTTTATAATGATGTTCATAGCACAGAGAAAGTTCCTACCCCATTTTCAAATCTTGTGCAGGTGGCTGAGAGCAGCATTATCAAAATCTTTTAGTCTGTTTAGGTTATGAGATTTAAAAATGTAGTAGGCCCTACATAGTGATTTAACATTGACATTAGAAATGTAATGTACGTATGAAAAATAATATTGAAATTCACATCTCAAGATCAAATTTATTAAATCACTTGGCCTTGACTTGTTGCCTACTTATCATTGTCTAATGCTCTGACAACATTTTATCACGTTTAGCTTAGCTAAATAAAAATAATTCTAGTGTTAATTAATTCAATTGTGTACCAATACAGGTATTTTATTTAAAGATTTTACAAAATGAATACCATTGCAATGAGAAGCGTGGTTCATTCTACCAAAAGATAGCCTTGAATTTATTTATTTTTTTTATTGGGTACCTATTAGTATTTATTTGTTAAATTTTTGTAAGTTTAGCAACTGTCTTGTCGAAGGCACTGGAATTTGAATGTAGAAAAAATTTAATGATTTTATTGATTTCATTATTAAATGCCTATTATACCAATAACATATTTTTCGAGTGGAAATGAGAATTATGAGTAGGCCTATTGGTTATGAATATCATAAATTATTTTTGTTGAGTAATAATAAATTTTATACTGGTAACACTTGAAACATTTCATCTTAATTTTTTTTATCAGTAACTGTTTGATATTATATAAGTAATATTTTAAGCTAACATTTTTATTACAAGCTTTAACTACGGTACTATATTTGTTTTAGCTGCTTACAGTTTCATTAATTTCAAGAAAATAAACTTCGGCCAATGGAAGTTTTCGTGTCTTCTTCACTACAAAAACTACATATTTATTTCGTTTGTCTTTCCTAAAATTTGAGATGTCTTTGACATTAAAATAACCTCATATGAAATAACTTTATGCAATTTATTATCGTGATCAATCAAAATATGAACTTTAACTGTTTAAAATCTGTTCGAATTTTAGATTAGCCATTACTTCTATGCATTTTTCTGTTTCATAAAATATTATTCAGATCTTTTGTTGTATTTAATCAAATTTCTCTCATATTATGCAGTTCATAATGTCGTATAGAATTGTATGATCATGAAAAGACCCTATAATATGAAACAAAAGTCAATGTCAAACAAAGTTCTTCAACATTTATATTAATATTTAATAAATAAGTTCTGCCTATAACAAATTTCATTGCCTGTGCAGGAAAACAAGTTGGGTGATATCTGCTTCTCTCTGCGCTACGTTCCAACAGCAGGCAAACTTACTGTTGTCATCCTGGAGGCCAAAAACCTGAAAAAGATGGACGTCGGTGGACTCTCAGGTTAGAGCACTTGTAACGCTGAACTATCTTATATGTGAAAACAAAGTATAAAATGTTACACATTTGTGTAAATGAAGATTTAAGTCTTCCCAACGTATGTTAGTTTTTCTCTTTTTCTGCCGTCTAGCAATCAATATTGTCTTATTTGACATTTTAAACCTGGCATTGAAATCGCTAACAAGAACCCAGTTGTAGCATTACTAATTACTACGCCCAAATCCTGAACACATCTTCAAATTAGCGATTTTTTTTTAAGAAAACCAACTTTAACATAGCCTAGATGTGAATTCTTAACCATTCGATACTCCATTTCATCTAACATTCATGATGTAAGAAAGATGTCCCTATGTCAAATGCTGTCACTTCACGAAAAAGTTTCCATAAGAGAGTCATTTAAAAGCATCGGCACAGGTATTGTATAATGCTGGATATTTAAATACCTCTGTGCTTAAAGTTTTAATAGCAAAATATTTACCAGTACAGCAAAAATGTAAGATTATTCACGCAACTAAATATGGTTTTGTCATGACACTCATGACGTTTCCATTTTGAATTTTGCATACACTACTTTTAACACTTGAATATAAGTAATTGATTAACTAGCGGACTTACTCGTGTTAATTATGTAAGTTTATGCGGCTTACAGCTGTTTCGGTGCTTCATCATACCATCCTCAGAGCCTACTAGATCTTGGCGTCATCTCGAACTTCTCTGCCTGTTATGTGGGTGCGTTTGATTGTTGAAAAGTGTTGAAAAGAACCAAAAACTCAACACACTAGAACAATATGAAATATACAAACACACTAAAACACACCCCGATCAAATTCTCAACACACAGATCAATTTAAATACACACACACACACACTATTTGACTCCACTTTTCAACACCTTTCAACAATCAAACGCACCCACATAACAGGCAGAGAAGTTCGAAATGACGCCGAGATCTAGTAGGCTCTGAGGATGGTGTGATGAAGCACCGAAACAGCTGTAAGGCGCACAAACTTACATAATTAACACGAGTAAGTCCGCTAGTTAATCAATTACTTGTACCGATATTATTATGTTTGTTATCTGCGTCTAACACAAAATTTGAATGAATCTGGTATGGTTTTAAAATTACATTACTGGTACAGTATATTATCATTACAGGTGGAAATAATATTGTTATTAATATTTGCGTAATGACATTTCTTTTGGTACAAAATTATGTAGATCTAAGAAAAGGATTTTATTATAATATCTGTTTTATTTCTTATTATTAGATCCTTACGTGAAGATTGCTCTGATGCAGAATGGCAAGAGGCTCAAAAAGAAGAAGACAAGCATCAAGAAATGTACGCTAAACCCTTACTACAATGAGTCCTTCACATTTGAGGTGCCATTTGAGCAGATCCAGGTATGAAAGTGTCATTATCTGAATATGCTTTATTCAAAGATAACAATATCTGTTCCAACATTTTATGTGTAAAATCTCATCAATGGCTAGTGTTGCATACTGGTACCTATTTCCTCATCTAAAAGTACATATAATGTCGCAATCAGTGCTTTACAAATGAATAGAGGTCAGTGTAGAAGAAAATTTATCAAGAGTCAAGAAATATGTTAGTGAGTTAAAATAGACTAAGGATGTCGAGAAGAATAGCAGTTCAATTTATGTTGGAAACAGACTATGGTAGTCAAGCTGAGCATTTTTGGGAGAGAGTCATTTCGAGAGAGAAATAGAGGTTAAGGGTGTTTGAGAATGAAGTGTTTAGAAAAATATTTGGGGCTAAGAAGGATGAAGTTACAGGAGAATGGAGAAAATTGCACAGTGTAGAACTGTATGCATTGTAATCTTCACCTGACATAATTAGGAATATTAAATCCAGATGTTTGAGATGGGCAGGGCATGTAGCATATATGGGCGAATCCAGAAATGCATATAGAGTGTTATAGTCGCGAAGCTGTTATTTCTGGCGTGACTCCGCCTCTTTACTTACGTCTTAGGAAGTGAAAGCTCTATAAAGTCTAGGTAGATAGTATCGTTCGCCATTTTTGTTCTTTCGTTCCCGAGCTACCATACGAGGAATCTATTTGCCACACCGTTAAACATTATCATGTCGTAGCTCCTATGATAATAAATCAAACGCGCTGTAATTCAGCAAATAATTGAGCAGCAAATAACGTCTTCATGTGCTTTCTGCGAACGCCAACGAAAGAGCCAAAATGGCGGGCGATTATATTAAGTATTTATCGAGCCTTAAGAAATGAATAACGTCTTCATAAGCGAATCACAAGACGCACACGTTTACATGTAGCCAACCTGCAATGCGATTGGCTGCCGGAAATTAGAGCAACCGGACTATAGTTGGAAGGCCGGAGGGAAAAAGACTCTTGGGAGGCCGAGACTTAAATGGGAGGATAATATAAAAATGGATTTGAGAGAGGTGGGATATGATTGTACGGACTGGATTAATCTTGCTCAGGATAGGGATTGATGCGGGCTTATGTGAGGGTGGCAATTAACCTCCAGGTTCCTTAAAAGCTATAAGTAAATAAGTATTAATTCAGTAAGTGATCAGCTCAAAAATCTAAAGAGAAGTGTAATGCTTTTATTGCACAAGTTTCATGGTGATAGAACTGTTAACATTTCAGTTTATTTATTTATTTATTTATTTATTTATTTATTTATTTATTTATGAAACTGTTGCTCTTAAATTTAAGTTTTCAAATTGAATAATTTTTGTTACTCTCCTTACAGAAAGTGAACTTGATGGTCACGGTGGTGGATTATGACCGCATTGGTACATCAGAGCCTATTGGTAAAGTGGTACTGGGTTACAATGCAAGCGGGACAGAATTACGCCATTGGTCCGACATGCTGGCATCACCTCGCCGACCAATTGCACAATGGCACACCCTCAAAGATCCTGAGGATGATAAGAAAGACTAAGCAAGTGAGACTACTTCCTCAGGAGGTATGTCACTTCATTTATGCCTCTTATCTGCTTAGCAATATGTATCTTTACATTTACAGACACATAACTAGGACTTAATTATTTGGTAAAGAGGTTTATGAAAAGTTGAAGGCGATGATGCTCCTATTTATGACGATCTAGAGGATATGAATACCAGTATATCAGTAACATCCTTATAGCACTTTCGGATTATGTTGAACACTTGGTTTGAGCATATTGAAAGAATTGTACATTGGTACTTAAATTTCAGATAATTTTTATGTATGTTTTATTACATATTTCAAGTTTCAATACCTACGTCATCACTACTGGTACCATTACAATCACAACCACCACCACCACCAGCAGTAATATCACAAGTGCTGATAGTTTTCCAGTAATTTAATTGAACTGAAGGAATGTTTCTTGTCATTTAATTATCTTGAGACTGCAGGTCGAGAAATACTGTATATACGCAAATATCCCGCATATTTTTTCCTGAATTTACCAAAGAAAAACTGGGGTGCGCACATCAGTTGAAATAAGGTTGGTACGGCCTTGTTTCTGTCTCTCTATCTTTTTTTTTTTTTTTAACTTTCTCTCCTAAAATTAGTGCATGCGGATTATATGATGGCATGAAGTACTCACGTATATACGGTAATTAGGTATCTCATGATAAGAAACATGATTTTAAAAGTGAAATTAAATTACCAGTGAGAACTATTTTGCAAGTCTGAATTCAGCTAGATAATTCCTATGCAAACAGTTTTCTCTTATTGCATAAGTGCATTCAAATATTTTTCCTGTGAAAGCAAAGATTATAAATACATACCAGCCTCCTGTAAATTTAAAATTTATGAGTAAGTATTTTGAGGTTATAGCTAATATCTTAAGTTTTTCTTGTGAAAAAGCTTTTATTTACATACACTTCAAAATATTCCTTCAGATATGTAGGGTAGCTGCGAATATATTGAATAAGCAGTTGCGGACAGCCGATGAAGGATGGTCCTCCAGCTTGGGGGTTGGGCGAAGGGCTAACAACCCATCACCGTAAAAAGTAGTTTGTTATGAAACCTCAAAATAAGCCTCGGAATATGGGAAATGGCTGTTATTATTCGGTTGTGAAGCTTTTATCATCCAATCTGCTCTCAAAAAGCCTGAAAGTTGGAATTTATAAAACAGTTATATTACTGGTTGTTCTTTATGGTTGTGAAACATGAATTCACTTTGAGAGAGGAACAGAGATTAAGGTTTTTTGAGAATAAGGTGCTTTGGAAAATATTTGGGGCTAAGAGGGATGAAGTTACAGGAGAATGGATAAAGTTACACAATGCAGAACTGCACACATTGTATTCTTCACCTGACATAATTAGGAACATTAAATCCAGATGTTTGAGATGGGCAGGGCATGTAGCACGTATGGGCGAATCCAGAAATGCACATAGAATGTTAGTTTGGTGGCTGGAGGAAAAAAAACCTTTGGGGAGATCGAGACATAGATGAGAGGAAAATATTAAAATAGATTTGAGGGAGGTGGGATATGATTGTAAAGACTGGATTAATCTTGCTCAGGATAGGGACTGATGGCGGGCTTTTGTGAGGGCAGCAATGAACCTCCGTGTTCCTTAAAAACCATAAGTAAGTAGACTATACTTCAAAATATTAATTTTTATTGTAAACTCATTTTCGGTAAAACTTGGTGTACAAATTGCTCGCTTTTCCTCAACCATCACAACTTACTATCCCCTTTCTCCTACTTCAAGTGGCAGTCAACTTTTCTCCTCCTCCACTCTCGAATGATCTTGGCTACTTGTGGGATATTCCACGTTCGTTGTGACTCGCACAGCAATCCATGCACTGAAGCTTTTACCCTCATTTATTTCTGTTAGTGTTTGTTGGTGTTAAATTCTCTATAACTTAAATTACTTTCTATATTTTCACACCTAAATCTCGCCGTGTTTGCTTAGTGCTTCGATCTAACTGCAAATAATTTCGAGTGCTACAATAAAATCGAAAACAGAGAGGAAAGAAATAGTAAGCTCCTTAGAAATTTTAATACCGTACCACAGTCTACTATATACAGTCACGAAGCTTGAGTTTTGAGGGTGCTAGAAACAATAGACTGTGACGGTACTATTTTGCATTGCCTGTAATGAGGCGATATTAGCGATCCTAATGGTGAGCAACTATCTAATGTTTGCGTATTTACTACGTATTGAGCTTCGCGACTGTATATACTAGACTGTGACCGTATCATGCTTTTGATTATCAGTGTAATACGATTCTCAATGGTAAGATGAGTGTCAGGAAGCTTGTTCATTGACTCACAGACGTTTGCGTGGAAGTATGACCAGAATCATCTTCATCACTGGAGAACTGACTATTAATCATAGCTTGTTTTATTCCATTCGTTAGACATATGTAAGTCTTACAGAAATAAATTGTTTTTATTTATCATAATTCCATTTCCCTAATTCCTGCATAGATGTTACATACAATCGTAGGAATTTCCTCAAATTCCCTGTCACATTTTTTTTAGTTACAATGTTACAAAAATATGATTTAACAAATGAAAGCAGTTTATGACTGTCACTCAGGTTTTGTTCTTGTTATACCCGGTAATACTTTCTTCGTTTCCATGCAGTATTTATATTGACAGTGATGACATAAATTATGGAGGTGGTGGTTTGGTGGTGGTAAAAGTAATACGCATTACTGATATCTTAAAGGGACTTATGGTAAAGTTAGGTCTTGTAGGTACAGTGTTGGTAACTGGGTATAGGTAGTTTTAAAATATTTCTATAAGGCCCTAATAATATAATTACCATAAAGTAAACTACTGAATGTCAGAAACCTCTGAGTAAAGATTAATTTTTTGGTCCTACAGAATACATTTGTTATGGTAACAATGATTATTAGAGGAGAAAAATTCGCTCCGGTGCCAGAGATCGAACCCGGGTCCTTGGTTCTACATACCACTGAGCTATGCCGAAGTTTAATCCACAACACCAAATCGAATCTCTCTCCTCTAGTGTTTTTCCCTTTGTGGCCTGACTCCAAGTTCAACATATATGTTGACATATAAGTCAACTGCCATTATACAAAGAGCGCACTCAATTGAGTGACTTGGTGGCCGGGATTCCACAGTAATATGCACTGTTGGGCAAAGAATCTACGTAATCATTGTTACCGTAACAGATGTATTCTGTAGGATCAAAAAAAAATAATTGTTACGTAATTAGTGATTTCATACGGACTCATTAGGGCGGAAAGGATTAAATAGAAAGTTATGTTACAAAATGTGGTATCATGTGCTGCAACAAATTAAATTTGAGTAGTTCTCAAAGTTGTTAACTTTGTGCTAGTATATCTTCAACATTCCGGCTCATAACGCTAATGTTGAGCATGTTTTCTTATTAATAAATGTTCAATGGACAAAAGAAGGAAAAAGTTTGATGTGATCACTATAAAAGATAAGTGCTATAATGTAAATGGAACCTAGACTACGACTGCAATGAATTTTACAAGCAAATTTTCAAAATTAGGAACATTAAGAAAAGTCAAACTTTCAGGGAAATATAATTAAAGAAAGAGTCATTTATTTTTATTTGTTAAATTTGGCAAACCTACCTGGAAAGTGGAAAACTAAAATATAGCCATTTTGAGAACTAATAAATATTCACTGATTAACTTTGTAACTACTTTACTGTGTTAATATGAGGAATTTTACTTGGCTGACTAGTTCGAAGTGGTATTCTTCATTGTTCGAAGCTTAGTGAAGATCCTGCGCTATCTTCTGTTTTTCTGTTGTGGTAGGGTGTATTCATGATTGTGTCGAAAAGGATGTGTGTTTTGAAATTGAGTTGAGTTTTCAGGATGTGCTGAGGGTGTGTTTTTGTATGTTTGTAAATTTCATATTGTTCTAGAGTGCCATGTTTCTGGTTTTTTTTGGCTGGATGTGTAGTATTTTCATGTCAGTGTCTGTGTGTTGTAGTTGTGATTGGAGTTGTGATGTGTTCTGCGTAGGTTGAATTCTTGTGTAGTTTGTTATGGTTGTGGTATGTTCCTTGTAACGTGTTTGAAAATATGATATTCCAGTCTGTCCGAAACACGTTAGGCCTGTAACACACTTGAAGAGTTTTCGCTAGCGAGAAATGTGTTGCGAGAAAATTCAAAGATTGATAACATGGATTCAAATGGACGTCCACACACTGTAAGAGATTCTCGTTCGAGCCAAAAACCTTGTGCGAGTTTCTCACTGGAATCGGAAGCTCAGCGAATTTTCTTGACACATTTATCAAAGATGTTTGACATTTATACTCTTTATGACGATTGAATGTAGAAACAGATATCACAGGTGGCGATGAATTGTATTGTTTTTATTTGAAAATGAGGAAAGATGGCTGATAATTGCAGTCAGAAACATATCAAACTTGTACGATGTCACCCGTAGGCCTATTTATATGATACACAGGATGAAAACTATAAAAACACGAAACTTAAAGAAAAAACCTGGAGAAAAATATCAGATTATCTGAAAATAAATAGGGCTATATTTTATTTTGATGAGATTTAATAGTATTAATTAAACATTTGAAATGTATCTATATGTCTTAACAGTTTACATAATTTTAATGAGAACATAGCAAAGAATCCTCTATCATATCATGAATAGCAAAAAACTGAGGTTCATTCAACCTGAAATAACGCCTAAACGTATCATCATTCAAATCGAAACCAGTGTCCAAAACTCGCCCTTATTTTCGCAAGATACAATGTGATTTTGAGATATTTCTGGCTTTAATTTTAGGCCTACTTTTTGTTTTTCATTAACAAAATATGTTCATGTTTAACTCCATTTCCTCATCATCTGAATACTCAGATTCAACATAGCATTCGTACGTAATTTGTAAGATAATCCATGCAGAACACATCACAAACTCCATCACAACTACAGCATCTACCGGTCAGTGAGTACTGACATGAAAATACTACACATCCAGCCAAAAAACCAGAAACTTGATACTCTAGAACAATATGAAATTTACAAACATATAAAAACACACCCACAGCACATCCTGAACACTCAACTCAATTTCAAAACACACACCCTTTTCGACTCAATCATGAAAACATCCCACCACAACAGGAAACCAGAAGATAGTGCAGGATCTTCACTAGGCTTCGAACCATTAAGAATACCAATTCGAAACTAGTCAACCGTGTAAAATTCTTCTATTAACACAGGAAAGAAGTTACAAAGTTAATCAGTGATTATACAAGTGTTATAAGTATATATAGAACAATGAAAAAAAAAAAAGGATAAAAAAAATTTGCTTTTGGCAAAAACAAGTTTGTAAGAAGGCTACGTCATTGCTCACATAAAAGTGAAAATTCCAAAATCCTGCTTTTTACCTTACTCTCTAACTAAATTTTGAGACATTTTCAGTTTTTTGGGAACGTATGGCAACCCTAATTTACACTTTGTTTTAATGTACAATGATATGCTGCGAGTGTTGAGAAATTTCAAATTCAAATTTTAACATCTTGTTTTTTCTTTCTCTTTCAGGATATTAACCTTATTACTTTAAGACGCAGTAAAGTATATGTCAGGTTTGAAAAAAAAACAGAAGGATACATTCCTCCATTCAGTATTTTGTTTGTGCTAAGAATAACTGTGTTATAAACATTCTGATTTAAGAGGAAAAATGTTAGAATATTCTATTCTTGAAATGAGATAGAGAATATATATCTTAACCTGTTAAATCTTAACCAATGTAATGTCATGTTTTGGAGATATGTAAAATCCGTACATAATCTATTTAAAGCAGATCCATCTTATTTATAAAGAAAAGTACCTATTTTCAAGTTGTTCAGCTGCTTGCCTTGAACTACTGTTATACTACTGGAAAGATTGAACAGATCTAATAGACGGTCGACTGGAAGGTGCGGTCTTGTTTGCTCTAGAGTGTGTGTAGGAGTTACGTAAAACATTGCACTATGAGGTAATCTTCCATGCTGGCAAAACTCGTTTCAACTCCAAAACAAAAGAGAAATAACAACGTGTAATATAATATGCTACAGATGTAATCAGTCGGTGTTTTTCATATCACATTTTCAAGTCCATTGTGATTTAAAGAGGGCACCAGAGTAGATCGAGTAGGGATAGGCTGTTAGGTTATTATGATAAATTTAGCAAAGACTTTACTTTTTAAAGTCGGAGACAATAGATCTTTACAAGCATCAACTAGTATTTTTCGATATTGAGATTTGATTTTTTTAGGGTCATTAAACTTCCAAGAATTACAAATAACATTAAAATGAGTGATTAAAGCTTGTCCATTATGTCATGTCACATTTGGTTATGAGAACAAAAGAAGAAAAAAAGCAGAAAATATTTTGCAAAAAACAAGAACTTAGACAATATACTGTATGCATGAACCAAGTATACAATATGATACAATGTAAATTATCTTCCCACTATTTGGTTCTAACTGAGATGCCATTTTGGTAACAATGGGTGCAATGACAAGGAGACGTGGGAGATTTTGTTAAGTTTTCCTCATTCTTATTGTAATGTCGATCTTGTTATGTTTCATCTTACCATCATTGTGCATACTGGTATTGTAAATAGCTTAATTGTACAAATGGTAAACGAATTAATGAGTGGAAAAATATGAATGTTGGGCATTTATTATTATAATTATTATTATTATTATTATTATTATTATTATTATTATTATAGACGATTCTTATACTCGAGAAAAAAAAAAAACAGTCTGTTTACATGAGCACTTCAACACACACAAAATTAGAGACTACTGCATCGATAGTATATTGAGAAAAATTCTGCCATTTCATATTAAAAATATAAAAATTACAAAGCTGGTTAGAATTTGTATATATATGTTCTGTTGGACTGTCTGTCTGCCAACACCCATCATTTGTATATCCTGACTATTTATAGACGGAAATCAGAGACATAAAAGTTAACAAAAGATTCAAGAGCAGTACTAATTCTTTCAGATAATAATCTGAAACAGTTGTACCAGATTTATAATATACTGCTCAAAATAAGCTTAAAATAATATTGACCAATTACCTTTGTAATAATATTGAAAAGTATTGAACTGTAAAATGTTTTATAGGAAAGAATAAGTTTTATTATTTTTTGTGTTTGTACCTACTTATAATTGCTGCAAATACAATAGTGTGAAAGCATGTGGAATCTGCTTTTGAAGAGTCTGCATGGTTTCGTGTAACAACTGAACCATAACACAGCATTACTATTCAAAACAATGTAAATGTCTCAAAGAATTGTCACATATAATTTTGAATGGAATTAAAATGATATATAGGAAGAGTTAATATATTAATATTTGGAAATCTAGCACTAAATTATGATTTTTTTTTTTTTTTTTTTCATAATTATAGGTGTAAATGTACAACTGTTTTTGTATCAGACTAAAGTAACATATTTTGCAGTAATTATTTCGTGTAAAGGTAGGGTGGCCATAAATACTACAGTAATATGATAGTTGATTTGCAACTGGGTCTTGTTCATTCTATCATTTTAGCCTATTTTATTTCACTTTAACTCCTTACAATTAATTATAGTACTAATACTATACAGTATATGGAACATTTACTTTTATCTGTACAGAACATTTTACATTTTTGGGGGATTATGATTAATTAAAAATAATTAAATACTAATTTTATTAGTTTTAGCCTGATATTGAGCTTAAGTAACCTACAACAGACTGAGCAAGAATTTTCTTAGAGCTAATACTTTTTTAATGTTGAAGATAGGAAGAAAAAATATAATGTAATGTATTTTTATGATATATTATTGTATTTTAATGTGAGAGTTTACTATAAATCTGATATGATTTTGAAGACTTATGGTCATCCTATGTAAAGCTCAAAAGTTTAGCATATAATTTTTTTTTTTTAGATACCAGATTGTAATATAGCTCAGAGATGAATGAAATGTGTTACAATTTTATCTTGTTTATATTCTAAATTATTTTCATTAAAAAAGATTGTTTGCAACTAGATAAGTATGCTAATTTGTCGTAGACTTTAAAATTCCAGTAAATTAAAATGATTAAAACAATATTATTACAACAATGGTAAATTCTAAATTTTACATTAAGTAATGGAATGGAAATAATTTTAATATTTCAACTGAAATGTGTTTAGTACCTTGTAGAAATTCCGTAATTTTGCTTTTGTTGAGAAATATATAAATATATACATAAACCTATATCTAGCCCAATGGGAATATGTGGGTATGTAAGTGTGCGAGTGTGAATGTGTACAGATTGAATGTATCTGCATGTACATTGGTTGATCTGTGGGAAAAGAAAAGTAGGATACCGTACCCTACTGTATTTAGTTCCGGACTTGTCTGTAATCCTCACCATGTACCATAAAATCTAGTCCATGAAACAAATATCAACACAACAAGAAACTGAACACTTAAATGATGAACATGGTAACTAGAACGTACTCAGTATTCAAGCCTATATTATACCGTGTGGTGTTTGTGTGGTGGTAGGACTGACTGGAACAGGGTTGCTTTGTCATGGGATTATTGTTTATGATTCGATGATGGCACTCTAAGTTTCTGACAAAAGAGAGAAAAAAAATAACTTTGATGTGTTTACATTATTTATGTAAATAACATGTTATTACATATTTCTTCATCAAATAAAAGCTACTTAAAAAACATTCATGGTATAGAAGGGCCACATTAAGCTCACTCTTATAATGTCAGTGATTGTTGAAGTGATGTATACCATTGAATAAAAGAAAACACCTATCATTACTGTCGATTGGTTTATCACAGTATTGAAGGTGGTATTTGTAAAATATGTCTACTATTAATACATTAAAATAGGTATACTTCCTCTCCAAAACTGAGTCCCAATCAGAACTGCATAATACCTTTCATGTTAAAGATGTTGCTGTCGTTTCCCTATTGAGAAAGCTTTCCTGAATCATAATCTATTTCAGCCTCCTAATAAATACTCAAATCATATATCAAAATAGACGGTAGTTTTCCTTCTCCAATCCAACTTCATCAGTCACTATTACCATAATATTTGCTGCTGTTTCTTGGAAATTTTGGTTAGGGGAATGAATGTTGTAAGTGTAGCTTGTAGATTTACTTTTATAATGATTATTTTAATTTGTAAGTTTACAGATATTATTTCCCCTAATTAGTTTAAAATAAGGTACTGGTACAGTACGTAGTTACAGTATTTTCGTAATGAGATAATATAACATTATATTGTTTAATTTGTGTGTATGTGAGTAGTAGTATGTTAGCATATGGCACTAACTTCTGTTGTCTCTTCCCTTTTCTGTCACATAATTTTCCCTGAAGTAGTCACCATATATATCTTTACATTTTTGACATAATTTTGACTTCATTGTAATCAATTCTTCTCTTTCAGTTCTTTCATCATCATCATCATCATTATTATTATTATATAATTATATATTCATATATGAGGCCTCGCCGTCCTCATTGAATAATCAAGACTATATGTAGTCAACATGTAGATACTTATTATTGGAGAAAAATTCGTTCCGGCACCAGAAATCGAACCCAGGATCTTTCAGCTTTGCGTGCTGTTATTACCATTATCATCATTATGATTATTACTATTACTGATGTCATAATTTTTATTATTATCTGATAATAATCTTCCAGTTACTAAATTAAGAAGGGAATAATGATTGAATTTTAATCAAACAGAGCTTAAAATCTTCTCCATTGAACACATGATGCTTTTGATTCCAGTTGGGTAGGATTTAAAATGTAATGTATTCAAAGTTATGATCTGAAAAAAAAAAAATTAAATTTTTAACTTTAAAGTGTTGAAGTCTATTTTTAAAAAAAAAGGTAATGTATCTTTGGTAACTGGATGGCACCATTTTGGCATGATATTACGCCTTTGTCAGTGGCTGGTGATCTACTGCTTCAGCTATGGCGTTCTTCTCTTGCTCTGGTATTTGCTGTGGTAAGGGGAGGATGTTTTGTGGTAATGAGGATGTTTGTGTGTTGCATAATATTATGTCGAATACATTATGTGTGTTGAATTGTAATTGGGAGTTGAGTATATTTTGTGGATACGTTACTGTGTGTTTATATATTTGATATTGATTTAACATATTCAGTTGTGAACTTTTTGGTGTGATGTCTAATATCTCCACAACTGTTTCTATATTGTCGTAATTATGGTTGCTATTTGTGTTGTGTTTTGCGTAGTTTCACGTGTTGTATGGTTTGATTATTGCTTCAGTATCAGTGTATGTTCATTGTATCTTATTTGGAATGATCTGTCAGTTTTTGCTATATCTGGTTAACTATTGACATTTTAATTTGTAGACTCTAGTTTCTTTATTTGATATGATTGTTTAGATGTTTCTGTAATGTGTTATTGTTTTGTATACTATGATGTATCCTATTTTAGTTTCTTGAATAGAGCTTCGATTTTTTATGTAATGTTATGTATTCATTATCATGCAGCTCCATTCAAGACACTAAAATACAACATAACCTACAAAACAAATAACACATTACAGAAATGTTTAGACAATCGCATCAAACAGACAAATAAATACAATTCAACTAGAGTCTACAAATAAAAATCCAACAGTTGCCCAAATTTCTACATAGGAGAAAGTGGAAGGTAATTCCAAATAAGATACAATGAACATATTAAAGCAATTACCAAACCACACAGTGCATTAAACCATGCAGAACACATCCCCAATAACAACCACTATTACAATAATCTGGAAACCGATATGGATATTACATAACAGATATATAAATGCACAGTAATGTACCTAAAAAAATATACTCAACACCCGATTATAATTCAAGACACATACACTATTCGACATAATACTGCTTAACACACAAACATTCCCACTACTACCAAAACAATCTCCCTCCACCACAGGAAACAGGAAATATCAAAGCAATAGACGAATGCCATAGCTGATGTAGAAGATCAACTTCTGATGAAGACGAAACATTGCAGTGCCGTCCAGTTACTAAAGGTAGGTACATTACCTATTTTTCTTAAATACATTTTAACACTTTCTAAAAATTTTAAGTTTTAAAGTTTTATATTTTAAAAATAAGTGCCACAAAATTAACTTTGAGAAGAATGAAATAAATACTTAATAGTGAATATTCTACCATATAAAATAAAGCCATCCAATTCATAATGAAAACCTAAAAAAAAATTCAGCACTCTGTTTCTAAAAAAAGAGAAAGAGATGCTGTATTTTACCTAGTATTTTATTTTCAAGATTTTGTAACGAAGTTGCCAAACAAGAATTATTTATAGTTAATTATTACTTCACTGTTTCTTTAAAAAATAATGATCCATGTAGGCCTATACTATCTAACTGGAAAACTTTTCCATATATGAGTTTTACAATGTAAAACCACCTTAAAAATTAGTTATTCAGAATATACTGTATGACACACGTTGTCTTCAGGGAACATTTTGCACTCACCATCTAATCAGGTAGTAGATACACCTTGCTGTAACTAGAGCTTCCGAGATATTTCTTCTGAAACATCCGTTTGAAGCATGATTCCTTAGAGTGACATTTAATCATATATGCATAAATGTTTAATGAGAAAGTGTGCATGATTTACGTGAGAACATACTTTGATTTTGCAGAATATATTTTTACTTTAACTGAAATGTTTTGTCTAGAAGAAGTTTCTCTCACTATGAATTTAACTTCTTAAAAGGCAGCTTTATTACTACAATTAGATTACAGTAAAATGCTTCTTTCCAATTCAATTTATTTTGCTTCACTTTCCACTTTATTTATTCGAAATGTCTTCAGTGGTTTCACTAATTAGATCGTACATAGAATAGCTTTCTTAAATGTTACAGATATTTAGAAAGTTTATAAGAGTTTTAAAAGAAGGTGATTAGTATCTTTTTAAATTAATTGTGCCAATGTCTCATTCGTAAGTTTTTTCCTTAAGTACGCATGTTTTGATAATGGAAGAATTAAGATTAAAAATCCTGTCTCGTTCCAGTCCCAAATCCAAGTAGCTACCTAAGAAAATCTGTTTATAAGCCTCGTCTCCATTGATAAACATTTAACAACAACATGTTAAATGTTAAACCATTTACTGTTAACATCCCAACATGTTGATTGAACATGTTAATGCTAATTTCATTTAACAGTTTGTCTACACTGTTAAACATGTTAAACTTGACTTTCTTAGCGTAGTCCACCATAAACAGTCTATAAGATTTTAATGCAGGTAGTGTCTTATTTTCAAACCTTGAACAATGGACTCAGATAATGATTTGACTTTTATAATTGCCTCCATTGCTTGTTACAAGGCCTTGAAAAGGAAGAAAATGAGAATGTTAGTGCAGAAATATTTTAGCAAAAAACATAATGCAGAAGAAATTCCTAAAGAGCTTAAAGTTGATCGATTTAGATTCAAAAACTTTCTGAGAATGTCAGAACTTGATTTTAATATAGTGCTGCAAAAAATTCTTCCTGTTATATCAAAGAAAGACACACAATTAAGAGCAGCAATTTCACCTCGTTTAAAAAAATTACAGCACGATTGATTATCGTAGGAGCTATGATATGATAAATGTTAAAGGAGTGAATAATATCACATATTGATTCTTTCCGAAATTTTACGAATGTTTACATACATCACCAAATACGTCATTTACTGACGTCAACATAGCATTAACATTTAGCATACGACAAGGGTGCAAAAACTTTTTATTCTATTCTCGAGAACAGTTAAATAATTCCAGTTTTCTAAAACAGTCGATCTTCTTTGTTTTGTCTCATTCTTTTGCAGACACATCCCACAAACAAGGCCTTTCCATCAGTGCAGTAATCAATTTTATTCAACATATTTTCTTTCGTCCATTTCATTACTTCGAATAACTCACAACCAAAACCAAAGATCATATAAAAATGATCAAAATATGTTCCTAGTTACGTGTCGCAAAATCGGAAGTTGGTTGTTGTTATGGAAACTCTACGAACTTTGCCGAACTGTGTCAACGCTGCAAGAGCAAGTGAAATGACTTGACATGTTTTCCATTGCTGCTAGAAAACACACCAACATGTTAAAAGTGTTAACTTCAGCATACTCAGTCAACATGTTAAGTCAATTGATACTTGAAATGCCCATATGCATGTTAAATTCAACATGTTATATTTAACATGTTGTTGTTAAATGTATATCAGTGGAGATGAGGCTTAACATTTGCACTAAAATTTTCCTTTAAAGTGTGACAAATTTTACGTGTGAATGAACTGATTTCTTTCTCTCCACCAATTACTCAATATCAGCTTCTGTACGAAACTTTATGAAAGGTCTTACTTACCTGAAAATGTTTTTTAAAGTAGCAATATTTCACTCCCTCCCCTCAAATATTATGGAATGGTAACTGTCCCCAGAATGTGCCAAGAAGTGCCACAAAGCAATAGGGTATCTAGCTAACTATGGCAGCAAATTAATGTCTATGAGGAATGTGGTAGATTAGATACATTTGTGTGAAATTACAACACAAGAAAGGCACTAAAAAGAGTTAACTTTTTAAATGTTGATAATTAACAAATTAAAACAAATATTATTTATATCCATGTGGTATTGATGACACTCCTTATGGAAAGTAGATAAAAAATAAATCATATCACTCTTCCTGTTTGGAATAAAAACAAAACCCAAAATACACCAGATACCATCCTTTGTTTTTATATAATTTCAGTTCTGCTAAAAAGAAGTAATACTATACATACCGTACATAACCTATACTTTTATTTTTAAATGTGTAAGCTAATGAGGGATACATAGATGACTTATGAATCGAACATGAGCAGAATACGACTAGAACATTTATGATTAGGTAAGTATATTTTATAAATAACAACAATGAAGAAGAAAAATACAAACTTCGTTTTGTAAGTAATGCTTACGCCACATATCACATCGAATAATATTACAAAATAATACAGTAGCTGTAATGCAATGCATTCTTTTAGAAGTAGGTAGGCCTACTAAATAAAAATAAAATATTTAATTTTTATAATGAAGATTTTACCCTGGAGCCCACACCTGTGGAGTAATGGTCAGCGCGTCTGGCCGCGAAACTAGGTGGCCTGGGTTCGAATCCCAGTCGGAGCAAGTTACCTGGTTGAGATTTTTTCCGGGATTTTCCCTCAACCCAACACGAGCAAATGCTGGGTAACTTTCGGTACTGGACCCCGGACTCATTTCACCGGCATTATCACCTTCATTTCATTCAGACGCTAAATAACCTAGATGTTGATACAGCATCGTAAAATAACCCAATAAAATTAAAAAAAAAAAATGTACCCTTGGATAAAATAGCATCGAAGAAATAATTCTTATGTAATTCTGACTCATTTTGTGTATGTAAATGTAAATATGAAGTACACCATACCGGTACTAATAGAATTTCAAAAGTACAGGAAATTAAAAAAAGTTTACAATGGATTTCTTCTCATTGTGTTATAAAAGGAAATGAAACAGCAGACTTTTTGGCTGAAAAGGGCACTGATATTTTACAACCATCTAATAACTAACTTACATTTTATTCTTATCACAAAAAAAACCTTATCAAAAGTAAAATCATATCTGCCCAAAACATTAAAATTCATTTTGAATCTTGCGTACACTACTTTTAACACTTGAATATAAGTAATTGATTAACTAGCGGACTTACTCGTATTAATTATGTAAGTCTGTGCAGCTTACAGCTGTTTCGGTGCTTCATCACACCATCCTCAGAGCCTACTAGATCTACATCTACCATACATACAATAACATAAATGCGGACATGGAAATCCTACACATACAACCCAAGAACCAAAAACTCAACACACTAGAACAATATAAAATATACAAACGCACCCCGATCAAAATCTCAACACACAGATCAATTTCAGTACAAACACACACTATTTGACTCCACTTTTCAACAATCAAACGCACCCACACAACAGGCAGAGAAGTTCGAGATGACGCCGAGATCTAGTAGGCTCTGAGGATGGTGTGATGAAGCACCGAAACAGCTGTAAGCTGCACAGACTTACATAATTAACACGAGTAAGTCCGCTAGTTAATCAATTACTTTTATTAAAATTCAGATGGTGCAAAAGATAAAACTTTGGGAAATTTTGTTGACTAATCCCGATATAATCCTCCAAAGGCGACATAAATCTGCTATTCTGATGTGCAGGTTGATAACAGGTCATACCAGTAATTGTTTGGCAAGCCACCTGCACAGGATAAGAATGAAAAGATAAATCTGGAATACATCAAAAGTTGCACAACATTGCTACAAAAAGTTGACATTGTACGAAAATACTGGAGTGCGCAAAATGGCGAATCACTTCATTGTTAAGTGCTTAGGCATTGGATCAAAACAACAGAATTTGCAAAGTCTGACATGTATATCCTAATATTGCTAAAGCAAATACTATTTTGTTTCTTTGTTCCTGTTATATTTTTGTTTTAACTACAATTAATTCTAGACTTCAGATTATCTATGTTTAGAACTACTATTCTCCATATTTCATATACTGCTGACAGATTGACTACTGATACTGTACTGCATTTAGTTTTCATAACAAAGTTCAAGTGAATTGTGGTGAATAAAATATAGCGTGTTGAGTTTGCATTTCTCGCAGTTAATTCAGTTTCTGTTGCAGCAATTGCATCATTTTTCATTTATTATCATTCATAATGCGAAGTATAGTAATGAAATCTTACTCCTATTGTGATGTGCCTACTAATTGAATTATTGGAAGTACAAAAATTATTACATTTTTCATTACCGTACTTTAGTCCAGACGACACAGGATTGCCACAATAATAAATATATATTCCATATTATTAAAATGTGACATTTTATTTTTATTCTTGCTTTCGTTAACAAAATATTTTGCGATATATACATCTTGATTACACACTTTTAACGCTTTGTATCATTTAGGAATATGGTTATAATAGCAACTTTTATGTGTTAAAATAAAAACTAAGTTGTAAATTACCTAGTTGACTAGTTTCGACTTCGTATCAGCCATCTTCAGAACTAGGGTAGCCAACCCTACTGTATTTCCCAGGATCTCCTGTATTTGCCCCTAATTTTTAAGATACTCCCAGTTTCCATATTTTTTATTTCTTCGATCATTTTCCTCTCTTATTTTTGCATAATGTAAAAATTTATATTACAAACATTTGATTTTGCCGTGAATGATGATGATTTATACCAGGCCTGCACAAACAGCACTCAACGAGCACGCGTGCTCCTTTGGAGCAGGAGAGCGGTGTTTACCGCTCGCCAAAACAGAGAAGAAGATACGTCAGAATGACATAGACTTGCTATAGGTAGAGGAGAGGGAAACGACCACTCAGTTATCTGATGGAGTGCAGTGTGTAGGCCTAATCTCAGAAACTGTTTCACGTTGCTTACCTACTGCTACAGTACAGTATGGAGGAATCTAAATGACGGAACATAATGTTTAACATTTAACGATTTACAGCTCGAACTTATTGATCTTCAATGTGACCTAAGAGCTAAAGATCGTTTGAATAATACTACTAGCCTAGTTGAGTTTTACAAGACTAAACATTAGCAATAATATCCACGACTACACAGGCTGGCTATGAAAATGATTGCTATGTTTGGCTCACCATTTGTATTTGTGAGCAACTGTTTTCTATAATCAACTTTAATAAAGGCAGACATCGAACATCTGTAACTGATGTTTCATTATGATCAGTAGGCTACTGTTACTTTCAGCTGCCAACAGCATAAAACCTCGTTTTTATGTACTGATAAATAAAAATATAACAAAATGATATTGTGCATTTAAGTAGCTATAGAATTTTTATTATTTCTGTAAAATAAATATTTCTTTATTAATTAATAATAGTCCAAGATAGTTTTGCAAACACTGAACGTGAATTCATTTCATAAGCACTCGTAATAGTAGTTCCTTTTGTGTATATTTTGTACGAGATCACTCCTTCTTCCAGTCCACCCTTTTACAGAGCGCAGCTAATATCTGCATTCCTCTCATGAGCTGTGAGCCAGCTTGGAGAGCGCAAACCTTGAGAGTTCTTTGTATTATGTAGGAATTTCATAGCTATATTCTTCAATGCATTCCAAGGTTCTACCTCTAACTCATTCATGCTGTCAGATATGGAATCTGTTACAAGTTTCCTAATTTCTAGTTCATCAGATGCATTCTCCTTCACTTTGCTTCATATGAACTGGAAACTTTTTACTGAGATTCTTTAACTTTGATCCATGATACTGAGCTTAACCAAACTTTTCATATTTTACGTTTTTCGTTTCTGGTACCGATACCATACGAAGATTTCCCTTTTTAACCTCACTTTAACCGTTCAGTGTTTGTTTTTCACTTAATAGGTCTAGTCTGGGTTAAAATCCTGGAGTTATAACGTTGTATTCTGATGGACATGAATGCTGTTTGGAAAGGTTTTTTTTTCAGGGCACTCACATTTCCCTTCCCATTATTTCACACCACCAGATCTTAACCTCAGAACAGAAATATTATAGAATTTTTAGAGTGAATATATATCATTCAACTAGTAACTGCAGGAATCCCGAAATTGCAAATGTCAGTTCCTAAACTTTTGCTTCAAAAGAATGTTCGACGACATATCTGCATTTTGACAATTTTGTCTGAAATCAGCCACAACATCTGAAGAATGACAAAGAAAAGAAGACCCATTCCTTATGTAGTACCAGTATCCAGTGTGGTCCTAATTCCAGCTATATGTAACATTTCTTTTTCATCGAGCATAGACCATCAGCAGCAATATTCGGTGAGTACAATTACGTTAGGTATTTTATCTTTTAATACACACTTCATTCAGAAATATAAGATATATATGTTTACTTTTTTTAAATAATTTAATATCATAGGAAAGTCTTACTGCAAATATGCTGTGAAACTTCTTTTATACATTTAGTACTTACACATTTTTCACACTTATTAGTTTTTTCTGATGTCCCAGCAAAATTTGTGTACTTTTCATGTTCACTTATTTGAAATATGTACCTTTTTGCTGACCTTGGTAGCATAGTCGGTATAGCACTGGCTTTCTGTGGTCGAAGTTGTGGACTCGATCCTGGCCCAAGTCGATGGCATGTGTGTTTAAATGCGACAGGCTTATGTCAGTAGATTTACTGACATGTAAAAGAACTCCTGCTGGACAAAATTCCGGCACACCAGCAAGGCTGATATAACCTCTGCAGTTGCGTCGTTGAATAAACCATAATTTTTTATACTTTTTCTTTTATTGGTTTTTTAAACTTACACGATCAGATTTTAAACCCTAGGACAGGCATGTCAAGGTCGCTGCCAACAGTGAGGCACTGTGACATAGGTGGCACTGCACAGGAATAGGGCCTGATTATATTGTGTTTTGTGTGGAGGGCATACAGCTGTTCTGAATTCCTCTTTTTACTTCCTAATTTTTTTCCTTTACTTCTATATTGATGAAATCAAGTTTTATGTCAGATACAAAAATGTGTATACTATTTTTTATACCAATATCACTTAAATTTCCCTTTTGCTGGTTTTTTTAATAGTTTCATAAAAGAAAATGTTCATCTGTGAACAGTGGTACTGTTTCCCGAAGCTATTATTACTATTTCATAATTAGCCCTTAATACAGCTTCAGATGAACAATCATTCAGGTCCTAAAAATAAATAAATAATTTTATCACAATTAATAAACAGAGTATTATATATCAGGATTAGTATATTAATATTCGTTGCAACCATACTAGTTAATAGGTATTAAATTACTAATTTTATAAAAACAAAACATTAAAATTTTTGCGAGATGTATAATATAATTAAATATTACTTACTGAGAAAACTCTTCTCTCAAATGCATTAACAAATCGATATTTTCATCGCCTATCACGTGTTTATAATGTCTTTTACATTTTGGATCACAATCAGACCTAGGATTTATATGTGAGGTACATATTTGTTTGATATATTTACATTTTAGATTACAATCAGGGCTAGGATTTATATGTGAATACATATTTTGTTTGACCCTTATCATTACAATTTTATAATATACTGTATTTATAAATAATGATATTTGGAATGATATACAACCTATTTTATTGTTCGTATTAGGACATATTTACGGGTGTATTTGAGGAAAACTCATTTATTTTTATAAATTTAAACATTTTATTTTCATATTTTATGGTTTCGAAATTCTTGTCATATAATATTTAAAATTTACTTTACGAGATTCATAATTTCAAAGATTTTGGTTTTTTCCATGAAAAGTGGAAAACAGAATTTGCTTTATTTTAATTACTCCACAGAAAATATCTCAATAATTTTAATGTCAAACTTCGTTATTTTGTATTTATGTTGCATGGCCTTTTCCCGAAAATGGAATTACCATTTAGAGGAGTTCACTTTAGAACCAGACAGGCAATTATAGTAGCAGTAGAGCAGTCTGTTCGAAGATTAGTACAAGACGCTGTGGATGGCATCCGTCGCCTCCCTTAGGTGTGGAGGCGGGTTCTTCATGTTGGAGGAGATTACTTCTGAGCACTGCAACAATGTGACTATTTCAAAAATGTTTTCTTTGTTGTTAATTCAAATGTTGCCACTAATTATTGAATGACCCATAATATATATAGGGATTTTTTTTTTTTTAAGAATTACGCCAGTTCCTACATAATGTTGATATCTTCGCAAACTATAAATAATTTTTTTTAGAATTTTTAGTGTCATTTTATAGGTAACATTTTACAATTGGATCATATCTTGCAGAAAGGATCCAATCCACGATATCTAAACTGAAAAAATGCACTTTAAAGTTAAACTTAAATAAATAATAAATACACAAGTAAATACAACTACATACTTATTGCTTTAACCAAACTCATATTATAAGAATATTTTTGATCAAAATATGGATCCTTGGAATTATTTTATTATTGAGGGATTACATTTTTTTGTGGGTTGGTTCCTTCGTGCAGAATACAGTCCAATTTTCAATTCAGCCCCTTTAGTGAGTCATCTTACTGAGTAATGGCAGAACTCTTGAAGTTTATCTATTAGAGTAAAAGTTATTTCAGGTGAAGAAGTTATCATGATTACTATTTCATATGAAGTTCTTGACTTCAAACTTGGTGTGGAAAGTAATGGATTTTTTAAGGTTTATACAAATTCTTGGTAGTCTATTCATAGAAGAAAATGTAATAAATAAAAGATTTATGAGGACTATGTACTGTATTTATTATACATAATATATACAAAAGTCGAGTATCATTCAACAGCAATAAAACTATACCCTGTTATACAGGATTGAAATAACTTCAAAATATATTTAAAAATATATATTTAGATTCATGAACTATATACTGTATGTCATCCACAACCATAAAAATTATATTTATAACACATTGTGGAGTTTTAGGTACATGAAATATGAAAATACTGTACAGTTCCGAGTTCTAAATTATCTGGAGCTCCTAAAATATAAGGTTTTTCTAGTGATAAGATTGTTAATAATATAATTAGGATTATGAACCCTACAATATCTTTAATTGTGAAATATGGGTGGAATAGAATTTTATCAATATTTCTATTTAAACTCTGATATAGAATTTATGCTTCTGCACAAGGTAGAGGGCAAATTATGGGGCAAATCTTTCAGTACTACCTACAGTATGGAATAGTACAAGTAAATTTGTTTGTAATACTATAAATTATAAAAATTATATTTCACAAACGCTTCTTGCACATTTGTATACCATGCATCAAAATTATGTTGACATTTTCATATGATTATTATTAAGTGTTAATTAAAAATTAACATGGTATAAATCATTTGACATGAAAAATGACAACACCACAACATAAACTGTTCTGCATTCTGCAGCTTGCAAAAACAAATTCAGTCACAATGGTGCAAAGGTTGTTTCGTAGACATTTCCGAATTGACCATCTATCATATCGTTGGAATAAATGTGCTACTGCTACTGATATGACCTATTACCCTTGACCTCCAGTGTCACCAGACTTGACCCCATGTGACTTCTTTCGTGAATATGTGATGGATGCAGTTAATGTGCCACTTCTACCCAAAGACCTTGAAGAAGTAAGATATCCGATCATATCTGCAATTAAATTATGTTGGAGAAAGTGTGGCAAGAATTTTATTATTGTGCAGATGTATGCTATGTAATAAGAGATTCTCACATTGAGTGTTTAGAACGTGCCAATACAAACTTTGAGAGTTTCTTAAACAAATTATTATATCAATTAATAATAATCATATGAAACTGTTACCATACTTTTGTTTATTTTATACCAGTAAAATGGAGGTGATACTTTTAATCCAATAGCAGTGATGGCAAAATTAATGATAACTATCATATATTTATATATATAAAAAAAACAATTATTTCTGTTTTTGAACAGGGGGTTTTACAATTAAACCTTTTCATGACTACACAATATAGGTTAAAAGCAATGTACTGTCAGCCAAACATCACTTTTAGTGACACTATGATATTGCATGCATGCATTCACAAAAATTCGCAACCCACTTACTTTCAATTGCTTTGAACATTAATAAATAAGTTAATTATGTCACTTTTAGCTATTTTAACTATCTGCTAATAGAAAGATCAACTCCATACTTACAAGAACTTTTGTTTGTAACTTTTGTGGAACAGACCTCTGATGTCACAAATATTTTTGGAATGTAAAACTCGGAACTGAACAATTTTACATTGTTTCTCAAGAAATTAAAAAAATATATATATTCATCTATCTTGTCTTTGGCTAAAAAATTGTCTTAATAAAAGATGGACTCATACTCACTAATTGGAAGAACAAGAAGTTTCCAAATCTTGATATCAATTCACTCGACTTAAATCAGACCTGAACTGATTTCTTTGTTAACATTCGAATTTAAGTTCTGTCAGTAGATCAACAAATTATGGATTTAAAGGGCTCATGGTTTATATCAACACGTTTTAAGAATAATTTCATTAAAGTTGAATACTGAGTCTTTCCCGGGAAGTGAAAGGTAGTTAGGACATGACACTAATTTTAGTTTTCTTCCTAGAGGAAGCGCAAAGAAAGCTTGCCCATTTGACTGATGCGCAGAGAACGATATTCGGTCCTCGTGCCGCCATGCTCGTTACAGGGCTGCTATGAATCACCTAATGCTGATTACAGGGCGCATTCGAAAGCGCGGTCTTGAGCTGTTCGTATCGTGGAGTGTTTCTGTGCAGAGCGGGTAGAAGCCAGCGTGTGCGTTACATTTTCTGCGTTTTATCCCTGATATCAGGGGTTTTATGTAGTTCAAATTGTGTTTATTAAATAACAGAGTTCTGTATAAAATTTATGTACTTAACAATGCTCCTGTTTCGCTCTAAATTAGGAAGTGCTAATAAAACGTAACACAGTCAAACTAGGGAATTATTTATAACGTTCATAAATTTATGAAAAAGAAACACACCCCGCTTGTAACATAAGGAGTATATACAGATTAAAATAAACCGACCATAGTACCGTAATTATCGGAACATTTTAATAAAATCACATAGTTTTAGTGTTTTATTACAACGTCAAATATCAATTATTACACGATTACATATTTCTTATAACATCTTTGTCATTTCATTCAGTGATTTTATGTGTAAAAAATTCGTGCTTCTGTATTTTCAACAATGTTATGTTATTAGTTACTCTGCAACAAGGTTTAAGTTCCGTTACATGCGCTGTGATAAATCTCACTTGAAAGATCAAGCCAGCAGACGACTGAGAACTGCCAATCGAATCGAAGCGAGGTCGAGTGCACCCGAACATTTCCGAAAGTTCGCGCAGCTTTCCGTGGCAAGCTCTTCTTGCGTCACCTCTACTATAGTGTAGTGGTCCAGGAAGCATGGAAGCAATAATTTTTTGCATTCTGTACATCTCATTAATGTATTAGGCAGGCAGTTTTCCTAGTGAATCTATAATGCCTTATAACAAAACTAACCTGCTATTGTTATATTTGCAAAAATAAATGTCTGACACTAAAAAAATTCGTTATTTATCTGAAAAATTTGAGCACTGCATTTCTTAAAATATCCTGGTACTATAATATTGTATACATACACTAAATCTAAATCAAACTAAAGTTCATCCAATTATTACCTACACTTTACAAAAATAGACATCCCTGCCTGGTCCAACACCACTAGTTCTTCTTTTCATTGTTGGCATTTCAAAGATCTCTCTCCTTTTTGGATTCACAATGGAATCGAGTCTTTCCCATTCTTTCATTTAATGTTTTACCTAAATTTATATTTTTCTCTTGTGATTTATTGAACACATTTCTAGTTCTATCTTAACATTTTCATTAGGCCCATAGACTTCATTCAGCCTTATATATTTCTTCACTAACATATAGAATTACATTCAGTAGAACAAATGGGTTTACAGTTAGCATCACGTAGCCTAGAGTGGATATTCTCAAAGGCCAGAAATAAATGTGATTTTATTAAGAACAGAAAAAGTGCAAATGTGACTGGGCACTAGTATTTTCACATCCAGCCACAATTTTAATTCAATACTGTATATGCAAACATTTTCCAACAACAATAATGAATATAATAAAATAGGCCTATATGATAAAAAATTTGTACTGCAATTAAAAAAATAAGTCCATTCAAAATTGTACAGTTTCTTCATACGTGTGTGGAATTGTGTTTCTCGTGTTTGTAACTACCGATACTAGGCCTACAGTTTACCTTCAATATTTTTCAACCATTTTTGTTCAATTGTTTCAACATGTCTAATATAATTATAGAACTTAATGCCTAAAATTTTTAAGAAAATTTTATTTATTATAAACATAAGCTTCTGGTACAATGTAACTTATGTTTAGTGAAAATTAGAACTAGGTATGTTTTTATGTTACAATTTTTCGCACCTATTCCTTTAGAGAGAGAATATACTATATTTTATTTACACCACAAAATATACTTTTACTCCAGTTAAAGGATAAAAAGGAGACAGTTATTTATCCAACCTAATAAATATAGACTTGTAATAGAGTAAAATCACTTAAAAATCACATTCAGTATGAAATTTACTACCGCATTTTCATCATTTAATATAATTTGATTTACTTTCTTGATATTAAAAAAATAAAATTAGTTTTGTCTTGTTTTTAATCTTTCTCATCCTGAAAATAGTTTCGTTGATTGTACGATAATGAAATCTTAATACAAATTTTCATCTAAGCCTACTTCCAAGCAAGACAGAATAGCCTATATCGCAATTAGAACAAAATAAAATAAAAACAATGCCAATACACGACATTAAAGAAGTGATGCAACATAAAGGGACTTCAAATTTGGTGGTTACGATATTTTTGTACATTTATAGAGCACCAGCATGCTAACAGAAAGATAATATCCTCTCCAGCTGAAAAATATATAGTAGAAGAGGAGAACTTGACAGAAATTGAGAACAATTTAACCATCATGTCTTTCTTGCCAAACAGGAACAATATATTGTTCCTATCTTAAGAACAATACAATGGAAGAAGAAATAAGGATTTTCTTCTTCACATGACACAAATACTCAAAACGTAATGCAGCACATTCAGTATAAGTGCAAATACCCACAACCTTATTAGGCTACTCATGATGATTTGAAGAAAATAATATAATATTGACAGATAACAAAAGAAAAATTCTGAACTTCTATTATCTTTGATTGGTTATTGTGCTATCAGTCTAGTTGTTGTCACTATAGTATCTTCTTTTGAGGGTTCGATACTTGCGCAGCATATATAATGCTTCAAGTTCTTTCACCACATAATTGCCATGGGCAATCAGAACTTCAATTTGCTTCGGATCAGTGACTTGTTGGTTCTTCATGAAAGCTCGTTTGAGACGAGATCGAAAATAGTCATAACCTTGTGGATATTCTCGACCGAGATGTAACAACTGTAACAAACAAATATTTGACAGTAATTAATAATTTCTCACGTTTCTACAATAAGTTAGGCTACAGTAAAACACACGGGGAAAAATATTATGTCATTTAACTGATGAAGTTTGAACACCAAACAGATTTAAATTAATATTTCAGGCAGAGGTTAGGATGACTTGGGCGTACCGATTACCATAATCTCAGAATATGACAATGTAGATACTACGATTTTGAAACTGATGACACCTTTTAGTTTCATACTGGTACATTACTCAAGTTACGGATAATATTCTTTTATTGAAAATGTATCAGACCTACCGCTACTTATTGTTGTAGGTTATTATGGAACTAGGTTTATGTAGATTACAAACACCAATATTCATTATACATTTAATTTGAAAATAAAGTTCTTTAGAATAACTTGATTGGAGTGGGCTTCACTGTCACTTTGACGTAAAATACATCGGTTTAAATTCAATTCGGTAGCCTACAGTAGTAAGAATGATAGCAGACAGGAATAAGTAAGGTTAGGTTCGGTACAATTAGACCTAATTAAGTTATGTGAATGTTTCATTTTATGTCAAAGCGGGCAATATCTTTTGTCAGTGACATTGCCTGCGCAACTTACACTTTTTATGTAGTTTAATATAGTTTCAAATCACAGGTTCAAGTAAGATTTTATAATCAATATGAAAAGTGAAGAACAATTCATTTTTTAACTTACTGTTTTGTAAAGATTAATGACAACACTTTTCTGAGACATTATTATGTCGCAATTGTCGAAAAATACATGCACTAATTATTACATACACTATCGTAATATGCTAATTGACTTTAAACGTAAATGATACTAGATACATCAAATCACTGTCATTACTATAATAGTGACCAAACCGAATAACAGCAACACACTTTATACACGAAACTTTGCACTATGAATAGTTACTTTTTTGCAAGTCATAAGTACAGTACTGTAAAGTTCTCTTTGTTTTGGCCGTGGTTACAATGCAGCTTTGACTCTGCTTGTTTGTTCCCGGTGGTGATGGGTTCGAATTTTATTTGGTCATTGTTATTTAGTCAATTGTCCGAAGATAGGTCTGACTTTCACAAGTGATACCAAAAAGCACCACTTATGAGGCAACTAGGCCAGGAGATAATGGGGTAGGGTGGCCAGTTTCTTTCGCCCTCCATTGCATTCATAGCCAATTAATTACATATTACGCTAATCAGATTTGAGATGCATACAAACAATAAAATTGGTCTTCTTCTGACATATCGTCAAGTGAGATGTACTGCCTGATAATAGAGATATGGTCACACTGATATACTGTATTTTGTTTGTTGTGATGTGATACATATGAATTACACTTTTGGGGCCAGTAGCATAAAGAGGAATGGTCTCATGAAATTCTTATCAGCAAAATATAAGCCTGCCAGAGAAGTATAATGAAAATACTGGACACTACTACTATTGACGGTTTTTTGTGAGGAGATTAAAGTTAGAAGTTATTGAATACTAGCCGTACCCGTGCGCTCCGCTGCACCTGTTAGAAATAAATATAAAGTCATTACGTAATTAAAATAGGATGTTTGATCCAGGGAAAATTCGTGTTTGTTAGAAGGATAAATCGTTTAATATGTTACTTAATTGAAATTGTATTTAAATAATTAAATTGCGATCATTTTGGTCCAGAGACCACTCATTTGGTGCAATGACAATTCCTTTAACATGTTTCTTATTTGTTATTACACGCAACTATAGTTTAATGAAGATTGACATATCATTTAGTTTTATTGTGCATACTTTATATTACTTGCTATATGGTTCCATTGAATTATGATAATAACTTAATTTTAACCCTTGTTTTCTACGTCTTCAGTAAATGGCGCTTGGCCCACTATGGTTCTGAAACCTTCAAATAACTTAAATAGTGATACAGCATAAACAGTGATATGTAATTATATTTCTTTCTTTCGAAAATGTAAGATGTAAGATCCCCTATGTACCATTGCCATGGAATGAATAAATGTGTTTTTTCTTCCTACTCAAAAAATTTTATATTTTGCACATGGGAATTACTGCAGGAACAACAACGCTACAATCTGAGGCGGCGGTGAAAACGTATTGTATTATTATTTTAAAAGTCTATCAGACCTACCAAATTTTGCATAGAATAAAACTTATCGGAAATCATTTTTAAAGAAACTTTTGTTATGTAACATTTTTCACAAAAAAACAATAATAAGCGAGATATTTCGATTTAATTCAGGCCCCGTTAAATGAAGTATTTTGAATGCAATATAGCCTAAAATCTAAATTACAACGAACTTAACTTATATTTCAATTTTCATCGAAATCCGTTCAGCCATTATCGCGTGAAAAGGTAACAAACAGACAGACAGACATACAAACAAAATTTTCAAAAAAGCGATTTTCGGTCTCAGGATGAATAATTATACATGTTAGCACCAATTATTTTTGGAAAAGGGAAAATTACCAGAAAATTTTCTGCTACATATTTATTATATTATATTATATTATATTATATTATATTATATTATATTATATTATATAAAAAGTGCGTTCATAACGGATGTACTCCGATAAGAAAGATTTTAATTTGTTGTGGGGGCTCTTGAATATCAGAAGCAACAATCTTTACAACAGAGCAACATAATCTGCTTGGCTCATTACCCAATTTTTTTTGCATTGCATTTATTGCATATATAGTCTATTTTATGTATTACGATTCAATTGAGCATAGTTAAAATTTGAATTATAAAATAATGGATTGCTAAGCTAACGTACTATTACTGCATACTAAATCAATACACTCTCGTTGTTCATTAATTCTCTGAGATTAAAATGAGTGTGTACATAAATATTATTTTAAGAAATACAGAAAACGAATGTACAAAAAAGCCTATCAAATTTTCTGTGCATAGGAATAGTTTAATAGGTTTCGATTGTTGCTGTCCAAGGCCCCTTTTTCGATTGTTGTTGCCCAAGGCCCCTTATAGACGAAGTCATTTGTTATTTCATTGCACCGTCTTAGATGGCGTTATTTTAATTTTAAAACTCATTTATCTCATTAAATATCAGTCCTATCAAAATTTTGTAAAGAATAAAACTTATCGGAAATTATTTTTAAAGAAACGTTTGTTGTGTAACATTTTTCACAAAAATCAATAATAAGCGAGATATTTCGATTTATTTAATTCAGGCCCCCTTATAATCCCCCTTTTAAATAAAATATTTTGAATGCCATATAGCCTAAAATCTAAGTTACAATGAACTTAATTTATATTCCAATTTTCATACAAATCGGTTCAGCCATTATCGCGTGAAAAGGTAACAAACATGCAGACAGACATACAAACAACAATTTCAAAAATGCGATTTTCGGTTTCAGGTTGGTTAATTATATATGTTAGGACCAATTATTTTTGGAAAATCGAAAATTACCAGAAAAATTTCGGCTACAGATTTATTATTAGTATAGATGTAAGTTATTAAGTACCGGTACCTACTGGGAAGATTGAAACAAGGGAGTTACGGTAACAAAAGAAAGAACACTATTGTCATTATACAAACGTTTATTCATGTTCATTTAGCCTATGTCTCTCGACTATTTTGTACTTATTTTTTTTCTTTTACATTTTTTTATTTCCATTATTATATTCCATAGATCCTACATTAGCATTGAAGCTTAAGATTTGAAAGAACTGAAGAGTTATACAATTTTTGGCGTGATGAAATTGTCTTTAAGAATATCCTTCATAGGCTACATAGTAATTCAGTCATGTTTACTGATTCCAAAATCAAACATTTGCAAATATTTATACAAATCAAAACAATGATTTCAACATTAATTTATTTAGTAAACGTCAGAGATATTATTGGTCTTTACATTATGAAGTAAAGTTTGATTAAAATATGAGACTTCTGCGCGTCCCGACAGAAATCACGGGGATCCCGGACACCTACGCAAAAAAAAAGGGGGGGGGACTGTTCCACTATGGACTGTCCCGTTTTCTACGGGACTTACGGTAAACTTAGCAAAACATGTTCCTGAAACGTGTGGAGTTCTTATCTTTCAATAACTACTATAATTTTTATTCATCATCGTTCCGACACCACTTCAAAGTATCTCATATGACTGGCGGTGACAGAGCCTCCGGTTAGATATCTTTTTATATTCTTGAAGTAATGTTTTCTTTCTTTATCTTGCTCTACCTGTTTTTGTACAGACTTTCAGATCAATGCGGTGTAGGGGTGGATTTACCAACCAGAACTACACTGTCTCACATTGCGCCTTCCCGACCGTGTGGAAGTGTGGTCATCACGGTGCATATGTAGGGCTAGCGCGGAGACGTCACAGGACAAATGCAAAGGGACAAATAATCCCATGGGATGGAGATACAGTAAACCTCCCACCTCCTTGGGAATCGAGCCAAGGAATGCTTAATTAGGAAGCACTGTTAACAGAAGCATAGCGACAGATGATGTACAGGTATTTAATTTCATTTTCAGTATCGTTTACTTTTGTTTTATACATGTAATTATTTTCCTGTTAATTGATGGAGGCAGAAGAACATTTGGAGAAACAGATGATGATTTCTTATATATATATATATTTTCTATTGATTGGATGAACTCGTAACTTCTTTCTTATCTCTCGTCCAATTGCTTCAAAAGAACACCTATACCAGGCCTGCAGAACTGTAGCTCTTGAGAGCGACTGCATTTCTCCCCTTTCTTACCCCACCCACCTTTTCTACCTGTGCGGTCACGGCGTTCTAGTTACGCTCGGCTTCATCAACATTCATTCTCGGGGTGGAAGTCGATCACCCCCAATAGAATTGGAGTGAGCCTGACGTCATAGTTCCCCTACTTTGCGAGTTCTGCAGGCCTGAGCTATACCTATCTACTTTTTCATTCGCAACTCATTAACTACACAAAAACAACTTCGCACAATAACCTATAAAACATTTATTTATAAAACTCTCAAAACTAGTAAGAAATCTAAGAACCACATTGGAGTTGAGAGTTGAAATGTTTCGTAAAATATTCTCTCTCTATACCAAATGCATTGACATGCAACGTTTTGTCTCCTATAAATTTGTTGCGAGACAAAAAGTTGCATTTGGTATCCGACCGGCCTTCCTGTACCTGTACCAGTACCTATGTCACATGAAAGAAGGGATGTTACTTGCTCATATAGAAGGAAATAGTTGTGTTGGTAGCGTTCACGGTGCTCAGTGGGAGGGAATCGCGTAGGTAAGGTATAATGTCTGCCCTTCCGGAATGATGTGCTTTTAATTCGTAGGCGTTCTATTGCATCAGGTGTTGTTCTAAATTTTGAAAGGTTGTAGTGCGACAGGGGTTGTTACAGTGTGTTGGGTGGAATACTGATTGATGCAGAATACCTATTGTAATAAACGAAGAATGGTAAGTAGGGCATATATTTTTTGTAACGGTTGAATATCTTATCTTACGTGATCAGCTGATCACTAATATGTCTTAAATTTTTCTTTATGAATAATGGGTTAAGATTTGTTTACTGCATCATCAAATGATGTCTGTAGTTCTCTTTTATAATGTTTTTAATTCTTTGAAATAATATACATATGCTTTGATTTGAAATATTAAATTTATTTGCGTGATACAATAATAGAATTGTAAATGTTTTAAGAAAGTTTCAGTATTCATTTTAAAATCTGTTCAGAAGAAGAAAGTGTAACAACATTTGTTTATAATGGATGTCATGGATATTTCGCGTTATTATATATTTTAATACTATTACTGTATCATCATTTGCTGTATCTTCAATGCTGATTTCAATGTTATTATTGTGGGGTTAGATAAGAGTTTGTCAAGTAGTGTTCTGACTTCTTAAACATGGCAGAAATATACATGGGAAGTACAAAATGCGTACATGCCAAATAATGGAAACGAACAAAAATTAAATAAAGAGAGAAAATAAATTAAACATACCTGAATACTAAAGTCGTTAAAATAACACTGTAATAAATATTGTATACATATGTATGTTGAATATTTACAAGATAATGGTGCTCTGTTTTTCTGGATTTACGACTTGTTTTAATGGTTATGCTGTTGTTTTCTACCACTTGTATTATGGACGTAACGACTTAAGTTCATTTTTATGTCATTTTGTCCCTTTAGAAAATATTTACATTCTCAGCGAAGGAACATCGGGCAGTATTCAGTAACAATGTTCATAGTACCAAAATAAGCTTGCATGCCTAGAAATTCCATCCATGTTTTTGAATGAAGTATAATCACAGTCGTGTAACTAATTCATGTGACCTCGATAGTTTATGGAGACCTTGAATTAAGAGGGCAGCACTCTTTCCTTGAATCGATACCTACTTGAATTTCCGGAGAGAGAGAAAAAAAACAGGTGTTCTTAGCCCCAAGAATATCGGGAAAATTTACTGTCCTATGATTTAATTAAGTTTTAAGATTGTATACTGCAATATTTTTATCCAATTCAAGCGATTGCCATTACAGTATTTCACTGAATGCAAAGAAATTGTATATTTCCGATTGAACAATATGCGTTTATTGTTTATTATAATTTTTCTCCTACGCCAACAGTATTTTGTATTGTTCGTTATTAAATTATTACTTTTCCACCATCAGTATTTTTTAATCATTAAATTATTAATGTTAGGAATAGTATTTTTTATGTTTTATTTGTATGCTGAATGTCATAGCAACAGTCGTGTACCTCGATTTCATAGTGGCATACTTTCAAGGCCTCCTCATCACGTGAAAAAAAAAAAAAATGCCATCGTAATCCGTAGTAGACCTACGCCGCCACGCTGCATACTGCTATTTGAATTTAGGACAGTCAACGATTAAAAAACCGCTAAAATATCCTAATCCATCTAAGTAGACGAAAAAGACTGCATCTCCTTCGAGTAATTATATCTAGGAAAGGATAACTTAACTGACACTATGTACTCCGTGCTAAAGGAATATATTGCGATAAAAGATCGATATCGTATTTTTGCAGGAATACTCAACATAACGATTACATTACACAGACTTTTCTTCTAAACAACTGAATCGGTTTTGTTAATGCTTATAATAAGAGTAATTTTATTCAAGAAGTATGCACATAGAATAAACAGCAATAATATTCAGTATTTGGAGATAATCAGACAATTATTTGAATTCCTTGGATGTGAAAAACAGTATACAAAGCGATTAGCTCAAGATCAGGGCTCTATTTCATAAAGCTGACAAATTACAATCATGACAATCCTACAAATATATTAGAATATTACAGCATTTGTTTTCTGATATTTCTTACCTGCTTTGACCTACAATTTGTGAATTGTCAACAGCGTTTCATAAACATTGGCGAAATGCATATAGAGTGTTAATTAAGAGGCCGGAGGGAAAAAGACCTTTGGGGAGGCCGAGACGTAGATGGGAGGATAATATTAAAATGGATTTGAGGGAGGTGGGATATGATGGTAGGGACTGGATTAATCTTGATATACAAATATGTAGAATTGTCAACAAATGAAATGACACTTTTCTGTTTAAGAAAATGAAATAACTTATATCAGAAAAGTATTGAGAAATTGTAAAATTTTGCCTGTCAGGGTAAAACTTTTGTGAAACAGGAATCTGAAAAATTGTCATAACAATTCTACAAATTATCACGATTTTTCCTGAAAACGGAATGTTTCATGAAACAGAAATTTGATAATTTGTAGAGTCATTTGTTACTTGCCAGACTGAAATATTTACAATTGTCAAGTTTTATGAAATAGGCCCTAGCTCTAACGATTCCATCTTCATTATTTTATTACGTAATGGCGCGAAATGAAACGAAAGCAGTAACAAAATTGTTTTCTACAGTAATAGATAGTAGCCGTTCTTTAATTCACCCCTAATTTATTGTAGTTTTTAATCTGTGAATACTCGTGACGTCACAGATTATTGGATTGCGTTAGCGATAACAATTAAATTTAAGAACAACATTATCAAATAAAGGAACGTGAGATTTTTTAGTATATTCTTGCCCACCCACATTAACATTATGATTTCTGTACTTGATAAGTTTCTACATTGGGATCTTATTTTCGTCATTTAAGATTTTAATTCTCGTTATTTTTTGTTAAAATTCAAATGCAAATCTGGACAGTCAAAAATTGTTCAATTCAATATTGTCGTAACGTGATTCCCTTTTATTTTCTGCTAAACGAAATTAAAATACATAGTCTTTCGTCTTCGCTTCAAGAAACTGTGTCTGATTTCAATAAACAGTTCAAATCTTTAATAAGACTATAATATTAAATACTAATATATATATAGTCACGAAGCTTGAGTTGTGAGGGTGCTAGGAACAAAAGAGTGTGCCGGTACTATTTCGCATTGTCTGTAATGAGGCGATATAATTATATTATACTAGTGGCTTGTGCAGCAAATGCTGCTGCAAACTAAGTTCGTTAGACGTTCAAATAAAAATTTTTTCAGATTTATTTTCAATGAAGAATACTTGTCTTTTTGATAGTAATTTGCTTCCATAATAATGAAACATACTCCCTCTGAGTGGATTTTTTTAAGGCCAAATACTTTTTCTTAAACCTATCCAACTTCAATTTTTGAGTTTCAACGCGAAAACTCAAGTATCAATGTCAGGACGATAGCAGTAGCTATTTCAGGTCATTGTGGATTGTAGTCAAAAGTTAAAAAAAAAGTCAGGTTTGCTAAGCTTTCGATCAATAGCATTTTCGTATAGCTGCTGCATGTAGAACTTGAAATGTAGAGCGTAAAATCATTTTATCCTACTAAGAGATCTTGCTGAAATGATCTGGAGACTACAAAATTTTCTAGGCCTCTTATTTTATCAGTAAGTAATACCTTTTTATCTTTCCTTAGGAACTGTAATTTTTGCGCTCTCTCGAGCCAATACTGAAAACAATGACACATATCAATATCTACATTACACCGCCATTAAGTATATGAAAAAGAACCAACCCCACTGGATTAATAAGTATAAAAATATTTGATTTTTAATAACAATATTATTATCTTACTTACGTTTTGTAGTTATATATAGCAGCCACTCAGTAAATTATAGAAATGAAGATCTAAATTAAGATATTCTCTACATTTACTTACATAACCACAAAACGTTTCACTTTCATGTCATCAATATAGCATCAATATTATGTACAATTAATGAAAAATAGACGCATCATGATATTAACTATAATAATATTTAATTTCTAATGGTAATAATGTCATCAAACCACCTCAAGTTTTGTAGATTTGAATATCCAATACACAGCTGTACTCAGAAAATTATACACTGCAGAATCACTTTTTAATAACAAATTCGATTGAGCTGTAAATATGTCGGCAATCCTGCAGGTCATGGCCTTCGTGTAATAGCCTATTGTTTATTGTAGTGTGTTTTGTTCTGAAATTCAGTCAAGTCGGCCGTGATTCAATAAAATTAGCTCTCAAAACTGACAACAGATGGATTTTGGAAAATAGGAAAATTATGTAGGAAATTGACATTTCTGTGAAAACTACTACTTTTCCGAAAAAACTTTGAGTTCCAAGCTTCAAAATGAGGGGTCATTTATTAAAATCCGTCCAGCCGTTTTCCCATAATTTCCATTACCAGTTCAAATTATATATAGAGATTATAAAATACGTTACCAATATAAATACTTCAGTGAAACAAAACAACGCGAACATCACTGATAACTAAATATGGAATAGTGAAAGTACAAAATGCATGATAAACTTTTGTTAAAGATAATAATAATTCTGCTAATGTATATTAGTTACAAGTAAATTGACTTATAAAATATTATTCTGTAGTTCAAATAAGTTCAATGTAAAAGTGATAACATAGAGCCATTGAAATGTTTAGAGGAAACAAAGTTTATGATGTTTCTGACGTTAATGGAGATTGGGTTGCGAAGTTAGAGGTTTTACAACCTCTGTGGGAAGGGTTCGAAACTGCTTATAGGTTCCATGTTGATTTGGGTGATCCGTTTAGTACGGGACTATTCCGTTTATAACTTTGCCCTAACTGTCTCGTCCTCTTGAACTAAAATCCCATTTCGTCACGTTTTCATTTGAACAGTACTTGAAATGCAATTCAAACTACTACGATACATCGTTAACAGAAACAGAAAGCAAAACTTTGTGTATATGTGTGAGATAATATAGTTCACAGGGGTCACTTCTGTTTAGTATTTATTGAATGAAATAAATTACTCACGGGATATTATGAAAGATATATGTAAACAAGTTTCTTTAAAATAATTAGAAGATGCTGCACCGTGGTAGAAATTAATGTATCGTGCCGTGCTTTAAGTTTTTATAAATCGTATTCGAAATTTTAGTTTTATGTACAGCTCTGCAGAAAATGTAAATTGTTTTTATTTCAAGTAATGTATTATCACTATTATAATGCACTATCACCTTTACTTTTTAACTTTTCTCTAGAGTATGCCATTAAGAAAGTCTAGGACAGACGTCTCCAAAAGCGTACTCGCGAGTAAGCCCCTGAACGGAACCGAAGCCAGTACGTGATGAGCGCGTTCTGCCTCACCCATCTCCACCTGTACTGTACTCAATGTTTATGCGCAAACGAAGAGCAGTGGCAGACTGCCATTATCATTGTGTTTGTCGGAGTGTTCCACCGTTTCACAATGTCTTCTAATCATGGACGTAGTACATTCAAGGTTGAATAGGAAGATACATTTTTTTTGTGTTAGAAGGGAGAATGTGAAATGTTTAATTTGTTCGAAAATTCTTAAGGCTGTGTTAAAATTCAACATGCGACGACAATACTCGACTCTTCACAAAGAATATCATACAATTACAGGCATGTTGGACATGTGAAAATAATTTATTTTGGGGCTATCTGTATAACTGTTGGTTATAGTACATAATAATCAGTATATTACAAAACGTTTATACTCAGTTCCGCATGACAAACGTATAGTTTTTCGTTTAATTTTAGGTGAAATGCGTAGGCCTACAAATACTTTAATTAATATAAAACAAGAAAATACAACACAAATCACACACGTGTCCTCAGTCTTAAACAAAAAAAGCTTTCTGCTAGCTATGTTTTAGCTTGGAATATTGGAAAATCAATTAAACCCTTTACAGGAGAATCATTTGTAAAATCGTGCATACAGGACGTTACTAAAATACTGTGTCCAGAACAAAGTCAAAGTTTAAGAAAATTAAAATGTTTCCAATTACAGTTCAGAGAAGGAATTTCAAGACTGCAAATGTAATTGAATCTGAGGTCGAAACCACAATTAACCAGTTTGTAGCTTACTCACTTGCATTGGACGAAAGCACAGATTAGACATGACAAAGGTCACCTAGACATTTTCATCCAAGGAGTTAATGAACATTTTACTGTGTCTGAGTGTCTTCTAGATGTAATTACAAAATACAACTGGAGAAGATCTTTTCCAGGCACTAAAGGGACCATATAACAGAAGAGGTTGAATTTGCAATGGCTTGTGTCAATAGCAACAGACGGGGCTCCAGCTTCATAGTATGTCAAACGTATGATATTTCTTATTCCTTTGATGTTATTATTTGTAAACATAAGCAGACCGTTGCCGCGATCCCCCACTGATCGTTCCCATCTGTTGAGGTACGAGTCTCTTTCCAGCACACTGTGTTCGGCGGGCAGCATCGAGAGCACGAATGACGATACGCTTTTTGGAGACCTCTGGTCTAGGACAATAGAGAGGGTTTGGAATTGAAGGGTTTACATCAGCTTCTTGTCTATGCGGATGATGTGAATATGTTAGGAGAAAATCCACAAACGATAAGGGAAGACACGGGAATTTTACTTGAAGCAAGTAAAGAGATAGGTTTGGAAGTAAATCCCAAAAAGACAAAGAATATGATTATGTCTCGTGACCAGAATATTGTACGAAATGGAAATGTAAAAATAGGAAATTTATCCTTTGAAGAAGTGGAAAAATTCAAATACCTGGTAGCAACAGTAACAAATATAAATGATACTCGGGAGGAAATTAAACACAGAATAAATGTGTTAAATGCCTGTTATTATTCGGTTGAGAAGCTTTTATCATCCAGTCTGCTGTCAAAAAATCTGAAAGTTAGAATTTATAAACAGTTATATTACCGGTTGTTCTTTATGGTTATGAAACTTGGACTCTCACTTTGAGAGAGGAACAAAGGTTAAGGATATTTGAGAATAAGGTGCTCTGGAAAATGTTTGGGGCTAAGAGGGATGACGTTACAGGAGAATGGAGAAAGTTACACAACACAGAACTGCACGCATTGTATTCTTCACCTGACATAATTAGGAACATAAAATCCAGACGTTTGAGATGGGCAGGGCATGTAGCACGTGTGGGCGAATCCACAAATGCATATAGAGTGTTAGTTGGGAGGCCGGAGGGAAAAATATCTTTGGAGAGGCCGAGACTTAGATGGGAGGATAATATTAAAATGGATTTGAGGGAGGTGGAATATGATGATAGAGACTGGATTAATTTTGCTCAGGATAGGGGCCAATGGCGGGCTTATGTGAGGGCGGCAATTAACCTTCGGGTTCCTTAAATGCCAGTAAGTAAGTAATGTATTATGTCCACGTTTTTCAACCGTACAGGATAGGCCTGGGCGCTATCAGCTCAATTGAGTCATATAGATTTCCCTTAACTCCTCACTCTACCTTCCCCGGCTAAGACGGCTAGACCGGCAGTTAAGCACTGCTCAGTGACGGATTGCATCATAGATTTTACAAACTTTCGCTCTTGCTGGTCCCCTGAAATCCATGACTGATACACAGTGAAGCGGAAAGGACATATGTAGGAGAGGGGTTTCAGAGCTCCGTGCCACTTCTCCGTTGTGCCCGGGGCTGATATAGAATAACCGGTAATATAACTGTTATATAAATTCTAACTTTCAGATTTTGTGAGAGCAACTGGGTGACAAAATTTGCTCTCATATATCATACCAATATCATAGCCTGTGGCTTTAACATGCTGTTTGTAGGATCTGACGGAGATGGAACGTAGCATAAGGCCCAATCCTTGTCTGTTGATGGTAATATACTGTTATTAATGATAACTGAACTGTTGTTTAACAAATATACATTATCTACCAAAAAGTATTTGGGCACTGTTTTTGCCCCTTTACAACCTCGTGGTACCACCTCTTGTTGCTATAATAGCAGCAACCCTGTCAGGCATGCTCTCCACTAGTTTGTGTAGGATATCCACTGGAATGCGTCGCCATTCCTCTTGCAACATGGCACTCAGTTGGACAATGGAAGTTGGCCCCATGTTTCGACAGTGATATGCAGACAGTAATGTTCACGGTTGGGCTGACCTGCACAGTCTCCTGATCTCAATCCCATTGAGTACCTTTGGGACGAATTGGACCGGCGATTGAGGTCTCGGGAGATTCGGGCAATTTACATTGTCCAACTGAGTGCCATGTTGCAAGAGGAATGGCGACGCATTCCAATGGATATCCTACACAAACTAGTGGAGAGCATGCCTGACAAGGTGACTGCTGTTATAGCAACAAGAGGTGGTACCACGAGGTTCTAAAGTGGCAAAAACAGTGCACAATTACTTTTTGGTAGATAGTGCACAGACCGATTATTTATACCTGGTAAGGTTTATCTTGTCTCAGTAGCAATCAAACTAAGTCCCTTCAAATGAGGGTGGAGATTATAGGAGGGTTGTAAATTTTCAGAATTCCTTTCAAAACCTTGTTATTGTACAAGCTACCGGAACTCAATTTCTTGAAAGACAAGCTCAGTGACGGAACTACACAGTACGAAGAGAGATATTTTGTAATTTTATTTTGCGCTACAGAATGTATCAACTGGTCCCTTCCGCCACTGGATGGATGGACGGCATCGCTTCACTCCCCCATTGCCATAACAATACAGACGAAGTAAGACATATCTCCTTTCTCTCTCTTTTAACAGTGAGACAAGATACATCACAGAGACTCTAGTCCTGATAGCTCAGCGACGCAAAAGAGGGGAAGTAATCGGAGGAGTGAGGAGAGTTCCGGAGTAGAGATAAGGCAAGCAGTCGGTAAAGGCAAGCGAGTGAATAAACCAAACACCCCTTGGCGTAACTAAATGGACTCGCCTGTCCCACGCGCACATCTCCAGCGACTGTCAGGACTAAATAATCGTACTGTACTTTGAAGTGAAGATTTTGACTAAATCAAGAAACTTAAAGTATTGTGCTTTAATATGCCACGTGCGGCCAGAATATTGGTTATCCCTGTTCTGAAAACCTTATGCGATTCACAAAGTGGGATTTCTGAGCAGCAGCTGGCCATAAATTCTATATGTATGTATATATATGAATTTGTATAGCCTGTACCATTGTGTAACATTATAGGATCCAGGAGAGTGTGATTTATTGATCCTGCTTTAGGAATCCTAGCCGAAGCTTCTCCTCCCCATATTGAGAAGTTCGGATATCTATAAATCACACAACTGTTCAGAATTTGCCTTCTGAAGATAATAACGCAGTTTCTACCATTTCACAAGCGCAATTTAAAAACTTTTCCACCTTCGACTTTCTCTAGAAAGTTTGTGAAACGTGTTATAGATTGTAAAAGGTTACAATTGAACCTGAACCACAAGGCGTATGTGTTCCAATAATCGCCGAGTCTCTGGTATACAGTTATTTCCAATGTAATTACAGAAGCAGATATCTCAGCTTTAACTTGCCTTTTAGTTGAACTCGTAAACGAACAGTTGTACTTGCTATAAACTTAGTTCATGGAATGCATTTAAACTAGAGGACTATAAGCTTTATGTTAGCGTGTTCGATCCCAGACAAGGATAATGTTTATAGCTATTCCTCACGTATTTTCCTGATTTCTCCGAGAGGTTAACAGAGACTGTTTATAATTAATTTTATTTGTAGCCACAGTTATAATTATTTCATTATTTATAATTCTTTCCGTTTCCGCCACTATTAAAATCATTATTTTTCTTCCGTTTTGATGAGATTGTAATATCCATCGTAATCGCAATGATATTCTCCTTCGCTAATATTCTTCTTATAAGTTCTTTTATCAACAACTTTTAATATCACTGGCACCATAAGCAACCCTATTCCCACTAGTATTAGTGCTACTGATGCTGCTGCTATTGCTATTACTACTACTAATAGACCCACCATCACACCATCTCTAATATTACTACCACACCACTAATACTACAGTTATCACCACTCGCTTGAGAAACTTCTTGCCCCAGCAACTAAAACTTACCCTAGTGCAAACCCTAGTAACGCCGCACTTCGATTATTGTGACGTTTTGTTAAGTGACCTAAGTTCTGAATTGTCAGTCAAGTTACAGCGAGCTCAGAATATGTGCGTCAGATACGTGTGCAACATCCGACGGTATGATCACATATCACCGTCCTTCGCAAGTCTCTCGTGGCTCCGACTTAAAGAACGTAGAACTTTACACTCTTTGTCTTTACTCTTTCGAATTCTGCACACTTCAACACCAAATTACCTTTCGTCTCGTTTCTCTTATCTATACTCTAACCACGATGTAAATACCAGATCACTTATCTGTGGCACGCTAAGTATACCTCTTCATAGAACATCTTGTTATTCATCATCTTTTACAATATCCACCTCGCGTCAATGGAATTCCTTGTCACAAAGTATTAGGGGCTGCAAGACAACAAACACCTTTAAGAACAGCTTAAAATTTAACCTTATTAGCATTTCACTCCAATCATACTGATTTAAACTATCACTGACTACATTGTTACTTTTTTCTTTAGACATCATCCTGATTGTGCTGTATTTTAATTGTCTCGTTATAATCTCTTTCTATTATCTAATATTATTTGAAATATATTAACATTCTATGTATTTTAGTTTAATTCTGCTACACAGTTTATTTCAGTGTTTAATTAATAGTTCATAGTATTTTGTTGTTTAATTTGTAAATAACTTTTGTATACATGTAACTCTCATCTCAATCAAATTGTTGGATTCTTTGTAAGTTCATGCATATGTATATACACTTTTTGCTGGTTGAGTGGAAGAGAAGGCCTTACGGCCTTAACTCTGCCAGCTAAAATAAATCATTATTATTATTATTATTATTATTATTATTATTATTATTATTATTATTATTATTATTATATAAGATCTCTTTTCAAAAGAATGTTATACAGACTAAAACGTTTTTCTTGGAAACCCAATATAATTCGTCATATCAACTATCAGTATAATTCACAGAGTGTCTATTGTTGTAAATATGATTGTTTACATCTTTTGGTATATTTTTCCAGTGGTTAAGTATATTTTTATCTGGCTATGTTGGTACTACTGGTGTTTTAATTATATACTGCAGAAAATATTCTCCCATGGCCTGCAAGAAGACCAGACATGAAGGAAATTGAAAATCTGTGATCTATACTGAAGAAGAAAGTGAACAAAAAGAGGTTTACAACAAAATATGGGCTCATTTAAGCACTGTCTGATATCTGGCTAAATGATGCTAATATTCAAAGAAAGTGTCAAACTTTGGTTTCCAGCATCCCTGACAAAATCAACGTGTTAATAAAGAATAAGGGAATATTCACAAAATATTAGTAACCTTCAGACTCAACTTTCTGTTCATTATATCTTTGCAAAACACATTTTTGTTCATTATTTCTACCGACAAATACAGTTTGTTCCACATACAATTAATTTAGTCTAATAATTTGTCCACATCTGTAAATTCTTCAGTTTATAAAATAAAATATTGTTTATTTTATCATACGAGTACAACGTGCTACAGTTTCTTAAGTGTAATATTGAAGTAAAGAATGTAAAGTATTTCACCTATATATATATATATATATATATATATATATATATATATATATATATATAAACATTTACTCATGCCATAATCATCAAGATTATCCACTTGTTGCATAAATAACTATTTCATGTCTTCAAGACTAGTTTTACTTAACAGATTATTAAGTATTTGTTAACTTTAAATGTAGGATTTTTAGGCAGTTAACTCGTTTGACAAATAGTTAAATATGGCAGATGACACCACATCAAAAAGTTTTCGGTACCAGTTACTCCGTTGAGACGACATTACGTACAATTTCCACATGGACCTGAAGCAGAAATAGTGATTAGAAAATATTATGTTACGGAATTTTCCTGAGTATTTGAGTATTGTTGACTCCACTCACATCCCTATATTCTTACTTGGTGGTCACAATGCTGAAATTTTTCGAAAAAGAAAGTGTATTTTAGCATTAGAACTATAATCTTATATTGTAATTATTATTGAGCATTAGTCACCTAGAACTTTCAATTTATTGTCAACGTTTTGTTTATGTCTCTTGGTTTACTCGAACAGATTGCGATTTTAGACATGTTTAATATGAGTAACTCTGCAATACAGAATTTAAAGAATAATTTAAGGCAATCAAAAATTGTCTTACATCTGCAAACCATTACCAAGTGATGTTGAGTGGTTAAAATAGTGCTAACAATTTTTATAGTTAAATGTTGTTTGTTGTTTGTAATATCTTGAAGAAATGGAAAACCCGTTAACAAAAACAGGCTGTTAATTTAACATTTAAGCTAAATTAAACATTGTCTGTGGAGAAACTTCCGGGCTTCCCATACGGACTCCCGTTTTCTTTCTGACCTTATTAGGATCAGTCTTTAATATGAACACTCCCCTCCATGCAGACCTCAACTTGATTGGACAACGAAGAACCAATCATATGCCAGAAGGAGAACCTACGACCTATCATTGGAAGTCCTCTCCCATTGAGACTCCTATATATATATATATATATATATATATATATATATATATATATATATATATATATATATATACACACACACACACACACACACAAGCTCACACATTATTTCCTTATCTACTGCTCTGAGGATGACCACAACACAGCGGTCGAAACGTCAGCTACTAGCACCAAGACAACGCGGTATAAGCACAGTCTAGTATATACAGTCGCGAAGCTCAATACGTAGTAAATATGCAAACATTGGATAGTTGCTCACCACTAGGATCGCTAATATCGCCTCATTATAGGCAATGCAAAATAGTACCGTCACAGTCTATTGTTTCTAGCACCCTCAAAACTCAAGCTTCGTGACTGTATATAGTAGACTGTGGTATAAGCCCGGAAGTTTCTCCACAGACCATGTACACCGGCCGCGGAAGCCTACGCCAACACATTACTTGGAGAAACTGGCCATTAAAATTGTTTGAAAATAATACACCTTGTATGGTGAACTAACTCTGACGGACGCTGATGTCACCAGACTCTGACGGAGACAAGATACCAGTATCGAAACGGTGCTATCGGTCATGCAAAGTATTTTACCTTTTTTTAAACAATGTTAACACTTTTAAAGTTTTAAGTATTTTGAAAGTTTGATAATTTATGAAACATTAAAGTCTGTAATGGTGTTTATATTTTATGGCGCTCTAACTGCATGATCATACAGCGACTACGGTTTATTGCAGCTCTATACACCATACAGTCTTAACGTTGGGTGGGAGTAATCAAGTGCACATTAAACCATTCTCACACAGATTTATAGATTTGAAAAATTTAACTGATTTCATACACTCATCGCGTTTGGCTGATCTGAGGAGGTATTTACGAGTTTTCTCAGTGTCTTCTGAAAAGTATACTCGGTTATGTTCTTTTACTTTTTTTTATTTTATTGGGTTATTTTACGACGCTGTATCAACATCTAGGTTATTTAGCGTCTGAATGAAATGAAGGTGATAATGCCGGTGAAATGAGTCCGGGGTCCAGCACCGAAAGTTACCCAGCATTTGCTCGTATTGGGTTGAGGGAAAACCCCGGAAAAAACCTCAACCAGGTAACTTGCCCCGACCGGGATTCGAACCCGGGCCACCTGGTTTCGCGGCCAGACGCGCTGACCGTTACTCCACAGGTGTGGACGTTTTGTTCTTGATTGTAAAGCATTAATAATTACTTCAGAATATTAATTTCTTAGATATTATTCCTTTCGAAGAGTACTGTAACGTACATAGAAGTGTTGGAAAAGTTCCTGAACTCGCTTCTTCTCTAGAATGAGAGGTTTGTGTTGGTATGATAACTTTTCTTTCTAGAAACAGAATTCTTGGTAAATGATAAACTTACGTAGCCTTATGTTGGCTTGGAGTGGAAATCACTTTTCTAGGAAATAAATATTTTTCTCGCACTAATTTCTTCACCCTCCTTTCAAAGGACGTAGCTTAAAATTTCTGTCAGACTTATTATCCCTAGGGCATCGACTTCTTCAGAATAGTCCATCTGGTGTCAAGGAAATTCATGAGTATATTTAACAGAATTTATTCGAATAGGCTATCTCTGATTGGAAGATAATCCAGTCCACACATGTGGAGTAACGGTTAGCACGTCTAACTGCGAAACCAGGTGGCCCGGGTTCGATTCCCGGTCGGGGCAAGTTACCGGGTTGAGGTTTATTCCGGGGTTTTCTCTCAACCCAATATGAGCAAATGCTGGGTAACTTTCGGTGTTGGACCCCTGACTCATTTCACCGGCATTATCATATTCATCTCATTCAGACGCTAAATAACCTAAGCTGTTGATAAAGCGTCGTAAAATAGCCTACTAAATTTAAAGTTTGTCTGACTGCAACCTGTGTATATTTTTGTGTGGCTTTACTTTGTTTATAGTGTTTCTCTCTCTCTCTCTCTCTCTTTATTTCTTGTATAGCTTTACTTTGTATATAGTGTATATTTTTTTCTGTTTATTTCTATTATTGTATTTGTATTCCTGCTGTTGTGGAAGAGAAGGCCCGATGGCCTTAACTACACCAGAATAAATAAATAAATAAATAAATAAATAAATAAATAAATAAATAAATAAATAAATAAATAAATAAATAAATAAATAAATAAATAAATAAATAAATAAATAAATAAATAAATAAATAAATAAATAAGCAAGCAAATAAGTACTGAAATAAATAAATATATAAATAAATAAATAAGTAAATAAGTAAATAAATAAATGAATGACTGAATAATCCACATTTTGTCATGCTGGAAACTGGTCCCTCCGTCCAATGTCGAATGCTCCATTCAACTTTATTAAACCACTCATTAGATATAGTTTTTATTTTACTTTAGAAGCAGGAACAATAGAATGGATAATGTAGTGTGTTGGCCTATCATGTTTTTCTATAGAAGCTGCAGTAGAGTTAAGCGATAGAATTGCGATACGCATTCTCGTTGAATTCCGTGTATGTAGAGCGTGTTCTCGACTTGATCATATGCAAAAGCAGAGTGTTGGTTAACTTCCACACCAAGTTGGACCAGTTACGTTAAGTTTGTGTAAACTGTCTCCATTCAAATATATGCGAAATGCCACAGTTCAACTTGCTATTAAGTTTGTGCAAATGCAACTTCTTCTCCAACCTCGTCTCGCCCTACTTCCGCTGTACCTCTACCTTGTCTTCCTCCGTCTCCTCAAACGAGGCTTAGCTCTAACAATACCAAGGTATTTTTAAAAACATGCAGTACCAACGAGGGGTTATTTCGTAACCTCTAAAAAAATGTTTAATTTTGAACGATTTTTTACCATTTGTAATCAGCAAATATGAGTAGTATGTAGGGTAATTGTAAACACTTTTCACTGATTTCAAATATATTTCAACATTACACAACCCTCAGTAACGGTAAGCATGACAAAGAAACATTGTGTTATTTTTAGTTATTTCTTTTCCCTGAAAATGGGTTTAAAATAATAAGGTTGACTTTTTTTCATCTTTTAATTGCTAGTTTACATTTACCCCACCTGTTTACATTTACCCCTTTGAGAGGGGGGTAATTGTAAACACCAATTTTCTCACGGGCTATCAGACACTGAACATTTTTTGTTCTGTTTTAGAAGAAAGAACTGTACTCCTTCCAACTCCAATTTTGGTCACTGGTACATTTCATCCCTTTAACCTATGATATATGACGATACAGTAATTCAGTACCTCTCCTGAGCTTCACTATAACTGTAGTTACTATTTTTCACATCTGTGACAACCCCCTCTAAATCCTCTACTGTGTAGTTGGGTGGGAGTCTCTTTCTAATATAATTTCTTGGCTTTTTGATTACTGAAAAGTACAACATGTAACCATAGTAAAACATGTTTACAATTACCCCCAAGCCATTAAAACTATGGAGCAAATGTGAACACGTCATAATTTAATGAACTGAGATTATGGGAGATCTCAAAACCATTGTAATAAATGTTCACTACTATACATTACTCATAAAAACAACTTATTCTTAGAAAATAGCACTGTACGTTTACTTACAATGCCAAAAATGAAGGTGAAGCAAAATAATTCTTTCTCAACTCTTTTCGAAGCTCTTACAAAACATTCGTTCACAACTAAGCAGTTACTCCTATTCGACGCCAAACTGCTTTATAGGTTAGCCAACATGTTAATTTAAATATTCCTCGAATTAAAATTTTTACATTGATAGTTTTGTATTTCTCACAGCATTGTTTACAATTACCCCCTGTTTACAATTACCCTCGTCTGCCCTACTATAGTAAAAGAGAAAAATTGAAATGTCATTGTATATTTTCGAACAATTACTTCAACATAACAGTCTGAAAAATGTCACTTATCACTTTCTTCACACCAGTTCTCATATATTGAACAGACCACAAAAATGTTTAATTTCGAACAATTGTTTAACATTTGTAATCAGCAAGAAGTATGTACTACAATAAAAGATAAACATTGAAATGTCATTGTATATTTTGGAACAGTTAGTTCAACAAGGAGATAATATTTTTTGTCCACCTTCTCATATTTTCGTATTTTAGTAAACCTATCGGTGAAAACGATTAAAGAATAACACAGTAAGATGGAGGGATCCATAAGTGACAATAAGTCATATTTTCACGTTTCTAACATTTCAATTACATATTTAATATATACATCTTGATTGCACAACTATTAACACTATATTATAACTTCGGAACATGTATTATATATCTTTCTCGTGTTAAATTTTACCGTACCTGGTTAACATGTTTCAGCCTGTTATGGATCATCTTCAGAACTGGTTGGTGCTGGTCTTGGCGCCTTTTGTTTGTGTTTCCTGTAGGGGTGTGTTTTTGTAGTGTAAATGTGGAGTCAAAGATTGTGTTTTGAAATTAAGTTGTGTGTTGAGAATTTCATTTAAAAGACACTAGAACAATACGAAATATATGTAGACACACAAAAACACATCCAAATGAAATTCTTTTTACTTTACATCTGTCTGTATTACTTCTTTGTCCTTACTGATACCTATCTAGGCTAATCCTACTTTTAGCTCATCTACTCTTCCAACTTTATACTGTAGTATGTAGGCATACTGCTCTTTTCTCACTATTTAAATAAAATCATCATGACCTACTCCTAATACTTAATATTTATTCATCTATATTTCACTGCACACTTCTTAACTAATCCTTCAATCCACTAACACACTATTTTCTTAGATTAAGAGATGGTTTATCCTTGCTACTACCCGCCCGATTTCCATTATTTAAGACCGTAATATATGAATAGAGACAGTCAAAATTCTTGAATAAAAGGGGCTAAAATTCTTGGTTGAAAAGGATAAAAATTCTTGAGTGAAAACGAAAATTTCTTGAGTAAACCTGAAATTTTCACCCTGTTTTATTATATTATGTTGCTTAAGATAATTGACAATTATAGTTATATATTCAAAGTTTTACGTTGAAAACATTTCTAAGATACTTAACATCATTTAACATTCAAAGTTGTACGCAGACAACAGTTCTAAGTTTGTCATTGTAAGGTTTCTTCTTCTATTTGTTGGCACACACGAGAAGTGTGAAAAGAAAACGTTCACAGTCAACATTAGAAACTGGAACCATATAGCTTGGAGTGCTCCGTCAACAAAATCACTGTGATCTTTACGTAACGACAGCAAATCACCTCGCACTGAAAGTTCAGGACTATTTTTAACTATGTCCTTCACCCACACAACAGGCAGAGAAGTACGAGATGACGTCGAGATCTAGCAGGCTCTGAGGATGGTGTGATGAAGCACCGAAACAACTGTAAGCCGCACAGACTTACATAATTAACACGAGTAAGTCCATTAGTTAATCAATTACTTATGTCCTTCAATTCACTGTATGCATGTACTGATATATCAGGTGATAGATTCTTTAAGGTTGGCACCTGATCAAAGAGAGGTTTCAAACTGCTTTCAATTGCATCAAATCGTTTACGAACCATTTCAACTCACACCATCTAGCGCCAGCATTCCAAACCTTGTGCATTTTTCAAGCAGAACTTACAAAATTTCCAAATTTAGATAATGTATTTATTAATTGCTGAAAAATTGAGTCTTTTCGCGAATAACGACAGAAAATATGCTAAATTCGCGAGTCATGGGATTTTTGCGATTTTTCGCGAGTGTTTCGCGAGTTGAAACGTGTAATTATGTGATATATTTTATGTGAACCATGTTTTAAACTATGTTTATTTGATGTTTAGGTTTTTTGCGATTTCGCGAGTCACGAATTTTGACTGTCTCTATATATGAATAGTGAACTCTATTTTTATAGACCAACAGATAGTAGATGAAGAGTTGATTCGTTTTGTATTATAATTATGAAATTAACGAGATCTAGTAGGCTCTGAGGACGGTGTGATGAAGCACCGAAACAGCTGTAAGCCGCACAGACTTACATAATTAACACGAGTAAGTCCACTAGTTAATCAATTACTTATGTCCTTCAGTTCACTGTATGCATGTACTGATACATCAGGTGATAGATTCTTTAAGGTTGGCACCTGATCAAAGAGAGGTTTCAAACTGCTTTCAGTTGCATCAAATTGTTTACGAACCATTTCAACTCACACCATCTAGCGCCAGCATTCCAAACCTTGTGCATTTTTCAAACAGAACTTATAAAATTTCCAAATTTAGATAATGTATTTATTAATTGCTGAAAAATTGCGTCTTTTCGCGAATAACGACAGAAAATATTCTAAATTCGCGAGTCATAGGATTTTTGCGATTTTTCGCGAGTGTTTCGCTAGTTGAAACGTGTAATTATATGTTATTTTTTATGTGAACCATGTTTTAAACTATGTTTATTTAATGTTTAGGTTTTTTTTTTACGATTTCGCGAGTCACGAATTTTGACTGTCTCTATATATGAATAGTGAACTCTATTTTTATAGACCAACAGATAGTAGATGGAGAGTTGATTCGTTTTGTATTATAATTATGAAATTAGCGAGATCTAGTAGGCTCTGAGGACGGTGTGATGAAGCACCGAAACAGCTGTAAGCCGCACAGACTTACATAATTAACACGAGTAAGTCCACTAGTTAATCAATTACTTATGTCCTTCAGTTCACTGTATGCATGTACTGATGCATCAGGTGATAGATTCTTTAAGGTTGGCACCTGATCAAAGAGAGGTTTCAAACTGCTTTCAGTTGCATCAAATCGTTTACGAACCATTTCAACTCACACCATTTAGCGCCAGCATTCCAAATCTTGTGCATTTTTCAAACAGAACTTATAAAATTTCCAAATTTAGATAATGTATTTATTAATTGCTGAAAAATTGCGTCTTTTCGCGAATAACGACAGAAAATATGCTAAATTCGCGAGTCATAGGATTTCTGCAATTTTTCGCGAGTTGAAACGTGTAATTATGTGACATATTTTATGTGAACCATGTTTTAAACTATGTTTATTTGATGTTTAGGTTTTTTTTTTTTTTTTTTTGCGATTTCGCAAGTCACGAATTTTGACTGTCTCTATATATGAATAGTGAACTCTATTTTTATAGACCAACAGATGGTAGATGGAGAGTTGATTCGTTTTGTATTATAATTATAAAATTAACGTGACTTTTTATCGAACAACACAAGTAGGCTAATTATAAAGTAAAACCGAGAGTTGATGCTGTTTTGCATTGGAACTGTGTGTTAAGCACCTGGAGCACAAGTAAATTCAGTGCACTGGTGCTTGTTTTCATCTGGCTGATGTCTCTTTTGAGTATTCAGGCGACAGCGTTATCGTCGGAGGAAGCGCGCACAATGTGGGTCGCCTCGTATCTCTACCACGGGGCACACAATGTCAGACTCCGGGATGGATTTCCGACTGCGACACGTGTGATGGACAGGCGACGGCTCGCTAGGTTTCCATCACCCTGTTTTCATTTCCAGGTCACGAGAACCAGAATGTCCACTTAATGTCAATACTGCCAATCTGACTTTATAACCTCGAGCCAAGGAACTGCTGTTGCTTGCATTAAGTCCTGGCATAAACTAGTCAGCTGACACTCTGTCATCTGTAGATTCGGATTTCTATTCCCGGGAAATAATGTTGCTCCTGTCTCACAAGAAAAGTGTAAATTATGTTTTCATTGTAATTTAATCGTATTCGCCACTTCGTTTTAATTACATTTGTTTTCGTGATTCTGTATATCATTTTCGTCACCATACTTATAGTCCTCTTAGTCTCGAAATTTTTGTCTCGTCATAATCACCATTGTCTTGTTACACTCGAAATTGTCTTGTTACAGTTGTCATTATCTTGTTACAGTTGCCATTGTCTTGTCACAGTCGCCATTATCTTGTTACACTCGAAATTGTCTTGTTACAGTTGTCATTATCTTGTTACAGTCGCCATTATCTTGTCACAGTCGCCATTGTCTTGTTACACTCGAAATTGTCTTGTTACAGTCGCCATTGTCTTGTCACAGTCGCCATTGTCTTGTTACACTCGAAATTATCTTGTTACAGTTGCCATTATCTTGTTACAGTTGCCACTGTCTTGTCACAGTCGCCATTATCTTGTCACAATCGCCATTGTCTTATCACAGTCGCCATTGCTTTGCCACAGTCGTCATACCACCACAACACACGTTCAAATCTCCTGCATTTTCGGCTCCAATGACTAGGGCATTACGTACACAAGCGGTGGCGAAAATGTAATCGTGCGCCGAGCCACTGTGTAACTTGCAACGTGCATAGCACCTATGGAGGGAGGCGGACTCCCGAAGGGGAAGTGAAGCAACTGTCTGACTTATTAACGGATTTTCGTTTTCCTTACATCAAGCACTTAAATATAATTTTATACAGTACAAGGCTATAAACTATGTTTAGTACGTGTAACGAGAAAAAAGAAATGAACAATAAATGAACAATATCACAACCTAAAATTAACTGTCTTCAGAATGTCTCTGCAACAAAGTTTCAAAATCAGGAATTATGTCACTTACTGCCAGTCGTAGTTGATCACGAAGGTATTTGTCTGTCAGTCGTGATCTAAATTTGGTTTTTACTATTTCAATTGTTGAAAATAATTTTTCACAAACGTAAGTTGTAGCGAACATGGCTTCAACAGAGCAAGCGAAAGAACGAATCTTAGGATATTTTTTTTTGGGAAAGATTTGAAAGTTCAACATTTGTCAAGTCCTTACAGTAGTAGCAGTAGTAGTAGTGGTAGTGGTAGTGGTAGTTAAAAAGGGCGCGTCAGCTACTATGACTATTTGCGCCCTTATCTAAAATTCTTCATAAAACAAAGATATAAATAATATAACAATCAGAGTGCTAAAGAAACTAAAAAGCGTTGTCACGGTAAAACGAGGTACACTCAAGTCCTTACATCTAGCTTTCATTTAACATCACATAGTAAATCAGTGAGTTCAAATTGAAGAGCTAACCGAATTATTCGTACATCTGCTGAAAAAGGGTCGACATACAGAGATGATGATGATGATGATAACAACAACAATAACACTTAACCTTTTAATGTTCCATCAGTAAATGTAGTATAATGCCGTTTTATGTTATACAACCGTTTTCCTCATAATACTTGTGAACAAATCATAAATTTAATATTCTCATCATATTGACAGCAAAAAAAAAAAAAAAAAAAAAAATGCGTCTCGCATCCTACTTGGAACTTTCGTACATGGTTTCGAGAGAGACATATGCCACTCGCAGGTCAGAGACAAATACAAATGGAACGGAGTTTGACTCCAGTGAGTGAGAGGGTGGGGGTTGGCGGAGGCTAGAAGCAAGCACAGCTATCACTGCGAGCCACAATGTCTCGCGAGTCACGTTCTCGCCACGGCTGACGTACACCATCAATGATCACCTGATGTCCCGTGTCCACTTCAGGTTTGTAGACATGCCATTCAGTTGATCTTGTGAATTGCCCGGATACGCGCCCATCAGTTGACGTTCGTACCTGCAGTAGTGCTTGTGGTAATTTGTTTATTATCCTTCACTTGAAGTCCAGCTGTAATTCATTGGTAATGTGTTGATGTTGAACATGGTTAACTACATGTTAAGGGAATACGCCGATATGATGTTATTGTCGTGCAATGTGGCGCACGACCTCATTTTGCTCTTGCGGTCCGAGGTCATCTGTATCAACGATTTGGGCGACAGTGGATAGGTCGTGGTGGCCCGATTGCTTGGCCTGCACGTTCGCCCGACTTGATTCCGCTAAACTACTTCCTGTGGGTCCACATGAAGAGGTTGATTTACGAGACCCTTGTGGAATCAGAAGAAGACCTGCTGGTGCGGGTTGTGGCTGCGGCGGATGTTGGACTACAAGATGATCGTGTGTACCAGGACATGGTACGTAGGTACCGTGTGTGTTGAAGTCGCTAGTCGTCACATCGAGCCCTTCCTGTAAGTGGACCCAGAAGAAAAACAACGTACAGTAAGTGGGAGAGTTCAACATAAGATGTGGTGGTGTTTTGTTTGTAGCGGGGAAACGGTACGTTTCCGGACATGAGTTCTTATGCAAAACTTAACCGCCTTGGTCCCCACTACAAGCCCTCAAAGTCTGTAATGGAAATTTAGACGCACCCTGTATAAAATAAAATAAAAGAGAATGTGTGAGGGTGGCATGTTGTTCATAAGGCACGTATACAGTAAGAAAGGTTCGATATGAGTAACTTTCTCTATCCGACCTCGGTATTGCGATTTCTCTTGAAAATGAGATAAATTAGGTTGACCACTTGAGTGGCTATAAAGAAGAAGGACGTGTGGGCTTTTAGGTGTCCCATATTGTACCCTTTTCCCCTTTCCCATGTATAGTGGAGTCTGACACTAAATAACTTTGACACCCTAATGGCCTATAGCGGCCAAAATTGACCCGTTTCTTTTGTTATTTCCAAGAGAAAGAATAAAGACAACAGAATCATGGCACAACAGATCTTCACTTTCATCACATTTACTTCTCTCGCTTTGTGTGCAATTCTTTTAGTTTCTGTTCTCTTGAATTGGATAGAGAATTTTTCTCAGTATTTTGTCATCTAACACGATGAGTACGTTTTCCGTCTTTTTTGTGAGAACTTGAGGTTCTATTGTAAAGTTTAGTGAATTATTGTTAGTATAAGCTACTATTTGTATTTGATTGCACATTTATGAATCTGCACGTACATTTCTGATTTCTTTTGTAATATTACCATATTTAGATAACAAAAAAATTGGTTTAGCTGCAATATGCTACAAACTTTTAAATGTAGAGTATTATGTGCTAAAAGTAATGAAATAAATTGTGTTTTTCCGTTGCTAACAATAAAAACAAAACAACTACAAGTATCTGAATCACAGAAATATTCAAATGTCGGCCTGGGTAACGCAGTCGTTATAGCGCTGGCCTTCTGTGCTCGAGGTTGCCTAAATCACGAGGAAGTTTATTTACTTATTAGTTCAGTAAAGATACAACTAGTAGAAATTCCAGAAATTAATTGAATTCCCTATAACATATTATTTCATACACTTAAAAATAATATCACAATAATAAACAAAAATTTTCTCTCCTTTAGAGCGTGTATACACACTTCACGTCAACAAATTAAGTATATTTGTCTCTCTAGAGTTGATCTGTATTACTGTAGGAAAAAAATACTCCAGAATGAGTTTACTTCGATCAGTGAATTTTTGGATAGAAATGCTTCTTGTGAAATTATTAGGCCTACTTTTTGTTTAAAAAAAATTTGTAAAAGCTCGTTCACGCATTGTAATCCACATTTTTCTTCTTTTTCCTCTAGGAAAATGGATATTTTCTAAAAGCCTCTCGCGTTTAAAATTCGCGGCAAATTGACCTGGGACCTCCACTATCACTTACATCGTAACATTTGAGTTGGTAACTCTGGTCAGTCAGGTTATTCCCTCCGTTTTTAGTAATCAGCTGTGAAGTTTGCTACAAGTGTGAGAAAGTTAGAGTTCTTCTTGAAAAAATCTGGAAAGGGTCTAAATTCAGGAGTATGGACGTGGAGTGGCAGATTATTGTAATGTGGAAGAATAACTTGAGATAATATCTAACTCCATCCCAAAATTCATTAATTTAAGTACACCCATTTTGGAGTAATTATTTTTTTCCTACACAAAATGTAATTTTTCAATAAGTTTTCATAACAGAAAAATTGTTATATAATCCACAGTCAGATTAGGTTTACAGTACAAAACTTCATTTTCACAGGCATTTGATTCCTATATAAACATCAGAGTGATTCACATAAGGATGATGACAAGAGTGAAACATTTATTTTATGCTCGACCATGCCGAAATGTAGTAATTATACACCTGGTAGCAGACCTTTAATGCATGTAATTAAAGTACACCTACTCATTAAAGTTCAGGTCTTTCAGCCAATGACGACTCAGGTTACAACTGTTCAGCCAATGACAGGTCAGCTTTCTACCGTTATAAAACCGCAAGTATCGATTATTCTCGGATATGCAATCGAAAAAGGATTAGCGAAAAGTCACGGAGGCTGGAAATCCAATACTGTCGCAGAAGGTTATGTTCCGTTACTATAATATTTAGCGTTAATTGTAAATAATATTCAAATAAATTCAATTTGTCATCTCGTTTTTCAATGTCTAATTTAATTTCAATGTTATCTCTGTAGGTTCTTATGGCCTAGCAAGGTCAATGTGAATATCTGTTCCTCGGAAAAAATCAATACTTTCGCGTCTGCGCACATCTCACAACATACGGGACATTGGCCAAGATCAGATACAAAGAAAATTAATAATATCAAATTAGAAATATGGTCGAGCATAAAAGTCGTATGAAACTCGCCTATAATGGTAATTAAGAAGCTCGTATGAAAATTATGAAATTCACTTGCGCTCGTTTCATAAATATCCATACTCGCTTCTTAATTACCTTCATTATAGGCTCGTTGCATAATGTACTATTAAAGGCGTATCTTTAAACTTTTGGTAGAAGCTGTAGACATCTGTATTTAATTTCATCCATGGAAAGGATTTAAGCCTAGTTTGGTTTGTTGTGTTAATCTTCGTGAAATTTTATGTAGAAATTATAATAAATTCATCTAACGCAAACGAAAAAAAAATTATACATGAATCTGGAAAACAGATATATTATGTAGTTGCATAAATAATAGCCACAGTATAATGTGTACTGTTTTCTGTTTGAGCTATTATACAGTGTAATAAACGAATCCAAAATAGATTTCCTTTGAAATGTTGAATTTACTCTACACGAACTTGTAATACAATTATTGTCAACTGCAATGAATAAATTACAAAATATTAATGTTGAAAACCTAATTAAATTCTTGGAATTGTCCATTCGCTTCAGGAAATGTGTACGTACGAGGTAGGAAACATTTTCATCTCGTTTCGTGCTGCAGTTGCGACTTTGTGTAAGCACCATAATTACTGTTGCTTTGTCTTCAACTAAAATAAAACGTAATTCCTAACTTTATATAAACTCATGGCGCCACTTAACATATTCAGCCTACGAGCAATTACAGCATTCATGTACTGTGGTATTGCAGTAACACCGCTTTTACCGTGGGACACAGATGTAGATATGAGTAACGTCTGTGGTTATTGAATTATTGTACCGAATTATTAATAAATAACATTTATTTCCATGTTATATAAAGTGTAAAGTATAGAGAAGTTGTTGCGGCACGGTAGGGTTAATTTACATATTTTTACGAAAATACACGTTTTTAGTACCTGTAGTTTAATTTACGAGCTTGCTGGCTTAGTCTTAGGAAGGGATTCCTTAAGGCATTGTAACGTTGGCGGGAACTTTTCTCAATCCATTTTTATCGACAGCAATATCACTAGAGGTTTCGATTTATCTAGAGAAAATCAAAACTCGACTAACACGATTGATAGTACATTATGCAACGAGCCTATAATGATAGTAATTAAGACGCGAGTATGTTTGATTATGAAACGAGCGCAAGCGAGTTTCATAATTTTCATACGAGCGTCTTAATTACCATTATAGGCAAGTTTCATACGACTTTTTATGCTCGACCACATTTCTAACTTGAAATTATTCAGAAGTATTCATTTTATTTGTATCCGACTGAAGATCGGAAGTGACCTTGTGCATAGCTCGTATATTGTGAGATGTGCGCAGACGCGAAAGTATTGATTTTTTCCGAGGGACAATAATATCATTGACCTTGATGTAATGTAAAGAATAACATGAACTAATTTTGGTATAACCTGGAAATTGATTTAGAATTGAAAAACGAGCTGACAAATTGAATTTATTTGAATATTATTTACAATTAACGCTAATTGAGGGGTTTGCCGGAAAAAGGGCGTATACGTCAATATGACGAATTGAGATACATGCAATCTAAGGTTTTAAAACGCACCTGAATAAAATGTTATACACGCACGCAGCCCTGTCCTGCAGATATGTACAGTACAATCAAAACAAAATTTCCCTACTATAATTAGCGAATTTTTAAAACCATTTTCCCGAAGAAGGGCGTATAGGTCTTTCCGCCTTTCTCCCGGCAAAGCCCTCAATTATTATAGTAACAGAACATAACCTTCTGCGACAGTATTGGATTTCCAGCCTCCGTGACTTTTCTCTCGTTGTCTTTCGATTGCATATCCGAGAATAATCGAAAACCTGAACTTTAATGAATAGGTGTACTTTAATGACATGCATTAAAGGACTGCTATCAGGTGTATAATTACTACATTTCGGCATGGTCGAGCATAAAAGAAAGTATATAAAGATTAGAAGAAATAAAGTACTCTAATACAATACCGTAAAATATTAATTGACTTACAAAAATTCTATTTCCCTAATGTTAGCTTCCCATTTGATCGAAGTCGCCATTTTCAGTTGACTGTCTATGCAGGAAACAAATGACAATTGCAAAGCATGTTTTATAGTAGACCCTACCGTAAAGAATTTGAATTTTGAAATGTTGGCAAACAAAGAAACAAATGGCAGGGAGGTGTTAAAAAAGAAGAAAGTTATAAATATTAGAAGAAATAAAGTATTCTAATACAATAAAATAGATATTAATAACTTACTAAAATTCAATTTCACTAATGTTACCTTCACCAAAATCTTTTAACGGAGCCACCATTTTCAGTCGATTGTCTACGAGGGAAACAAATTATTATCGCAAGGCATGTTTTATAGTACCGTAAAGAATTTGCAGTTTGAAATGTTGGCAAACAAAGAAACAAATGCTAGGATAGTGATAAAAACAAACAAATGCTAGGGAAGTGATAAAATTGTGCGATAAGCAGCCATGATTGGTTGAAAGACGTCCTTTCGTACCGTTTTATTGGTCAAAAGTAGTGTGACTTAGTAAAAGTGTAATAGTTAACAGTAATCTCACTGGAGGTTCCGATTTATCTAGAGAAAATTAAAACTCGAGTGGAAATTAATTGACTATTACACGATTAAAAGAAAGTATATAAAGATTAGAAGAAATAAAGTACTCTAATACAATAAAATATTAATTGACTTACAAAAATTCTATTTCACTAATGTTAGCTTCACCAAAACGCCATTTTCAGTTGACTGTCTATGCAGGAAACAAATGACGATTGCAAAGCATGTTTCATAGTACCGTAAAGAGTTTGAATTTTGAAATGTTGACAAACAAAGAAACAAATTAACATAAGACAAATTTATTATATTGTATTAATAAAAATCATACATAAAACTCGAAATAATTTTGAATTGTATTCTCATAGTTATGAAACAGAAGGTATGAATTGTTTAAGATTGTTTGAACCAAAATGCAACACTGTTACAGTATTTAATCATAGTAGTAATTTAGGCCCAAGAATATATAACAAATTTATATTTAAATATCCTAATCTTGTCAATTATAATAGTTCTAGTATTAAATTAAAAAAAATGTATGAATTTAATAAATAATGAAAAATTGTAAATTTAAATTTATATATTCTTATTGTGTAGTAGACATAAGAAAAATTGTATTATATACTTCTTAATTTCATTTCAGGAATCCGCATCTGAGCACGAGTTCTACTCTTTCAGGGGTGAGCTAAAGTTTTTTCTGTTTATATTATATTTTGTGTTACAATTATGAGAAAATAAATAAAAATAAAATAAAAATAAATAAATAAATTAGGTTTTGGAACCTGAGAGAAAGGGGGAAAAATTTGAAAAATAGAATGGGAAAGCATGAATTGGGAACTGTGCAGATTTTGAATTATATAACTTGGGGAATGTTGGACTGGGAAAGTGTCCTACAATCAATGGTGATTATTGTTGTTATTACTATTATTATTAGTCGTAAAAGTATCATAATTTATTCTTCATATAATTTGTTGGAGTGAATAATTCCTCCGCTGTGGAGCGACGGGTAGCATGTTTGACAGTGAAACGAGCGGGCCCGTATTAAAATCTTGATTGGGGCAAGTTACCTGCTTGAGTTATTTTCCAGGATTTTCCCTCAACCCATAAGAGCAAATGCTGGGTAACTTTCGGCGCTGGACCCTGGACTCATTTCGCTGATATCACCTTCATTTCACTCAGACGTTAGATAACCATCTCAGTTGATAAAGCGTTGTAAAATAAATCAATTAAAAGAAATGGTAATCTGAAACGAACAACAATAAGCCATTGGTAGGTAAGTAAATAAATAAGTACTTACTTACAAATGGTTTTTATGGAACCCGCAGGTTCATTGCCGCCCACAAATAATAAAATAAATAATAGACAAATAAACAGATAAAGAAATAAACAATAAACGAATAGATAAATAATATGTAAATGTAGCTAAGAAATTAGTAATTAATCCGGTAATAGATAAATGAGAAATTAAATAGGAAATAAATAGATAAATAAATTACTTAATTAATAAATGTGTGAATAGTGAATAAATTAATGAATAAGTAAATAAATAACTAAATAAATAAATAAATAAATAAATAAATAAATAAATAAATAAATAAATAAATAAATAAATAAATAAATAAATAAATAAATAAATAAATAAATAAATAAGTGGAGAAGGAAGTAGCTAAAGGAGGAAATAGGTAAACGTGATAATAAATATAAATAGGTAAATGCGTAAATAAGTACCTTGTCTTCCATACCTCAGTAAAAAATATGGCATTTCGCTCTACAACTGGGATTTTACAGGCTTACTATTTGGAGCGAGGGGCTGTTTACCAAAATTTACATCTAATATCCTTAAATCCTTTCAAATTCCCTTTTATGAGGTTCAGAAGATTGTAATGGAAATTCTGAAGGCCTCTCTTCAAATTCTACACTATCATCTATATTTTAACACGTAAATTTTTGTTTTAATGTACAAATCGAACCATTATTTTGCTCGTTTCATTTCCCTTTATCTTCTCTGTTTGTTAATTCCGTATCCCAGTGGTCAACCTCACTTGAGGACGGATGATTTGTAATAAATCTTAGTAGTAGGCCTATATGAGTAAATAATTTAATAAAGAATGAGTTAAATTATTCATAGTTTTCTGCCCAAGGGCAGATCTTTCACTGCAAACTCAGCACTATCCATTCTTTCCTATTTTCTGCCTTCCTCTATTCTCCGCTAAAGAAGGAAATGAGGAAGTAAATTAAAAATACATCGTTTTTAGTAAGATACAGTACTGCATTCACCGTAGGGAAAGTTTGGAAACCTAAAAGCACCTAATAAAATTATTCATGTCGACATATGCTTGTTATTGTTGTGATTATAAGAAGTTAACGGTCTTTGTGTATTAGCAATCATGTGCTTTCCTACAAAGTAAATGCCGAAAATGAGCTCCTTTTGCTTCGGTTGCATTCCTGCAATGCCCCATCAAACACTTCTTACCTGTTCAGAAATTCAGTTCGTCGGCAATCTTGTAAAACACGTTGAGTATTACAACTTTGTCAATTGGCACTGAGTAAATAATGGATTTAAGACGGAACCACAAGTAAAACTAGAAGCGAACCGAGGTCTGGGAAGCGTGTAGGCCAGACTATGAGACCTCCGCGACCATTCAATTTATTTGGGAATCGGTTATCGATAAAGTTCCTGGCAACTGGACTAAAATGAGATGGAGTACTATCGTGCACAAGCCTTCGGAATCTTGAGGATAACTGCGTTGCTGACTTGGTCTTTGAGGACGAAATCAGCTATACTTCGTGAAAATTAAACTTTGTTCGTTTCTGTAGAGCGATTAATATAAAACTCATACTAATCTTCATTTTATTTTAACAAGAATGGTGCTAGTACCACAGTCTAGGATGTACAGTCACGAAGCTTGAGTTGTGAGGATGCTAGGAACAATAGACTGTGCTGGTACTGTTTCGCATTGTATGTAATGAGGCGATATTAGCGATGCTAGTGGTTAGCAACTACATATCTATGGTTGCATATTTACTACGTATTGAGCTTCGTGACTGTATATACTAGACCGTGATAGTACCGTTGTATTGTGTTCTCCAGGGAAAGGAAGTTCATGCCCTAAAAATGTGAATAATATGTATGCATTTATGCCGTAAAATAGATAAATATGCTATAAATTTGCAATATCAGTCTGAGATTATTTTAACAAAATAATAAGGTATTGGTAACTTACGTTAAGTCTATAGATTCTGAAGTGCTTGCCTCATTGCTGAACGCTCCATTTATGCTGTTACATTTCACAGCTAAGCAGTGACGTATGTTTTCTGTTGCCATTCTTCGCCTGTTGTCTCTCAGCATAGCTTTGTAGCGCGAAAAACTTCGTTTTACGTCACAAGAAGTAAGAGGGGCTTGCACAAAAGCTGTGAGCTGTTCTGTGTTGGCTTTTTGGGGTGTTTTTCCTTCGAGAATATCTTGAATTTCTTTAAATTGATAATAGCCAGGTTTTTCGAAAAGAATATTTGCTGCTTTCTCGTTCACTTTATCTCCTACATTTCCTGGAACTGATGGTAAACTTGATGTTGTTCTATCGAAATCTGCCAAAGACTGCAGTAAAGGAATACCAATTATTGCTAACTTGAGAGGCTCCCTATGAGGGCGTCATCGTTACGTTCAAAATTCATAAGCATAAATTAGTCGTGTTTACGAGGTTACACACTTTTAAAAATGAGGGAAAGACAAATAAACATACATAATATGCAGTTTCCCTGCATAAATGTTAAAATATGATGCTTTTATAAATAAAGGCAAAATATGCACTTTTATGCATAATAAAAGTAATATCATTGTATTCAGAAATTTGTGATTCATGTAGATAATCTTTCAGCATATTCACACAACGATAGAGAACAAATATGCAAATGCATGAACTTCCTTTCCTTACTTATAGACTATACTCGTACTGTATGTCTGGAAGATTACTTTTATGTTAAATGCTGAGAATGTCCTCCTTCAGCCTGAAGGCATAACTGAACATGTCGTTCCATGTTCAAACTTGACAAAATACGGAATGAAGATCGAGACTCACCTTTATGAATTTCCTACTTACAATAGTCAGCAGTATCGGCAACTTAATTGAAACCACCTTCTTCATTGCTGACAATGTAATGAAAATCGTGAGCATTACTTACTATATTTATTTGTCTGTAGCCATACCGTGGTGGCATTGAAAATAGCATATAGCCAGTGTGGAATCATAGTCTGTACACGTATCGCTGGCACATACAATAAAACTTCACTATCAGGGCCATAGTTTATCATGGTGTTAATTAGAAAGTTAAAAATATCGCGTAGATAGATAAATATTTTTATACATTTATATATTCCCAACATAGAATATTATATCCGTATAAAATAGTGTTAAATGAATAGCTTCCGTTTGTTCTTGTGCAAGGTCCCTTATAGGTGAAGTAATTTGTTTTCATTTCATTACAGCCTATTAGTCTGAGGCGCACTGACAAAACGTAGGTATTGTTATTTTAAAACTCGTGTATCTCGTTAAATACCAGTTCTATCAAAATTCTGTATAGAATAAAACTTATCGAAAACAGTTTTCAAAGAAACTTTTGTTGTGTAACATTTTTCATAAAAATGAATAATAAGCGAGATATTTCTGTTTATTTACTTCAGGCTCCCTTATAACTCCCCTTTTAAATAAAGTATTTTGAATGCCATATAACCTAAAATCTAAGTTAAAACGAACTTAATTTATATTCTAATTTTCATAGAACTCGGTTCAGCCATTATCGCGTGAAAAGGCAACAAACATAAATACAGACAGATATACACTACCGGTCAAAAGTTTTCGATCAGCAATGAAAACAACTGTATACTTTATTTCAATGTATAGGTCTCGCAAGTACGGATTACCGACGGAAGGAATGCGAATCAAACACTGCGATAAGGAAGAGCGGGCGAGAGGAAAGGTCACGAGATAACTTGAATGATATTCAAGAGTACAGTCGGAAGAGAAATGACAGATAGAATCAGTCGCGTTGTGATAGTTACATTACGACTTTAGTTTGTTCCATTGCATGTGAATACGTGTCTTGTATCGCACGGTATTATTATTTCATTCGTATATGTTGCGCGTTTAATTAGCTTCGAATTTTTCTCTTGCTACGTTCTTTATTTCAACAACGATGTCGTCATTTGTTCATCTTCTTGGAACAGACAGTATTTCTATCGGCTCGTACCTCTCCCCCCTCGGCGTGCCTACATACACACGTCAAAACAGACAGCAACGCCACCATTGGTTTTCGGTAATCGTTTCTTGCGCGAACTATACAAAAACACATCGGAAAAACTAAATAGACCAACAAAATAAATATTTTCTATCTCTAGCATTATGATATTTAAATTTAAATTTATTTATTTAAATTTAAATATACAGAATAAAGAATATAATTACAAAAAAAAAACAAGAGAAATAGAAATAAATAATACAAACAATATAAAACATGAGATACAGTAGTATTAACAAAATTTGAGACCGAATATGATAGAATATTCAAGACGAAATCCCTGTTTTAACCACAAATCCATAGTTGTGATAGGTGATTGAAAACTTTTGACCGGTACTGTACATACAAACAGTAATTTAAAAAACTAGATTTTTGGTCTCAGGACAGTTAATTATACATATTAACACCAATAAAATTATTCTTGTAATAATCGAAAATTACCAGAAAAATTTTGGTTACAGATTATTTTTAGTTGTTCGGGGCAAGGCGATGTTAATGAAAATGGTGTTGATTATGTTTTAGAAACATTCAAAGAATGTAAGTGTGCATCCAACGATTCTTTAATAATGTTAATGCCATTGTTAGAATTTTGATAAATTTCATTGCAGCTCGAACCGCTAAATATAACCACAGTATCATCACCATAAGAATGCAAAGCACCGGAATATTTATCAATCTCAATTTTAAGTAAAACAGGATATGAAATTGTTCCCTGAGGTACACCTATATCATTGTTAAGCGATATACTAAGGTGATCATTGAGTTTAGTTGATTGAGTTTTGTTACTTAACCCCTTGCAGCACAGTAAGCCAAAAATTGAAAACAAAATGTACTTTGTTTCATATCTTGGATCATAACAAAGCTTCGATCAATTTAATTTTTTAAATATTAACTCCGCACATAATTTCGAACAACTCTAAGCGACCATTATGTCACAGTAGGGGTTTTGATACAATATACCAATATAGCATAATGTGATATTTACAGTGGTTTTACACATGTATATTTTATTAAAAGCATGTTCATGTGCATAGCATAGTGGTCTAGAAGTGAGACCATCAATATTTTCAAACATATAGGCTATACCTTCAGAATTACTTTTCCAATGTTTATTGGTGTTGTATAGCTTAAGTAAATTGTATGATAAAACTTTACAAAAAAAAAAAATCTTACCTATGAATACCAAATAAGCTATTCTTGAAGTCACTTCTTTGAACAGCAACACTGCAGCTGAAAATATTTTAAGGGTTCAGAACCATAGTGGGCCAAACGCCATTTACTAAAACCGTAGAAAACAAGGGTTAAAGTGAAGTTATTACCATAATTCAAAGGAAACATATAGCAAGTAATATAACTAAATATGATGTTAATCTTAATTAAACTATGGTATTCACTCAACTTTAACCCTTGGTTTCTCCGTTTTTAATAAATGGCGCTTGGCCCACTATGGCTCTGAACCCTTAATTTTGCAGAGAATACCTGACTGCAGAACGGAGAATTTTCCTTGCTCCAATCAGCTAGTTCTTATTTGAAAACACAGATGGCACCTCTATGTATCCTCAAGAGGTGGTTTCATGGTGGAACATCTGTGGTATAATCACAGTCTAGTATATACAGTCGCGAAGCTCAATACGTAGTAAATATGCAAACATTAGATAGTTGCTCACCACTAGGATCGCTAATATCGCCTCAGTACAGGCAATGCAAGATAGTACCGTCGCAGTCTATTGTTTCTAGCACCCTCAAAACTCAAGCTTCGTGACTGTATATAGTAGACTGTGGTATAATTATAGAGAAAGAAAGAAAACTGTGGTTCTTCTGAACAACCAGTATACTGCAAAAGGTTAAGTAAGATTTAAATAATTTTAAAGCCATTCCATTAATTCCAAATCTATCCATTTTATCAATAGTATACTATAATTGACTGTATCAAAAAAAAAAGAGACAAAGAAATTGAAAAGGCATCTCGGTTAGGGAAGAAAAACACATTTTCTATATGATTTTAATTCTATCACTGTCTAATAAATGTCCGCCATTCCATATTACGCTGTTTGTATATAATACCTGAAGTTTAAAATGGTCGTTAGAAACAAATAAGTTATCATTTACAACTAATTGTTTTGGACAATTTTGAGCTTGAAATAGAATCTGGTAGTTGAATGATGTGAGGTTAGCACGACACTAATTTCGCTATAAAACTACATTTTCCACAGGGACTTGCACAACACCCATTTCATTGGCGGGGTTGAAACTCGAACCGTGTGCTAAACGTGACGTCAAGCATATGCTTTAATCCGGGCCTACACTAAGCCTGTCAAAGGATTTCATTGCGGTTACACATGAAATATATCCCTATAGAAGGCTTTGTGTTGTATTGAGCATACATAATATAATCAGGAATCCCTGCGTTTCGTAATTGTGTAGTCTAAAGTAAAGTACTCCTAGTTGTTCTTAAAGAACCGCTAGAGAAGTACGAGTAACCTATAACATTTGAATGCAAGGTATTTAGAATAAATTAAATATTATCTTGAGGCAATCTCAGAATACTTAAACTATACTGTTGGATTTCTATTTTGAACTTATTTTTTTATTTTAATGCTTATAGTTTTATACAGGGACATAATTTTATTTTTACTTCAATTTTTATTGTACCTGAGTTTTTTTAATGTACTTCACTCCCACCACTTTTACTAAGGAAGTTCCAACTCCACACAGAACCAAGACCGCAGATAATAAGCAGTACTGAGTTACTGAGTATAGTACGTTCCAGAAATATGTTCGCGTTTTCCAGTGACGAAAGAGCTTTCAATATTGAATCATATTTTCGCACAGGTACTGTCCGTTTGCCTACGTCGCATCCCGATTTCCCCCACCTGCTTCTGCTCGCCCCTCTGTAATAGCTGGGCTGTCTTAGCTCTTTTCTGAAAACATTAATTTCTCTTAGGAATGGGAAGTTTACGTAATATTATACAGCTGTTTAATTTAACTTAAATAAAAGGGCCTCGTTAAGTAATTAACTGTCACGTGATTTCCTCCCTTTCTACAATCCTTCGGCATAAACACTTGGACGGACAGTAGATAGCATGTCTGAGTAATTTTATATTTTCGGGTCGGGCAGAAGTGAAGATTGAATTTACAGTACGTAGAGTAGGTACAGAATTATTTCAACATGAGTTACTAGTACGAAGGACGAAACTGGCAATTGGAATTAGATGCAATAGTCTATAGTGCGATAATATGCACAAAAGAACTGAAGCCTGTATCGAAATGAACGGCCACCATTTTCAAAATTGTGTTTAAATACTCATATTATGATTATTTTTCAATTTAACTTCTTTCTCTAGGTATATTGTACGCTAATGTGCTGTAGACAGTATAATATACACTGCATAATGAATACGTTCGCATGGATAACTCACTTCGTGAGTAAAAACACTTATTCTTAATACAGTACTGTACTTTGATTAAAGAAAAACCTAATGAAAATTATCAAACTCAAAATCGCGATATTTCCTACTTTACGTAAATGGATGAACTACTTTTCTTCCTTCCTATACCTAGTAGAGTGATTTGTGTTTTACGCCAGTATCATGGAACTCCAGTCTTTGGGGGGGGGGGAGCAAGCGGTGTTTCCGGTTCTCTAAAGGTATAGACAGGTTAATATTAAAAATGTTAGTAAAAATAAAATGATGTCCCTATATATATTCATAGATCCCACGTTGTAAGTTCACAACCGTAGTTCACTATAGTCTGTGAAACATAAAAAACTGCCTTTGATATAAACACTCATATATTACAGGTGAAGGGAAGAAAGAGTTAACTGTAGAAAAAGTCTCATGTATTAAATATTTAACTAATTCAGGAAATATACAGAGTGTTTAAAAAGTATCCAATATTTTAAGAGGTGATAGTATGCATCAAAACAAGAAAACAATGTCTAATAAACATAGATCCTACGACATATACTTTCTAAGATCTGAACATTTGTTCATACGAGGTGCTCAAAAGAAACTTATGAAAATTATCGCTCAAAAGGCGTTCTCCGGGTAATTCGACCCTTGAAAATGAGGACATGTCCGGGAAAATGAGGACGTGTAGTATGCTTAACCAGGCCTAGTACATGATAGGAAGAAAAAGAAGCAGAAGAAGGAAAGAATGTGCGACCTAGTTGTACAAGAAATATATTAATTTTTATTTGCATGTATTATTCCAGACCGCGAACTGAGCCGTATAAATGCGGTATGTCTCTGGTAAGGCTTTGACTATCTCATCAAAAGAATGTTGTTAGGATTGACATTACAAATATCTTGAAGCTTTATATGATACGATTTTCTTTATAGACTAACTGGGGTGAGTTTTATACAGTTATTGAGCTTCATTAGAGATGTTTGGGTCTGTGAATTGTGGAAACAGTTACATATCTCGCTACGACTTCTGAAATGTAGAAGTTATAACCTCAAGGGATATGAATGTCTAAGGAATCTTGCTAGTAACAAAATGAAAGGTCGTTTCATATGTAGACGGAGAAAAGATCAATGGAGAAGAAAGTCGAGGAAGGAAGTGTGGCCGCAGCTGAAGAAAGAGCATATTGAAGCTTAGAGATCCATTCTGAACCATTATGCAAAAGGGGAAGAAGTTGCGCATTTGTCTACAGCATTGCCGAGAGAGGTTCTTTTCTACATTTAGATTCAACCTTTGTAATGGTGGCGAGTTCGCTGTTTTATGAATATGTGCTTTGATTTTTGAACTGACATATTCACCGCAGTTACAGGAGACTAATTGGCAGTGGGAAGATAGTTCTAATTTTACGACCCTTTGAAATGACATATTTGAGCGACAGAGAAGTCTAAATGTAAAAAAAAAGAAACGAAATAAATCTCCCCTACCACTTTTTTCATTAACTACTACCTCAGTCGCTAAATTAATCTATCAATGAAATCAATCTATCGATAAGTCAATGAGTGAGTTTCTTTGACTCGAGTGGGAAATCTTATGGATCAAAGTTCGGTAATAAATAGTGTTGTGGGAACTAATCGATTAATAGATCAATTTGTTGTAAGATTAATCGATCAAAATATTTAATCGAATAATCGAGTCGATTAAAATTAATCGGTTGTAGTTGATATTAATTATTATTTTGTTAATACAAACCCATACTAAAAATTACGATAATATTTCTTTCTCGGAAATTGCTTATGTAAAAGCACAATAGTACTATTATTTTCTAACTGTAAAC